>NC_140452.1:18129529-18597029 GCF_963576455.1 Neolamprologus multifasciatus | reverse complement strand
TATAAGAGTTATTAGCTAAACGACTGAAACACAAGATCCTGCGATGCATTGCACTGGATGCCATTAAGCGTCCGTACAGATCCTTACCCGTTGTTTCAATGAAATGGATGCACTTCTCGATGAAGACTGGGATTGGTCTCTCAGGAGTGACCACAGTGGATAGTGGCATGCCAAAGTAGCCAGGTTTTGAGATGGAATGCCTGGGTTTGGAACGTGGTTTCTAGGAAAAATAAAAGGGGAAAAAAAGGAAAAGATAAATCAGAATGTTGGTAGCAAACAAAGGAAGAACATCAACATTTTCTGGTGGCACTGGTCTTGAAATGGCCATGACCTTATTTAAATGTGACTGTGTTGTTATGTTAGCAACTGTGAGAGACGAGACGTGTATGCACTTATCCCGCACATTCCTTAAAAGGTTAAACTTACAAGCACTCATATATGGCTGCCTTAAGCCCTGTTCTGTGCATATACCTGAGAGATATGCATCACTTATTTCATCACTTTATCTCGTCCTTCTTTTGTATGGCATTCTGTTCCTGTTTCTCTCTCTGCTACCGCACGTGCACTGCTGTTAACAGATAATCAAACTCCCCTATTCATTGTTTAAATACTTTCTTACTACTGTTATGGGAGTTGTGATACACTCTTGCAACATTTTTGCCTGCTACTCCGTATGGCTGAGGCGTCAGCAGTAATTGTGCTGTGCCTTAATGGTGTTCAGCAGGGATATTTGAAGGCCTCCGAGCCCTGGATCTCTAGTATGTCTGTCAGCCCCCTGAGGCTCTGGCCTGGCAGGCTGGGTGTCGAGCCAGAGATGCATGGTTGGCTGGACACACAGACTGCTGGTGCAGTGCAGGCCTGACAGACACAAGAAAAGGAGCAGAGGAGTGCTCATTAGAGGGAAGAAGCACGGCGTGCCCTCTGCTCCAGATACTGGCCTCGCTGCACTCTGCCAAACATTTTCGATTGCACATATATTCACACTCACTCTCAGTGGTACTCGAAGGAACAAGTGGTGATAGATTCATTAAGACCGGGCAGATTAACAAAGGCTCACCTGGAGTTTTTTGCCATCGCCATGGCAAGATATTTTTCATTAGCCTTCTATGAATAAGGCCATTATTAGCACATAACTGTAGGCTAGAGTTATGTCTGTATGTGTCTTACCTTTAACTGTAGTTTCATTTTATCACATTCTTTCAAGAGCTTCAATTTTACATAGGCCAATGAGTTTCACTCTTCAAAAGTCATTAGCGCACTCACTGTGATTTTTCCTTCTTAAATCGTATTAACTGCTAAAATATTAGGCAATGCTTAGTTAATTCAATTCAATTCAATTTTATTTATATAGCGCCAAATCACAACAAATGTCGCCTCAAGGCGCTTCATAGATACAGAGAAAAGCCCAACAATCATATGACCCCCTATGAGCAAGCACTTTGGCGACAGTGGGAAGGAAAAACTCCCTTTTAACAGGAAGAAACCTCCGGCAGAACCAGGCTCAGGGAGGGGCGGCCATCTGCTGCGACCGGTTGGGGTGAGAGAAGGAAGACAGGATAAAGACATGCTGTGGAAGAGAGACAGAGATTAATAACAGATACGATTCAATACAGAGAGGTCTGTTAATACATAGTGAGTGAGAAAGGTGACTGGAAAGGAAAAACTCAATGCATCATGGGAATCCCCCGGCAGCCTACATCTATTGCAGCATAACTAAGGGAGGATTCAGGGTCACCTGGTCCAGCCCTAACTATATGCTTTAGCAAAAAGGAAGGTTTTAAGCCTAATCTTAAAAGTAGAGATAGTGTCTGTCTCCTGAATCCAAACTGGAAGCTGGTTCCACAGAAGAGGGGCCTGAAAACTGAAGGCTCTCCCTCCCATTCTACTTTTAAATACTCTAGGAACAACAAGTAGGCCTGCAGAGCAGGAGCGAAGTGCTCTAATAGGGTGATATGGTACTACAAGGTCATTAAGATAAGATGGGGCCTGATTATTTAAGACCTTGTATGTGAGGAGCAGGATTTTGAATTCAATTCTGGATTTAACAGGAAGCCAATGAAGGGAAGCCAAAACAGGAGAAATATGCTCTCTCCTTCTAGTCCCTGTCAGTACTCTTGCTGCAGCATTTTGGATTAACTGAAGGCTTTTCAGTGAGTTTTTTGGACATCCTGATAATAATGAATTGCAGTAGTCCAGCCTGGAAGTAATAAATGCATGAACTAGTTTTTCAGCGTCACTCTGAGACAGGATATTTCTAATTTTAGAGATGTTGCGCAAATGGAAGAACGCAGTCTTACATATTTGTTTAATATGTGCGTTGAAGGACATATCCTGGTCAAAAATGACTCCAAGGTTCCTCACAGTGTTACTGGAGGCCAAGGTAATGCCATCCAGAGTAAGAATCTGGTTAGATACCATATTTCTAAGCTTTTCAGCGCCGAGTACAATGACCTCAGTTTTATCTGAGTTAAGAAGCAGAAAGTTAGTGGCCATCCAAGTCTTTATGTCTTTAAGACATTCCTGCAGTTTAACTAATTGGTGTGTGTTATCTGGCTTCATGGACAGATAGAGCTGGGTGTCATCTGCATAGCAGTGAAAATGTATGCTATGTCTTCTAATGATGCTGCCTAGGGGAAGCATGTATAATGTAAACAGAATTGGTCCTAGCACCGAACCCTGTGGAACTCCATAATTAACCTCAGTGTGTGAAGAGGACTCTCCATTTACATGCACAAATTGGAGTCTATTAGATAGATATGATACAAACCACTGCAGTGCAATACCTGTAATACCTACAGCATGTTCTAATCGCTCTAATAGAATATTATGGTCAACAGTATCGAATGCTGCACTAAGGTCAAGAAGGACAAGCACAGAGATGAGTCCACTGTCAGAGGCCATAAGAAGATCATTTGTAACCTTCAATAAAGCTGTTTCTGTGCTGTGATGAACTCTGAAACCTGACTGAAACTCTTCAAATAAACCATTCCTCTGCAGATGATCTGTTAGCTGTTTGACAACTACTCTTTCAAGGATTTTTGATATGAAAGGAAGGTTGGAGATTGGCCTATAATTAGCTAAGACTGCTGGGTCTAGAGATGTATGCAAACAAATACATAAGAATATATTTTGCATTGGCCTCAAGACGCTCCTCTATGACAGCCTTTACAAAAAAGAACATTGTCAGCGCTTCGGTTGACAAAAAAAGTTCAAGTGAAAAAAATCCCTAAATGTCAAACGATAAGAGTATAACAATGTATTCCAAGAAGAGTCTGCACCTCCTTCAAGAATCCCGTTAAAGTCTGGACTTGCACTAAGTGATACATGTTAAATACCTGCAGATTCTCAGCCAGTCAGTTACAGCCTCCCAGTTATCGTTCCATCATAACCCCACATGAGCAGATTCCTAAGTCAAATTCTTTCACTTATCACTCCCCAGCTACCTCCTCCACTGCCTCTCTGACACTCCCCGGGACGTCCATGGGACCAGGGGTAGATTTGAACCCTGTATTCATGCGTTCACAAAACACTAACGTAAAGCTTCAACTGAATTTTAGGAACAGCAGAGAACTATTGTTGTTATAACTCGCGGCCAGTTTGGTTTCCAGCTCCATGTTGCAGCTCATAATTTATTTGTGTCCTGTCACACTGAGCGTGTTGTATATCTGTGCCCTATCTCAGTTTAGCAGACTGTCTCTATACACCCACCCCCTCCTCCTGCATCCACTCTCCTCTCTTACTGTCTTCTCTCCCTGCAGTTTTGCCTTCTGGCCACTCCTTTCAGTTGCTGACTGAGACAGGATATGCTGCCAGCGCTGAGGAGACAAAACAGACCTCTACCACAAAATCAAAACACAACAGATCCTCAACAATAACACGCAGACACCACAGTGAGCATTTACACACACTGTAGGACACTGAAACACAAAGCCACTCAAAAGTTTTATCATAACTCTTATTCCTCTCATCTCCATTTTCTTTCCATTGCTGTTTCCGAGCCTTTTGTTTGACTGTCTCTCCCTGCCTTTTATTTCCTGCATGAAGTCAGTAGACAAACTGGGTGACTGAGGAATTTCAAACACTTTTCTTTCTGGCTGAGTAAGTTAGGGGGGAAAAAAAGGTGCAGACGAAAGAGAGAGGAAACGTTTCCGGCCTCTCGCTGAGGGAGGGTGATCAGGACAGACACAGTTGGTCAGCGCCTGAGGTAAAGAGGGCTTTAAAATGGGCTAAGAGTGTAGCTTCCATTATTTGTTCCTAGACGTCATGATTCAGATTGGTAGACAGCGCCCTAAGGCTCTCTCCAAGAAAATGTTTACACTGCATAACACCAAACGGTCACGTAAAAGACCACTGAAAAGCAGGCTGAGTTAACCCCGACCAGTCAACAACAGGAATGGCTGGTTGTTTGCCAATGGAGAGGCACTGCCACAATACATCTCCCTGAAATGACCAAATAACTCAATAAATGTCTTCCTGAAGGGATTTCAGGCTGCAGCAGACTGAAAATGGACACTTATCTTTCAGACAGCTGCTTAGAAAATAGGTGATGGAACTTGATCACTTTGTTACAACCACAATTAAGCCATAATGGCTTGTAATGTGGATATCCAGATCCCAAGCCATGCCGTAGGGCACAAATCATGGGCACTGATATAACTAATGATGCTGACACTGGCCTACCTTCTGTTGGCTTTTTCTTTTTCTTTGGAAATGTGTGGGTTTAAAATGTGTCATGTAGTACTGGGCGGTATGACTGGAAATTTAAATCAGTGTTTTTATATATTTATTTAAAGCTTTTCCCTGGTTTCACAGTATAATCATTAGTGCAATTTCTAAACAAATGACCCTTCATAAAAGGTATATATCTGCGCATTACCCAAGATGTATTTCAAATGTAAAATTACTGGTGCAACAAACTGTATGTAGTTCACAAATTACCATGTGCCCCACTTATTGTTATTATTGAATTACTAGTGTAATGTCAATATCTGTATTTTATTATTTTTTATACCACATAATTAGAATGATAAGAATGAAGGGTGTGCGGTCATTACAGGTCCCTGTGCAATCAATCATAAACTACCTTTAAGCCCTTTAAAAGATGAGAGTGGAAGTTTTGTCCATTCACCAATATAGTGGCATTCAAAGTTCATATCATTCACTTTATGGATCCACTTTTGCTCTGCCCCTTTGCATAGAGAGGGTCAAAGCGTATGGTCGTGTAAAAATCACAGCTATTACATCTTGTACTTGCTAACATACAGTCACCGGCCACCTTGTTGGGTACATGCTCAACTGCTTTTTAATGCAAGCCAATCACGTGGGAATTTAATGCATTTAGGCACGTATATATCGTTAATATGATCTGCAGAAGTTTTAAGTGAAAATTTAAGTGACTCTGAATGTGGTATGGCTGCTGGCGGCATCAACGTTTAGAATTTGGGATGAACATGAAAGCATGCATCCATCCTGCCTTGTATACCGGTTCAGGTTTCTGGTGATGGAATAACATTGTGGAGGACAATTGGCATACTTTGGGGTTTACCTGGGTTTACCTGAATACTGTTGCTGACCATGTGACCACAGCGTACCCATCTTCTGATGGCTGCTTCCAGCAGAACAACAGCATGCCACAAAGCTCACAGCATCTCAAACTGACTTCTTGAACATAAGAGTGAGCTTGCTGTACTCAAACAGCCTCCACAGTCACCTGTCTTGATCCAATAAAGCACTTTTGGGATTTGGTGGAACAGGAGATTCACATTATTGATGTGCAGGTGACAACTGTGCAGCGACTGTGTGATGCTGTCATGTTAATATAGCCCCAAAGCTCTGAGGAACATTTGCAGCACCCTGTTGAATCCATGCCACAAAGAATCAAGACCGTTCTGAAGGCAAAAGGCTCTAACTCAATACTAGCAAGTACATAATAAAGTGGCCACTGAGTGTACTACTTGAACTTGTCTGCTCACAAATCCTGCTACTTTGTGTTTTAAAGGTTCTCACTGCTACAGAATGCGATCTTAGCAGTTGAATTATCTGGGAGGACAGCTTCTATTCAGGTACTTGGACATCACATCTGAGTGTGTGAAAACATTATTCATCCCCCTCCTGTTCCTCTCTGCTGACAGCCATGGTAATTATCACAGACACAGAAGCACAACATACACAGATGTAACTGCTGTTCAGTTGGCACTTCTATACCGCACCATGTGTGTGAATGAACAGCATACCAGGCTGATAAGCCGAACACTGTAAGGTCACTGCATGTGGGTGAGAGACAAGCACAGGAAGAAAAAGAAATGGGGAGACAGAAATCAAGTAAAGTAGGAGATACATGTGTCCAAAAGACAAGAATATAATGGGGGGAGAGAAAAAAAGTGACAGGAATGTGAGAAGCAGTATGAATCAGCAAGAACAGGAGACCAAACTGAGAATATGAGAAAAGTAAAGGAAGGAAGCAAATAAAGATAATCAGTCCAGTCTTAGTCAAAACTTCACTGAAGTACGACAGTAAAAGCAACAAAAATCTGTTTTAAGTGCCAGTATAGAAAGACGTTTAAGAACCTTGCAAAAGATCAATGTCTAACATTATTCCTCTAGGGAAACCTGAAGATACCAGATAGAGATGGACACAGACAGATGAAATAGCACAGTCTATACCACGGCTCTGTCCCTATTCATTAAGAGTTTCTGCTTTCTGGTATAGAGGTTTACTGACCAGAGTTTGCCTCCATTATCTCTGATGATCTGGCTAGTTTAGAGGGATCCCACAGAGCGGTTAGTGAAAAAATATTGCAGACATCCTTTTATACAAACCTCCTACAGTATATGTCATGTTATCAGTGGGCTAAGCTTCAGAGAAGACAGATCTTTCTCAACTCATTAGAAATTCCTTGAGTTTAGTTAGAAACACATTTAATCGCAAAAGCAAACAGCTGTTCAATCTCAAACAAGAACTAATCATACTGGAGATTATGGACATTTTGTGTGTCTATTTTCTATATACTTTTCTATATATTTTCTATATACAGATTAATTTATATAAACTATATATAAACACACTTTTCCCTTTGAGGTATTTTTCATACAGATTTTCTATACATTATAATTATATGTGAGGAAAATATAGTAAAAAGTAAACCTGGCATGTTTTGAATATTTAAAAATAACCATTACAAATGTTTTCTTCTTTTGCTTAAAAAATGATTTTACCTTACTTTAGCATTAGACACTTTAATCTGCCAAAACAATTAAAGGACGTGAGGAGGTTATTAAGAAAATTCTACAGTTTAAAATGCACTTGAGTAGGCGATTGGTTCAATAATAAATACTGAACATTTGGCATTAAAGCTTGGTAACTGTTGTGTTGGAAACTGCTAAACCAAGAAAAAGAAAGTGCTCTGAATTTATGAGTTAATTTATAGAATTTTTTAAGCCACAATGGCACTCATATTAAACTTAAGCAGATAGTTGCATGAACACTAACCTTAGTTCTGCGCAGGCTTTTGAGAATATTTCTTTTTTTAGGATCCTCACTATCCTCAGTGGAGTTGTCTTTCTTAAGTCCTTCGTCATCCTGGCTCGCCTTGAATGAACTCCCCATCTCATCATCGCTGCCGATAGAAAAGCTCGTCCTAAAATTGCTGAACTTCCCAAGCCGTTTGGATCTGTCTCTGTAAAGCTTAGGCTTTATGCCAATCGCAGACAATTTTCTTCTGCGCTCCAGTGAACTGCTATCAGCTTCACTGTCTGACCCATTCCCCCCAGCACTCCCATTTGAATGACCCTTGTTGGCATTGCGGATGGTGATAATCTTGCCCTGTGTGCTGTCATGTGGGACAGAGTAAATATTTTCCTCTTCTGTGTGTCTAGGTTTGCTCACAGCATCCATTGGCTCAGCATAGTCTGAGGGGTCATAGCCACCATCACTACCTCGGGCCCAGGTGACAGCTTGGGGCAAAGAGCGGCGGTTGGTGCCTCCCTGTTGGTCCATGTAAGGGCCAAGATTAACCTTAAGGACTGGCTTGGGCTTCACTTGTGGAGGAACTTTGTTGTTCACCTTGCTCTCAAAAGTGCTAAGCTCGGAAATGAAAGAGAAGGGATCATCTGAATCCATTTCTGACAGCTTGAAGCTTCCCAGTTGGGAGCTGAGAGTATCCTCCCTCAGGGTAGGGTAAGGAGGTGATGGATCAATATCATCTTCTGAGTCCAAAAGTGTAACCGGGCTGGGAGAGCCACCACGAGGGCTGACGCTCTCATTGGTGCATGCCTCTGCTACATTGTCATACATGTGTGTGGCCTCAACAATGGTGCGCTTCTCCATCGCCTCTTTTAAGAAAGGCTGGAAGAGATCTATCTTATGAAGACCACCTACTACGCCACCATGTCCACATATTACCGTGTTAAATCTTGCCTCTATTTCATGAGCCAATTCTTCCCCCTGAATAACTTGTTCCTTAGCAGAGTCTGAATCTGACAGCTCCATCTGGCTCTCCCCTACTGCTAATAACTGGATTGGGATGATGTCTTGTACCTCACACAGAAAAGCACACAATGTCTCCAAAGAGGCCTTGCGGCGAGTAGAGTAAACAGCAATGTAGCCATGGACGAGCCCAGCCTTGCGAAGGGCTAATGAGGAATGGAAGGAGAGCAATGACAGCTCGATATTCTGCTTCTGACCTCCTATACTAAGATCCAGCAGAACAGAGGTGCCACCACCGAGGCTCGAGGAAGGACGACAATGCTGGGGCAAAAGGAAGGGAGCAAGGAGTTGGTCTAGGTCGTAGGTGTCTCCGCACATCAGGCACAGGACTATCCTCAGGTCTGCCTCGAGCATTGACTGGGACTGAGAGTCTCTGGAGGATGGAGGAGGTAGTGGAGGGGAGCTGCTCCCTATGTTTCTACGTATTTCTAAGAGTCCTTTCAACATCTGAGTGATCTGCTTCTCGCTGACATTGCGGCCATAACCCATGCCTGGAGAGGCAGGGTCTAGGTAAGCACTCTGTAGCTTTGCAGCTACCTGCTGCCCTTGTTGTATGAGAGTTTGAGCTGTCTCCCCTCCAATATCCCCTATGGACCCCACCCCCCTCTTGGTGACCAGAAGGAGGGACAGTGGCAGTTGAGATAAGCTGTTTTCCCTTTCCCTTCTGCTAATAGTCGACTCTCTAAGCTTCTCTATACTCTCAACAACATAAGAGAGAGATTCCTTTGAATTGTACAAACATAGGCAACCATGCGGTGTAAAGGTTGGTGTGTAGAAGGAATTAACTGGGAGACGTACATTGCCCTCTATGGGACGGAGGGTCAGCTCATACAGTTTTCCATCTAACACGTACCGGTCGTCACTGGTGCACAAGGCTCTTATCTCATTGGCCATCTCTCTGGCTAGCCCATCTTTTCCTAGAATGACAAGATTTATCCGTTCAGCTCTCCCCCCTTCCAGTCTCGCACACTCTGATGAAGGGTACCGAGTTGGGAATCTGGAGGCCAGTATCTGCTCTATCTTAGTATCCACACAGTGCGGATTGTTGGGACAGGATTCCTTTGTGGGGTGATAGATAAAGTGGATATGTTTCAGTACAAGAGCATCTCTTTCTGCCTGCAGCTTCTGAAGGGCCTTAAATCTTTGCTCCTCCCCCAGCACTTCTCGAATGGCTCCCATTTTCTCTGTACTCGGTTTTGCATCCAACTCTAACTCATAAAAGAGCTCAGAATATTCAAGGAGCAATTCTTGAAAGTCTTCTTTGGCCCGGTCGATGATTTCTTTCTGGTGTTTATTGTAGATATCCAGATATTCAGCTTCATCCAGCCACTGGTAGAACTCTTCATTCATGATGAAGCTTCTGGCCTCCTCCCATGGCTTCCCTGGTGTGATAAAAGGAGAGACACTTAACTTCTCCTTGAACTCCCATCTCATTTCAGCCCGTTTCCGCTCATTCCTTAGCTGCTCCAGATGGGACTCATAAATGGCTTCCGCTGCTGGTGTCTCCAGTAGGTCTTGTGGGATGCGATCATCTTCCATGTTATCAATGTGTGTTGTGGTCTCCCAAGGTGTATCATCTAGCACAACAAACCACTGACAGAAATCTCTTTTAGTCTCCAGGACTTTCTGAACTCCAGACCAGCTCAAGTGGTCTATCTCATCCAACTGTGGTAAGAGTGTAGACAGTGCCTGTGGCAGAGTACTTAGATAGAGCTTCCTAAGTTTCTCTATGTGTTCTTGTTTAAGTCTATGCACATGCTGCTGGAAGAGCTTCTTAGCTTTAGCAGTGCCCTCAAGAAAAACATAGTCCTTGTACTCGGGGGCAGTCTGCATGCGCCGACTGACAACAGGCCATGTCTCATTGTAGTTCTTTACAATTCGGTTGACCAGCCACTCATAGCGGTCTTTGGCTGAGGCAATCTGTTGACTCTGCTGTTTCAGTGCCTCAAAGTAGGGGATAATCTTGGGCTTTCCCCTACTCTTGTCTATTAATTGAATCAGTGTAAAAAAGGCTAGGTCAACATTGACATTGGAACGTGCTGAGGTTTCTACCACCTGTAGATTCTTCTTAGTTAGGGCAAAAGTATGTGAGTCTTTAATATACCGCTCAACACCTTCATCACATTTGGTAAGGACCAGAACCACAGGCTTTTTTGTTTTTGCTAGCTGGTTATATAGGTTGGTAACAAACTTCATCTGATCCTCAAAGCTACGGTTCATACCCCTGCTAACATCTACAGAGAGTAAGAAGCCATCCACCATAAGCTTGCCTTCCGGCATCTGTTTCTGCTCAAAGTCTTGCTCCAGCCCCAGCTGATCTGTGCAAAAGTACATCAGCTTTTCAGCTGAAGCCAGCTTGGTGGAAGCTGCCCTCTTGATGTAAGGCTGCAGTGCCGTGCTTCGGTGCGGCTGAAACGTCTGATCGTCAATGAACTCAGTCTGCTCCACCACATTTATACGGCATTCTGACCCCTCCTCCATTGTCCTTACAGCCTCTCCCCAGTATAGGAAGTGGTCATTGTTCACTACACGCCCTCCAAAGTCACTGGTACTGAGAACAGAGGTGTGATCTAGGTAGAAGTCATCTGCACTTGGCCGGACAAAGCGGTTACACAGGCAGGACTTGCCCACACCGCATTGCCCTTTCTCCTTCTCTGTGCCGGACAGCCCAAGCACAACCAGGTTGTAGGTGGGTGGCCGCGGATCTTGCTTTTTGGCCATCATCGTTGCTGGCAGAGGCTCATCCTGCCATGCTGGCCGTGAGCTCTAGAGAGAGGAGCAGGCTGCCAAGGAAGCAGGGTTTCCATGCAAGAGAAGCTCACTGGTCTGAGGCTTGGTCCTGCATGATAGAAAGAGAGAGACAAAAGTGAGATTTAATCTAGAGATATACAAAAAAAAATCCACTATTCTAATGACAACCTTTAGCTACTGTGCCTCACATCTAAATTCCTACTATGTGCCTGTGTTCTGTTAACAATTGTTAATCTCTGATCCTATTTCTCCACTGAATATTTCCTGAAAAGATTGAGGTCAGTGGTAAAGCTGTTGGAATGCTGCACATTACTTAACCCAGCTGTAACTCAGTTAAAGGCAATTTTTTCCCAGTTTAACTCATTTAATTTTAATGCTGCCAAGGACTGCAGTGCTAACATTGGTGCCTTCCACATTTCATTCTCATGTTCATTGCAATGCAATGTGTGTTTTGGGTTATTATCTGGCTTCTAACAGTCTGGTTGGTTTGCCTCACTCGCAGCAACATTGGAGGAAAGTAATGTAGCTCTTTCACTACTGCAACAAACAGACAAACGACTGTGCACGCAAACATATGCACACAAGTAGCACGACACTCTTGTAGAAAAAGGCACACGAAGCTCTCGGCACCCTAAATGAAAGACACACACAGGAAGATGAAAGAAGATAAGTGTTCCAGAGCTAAAGTTACTAATTGGCCAACTAGGGAAAGCCATCTGCATTTTAAAAGGCTGCATTGCCTGTTGGCTGACTTGTTTCCATCAAAAACATGTTTTCCTATGTTTATAACCAAACAGATAAGAGTTGGCTCCTGTACCATCATTAATGTCATGCATATTTACCTAAATCAGAAGCAAGAAATGGCTGCATTGCAAGTAAGAAAAAGGCAAAAACACATAAGACCATATAGAGATGCTTAGTTGCTCATCTCGGTATTATTTATTCGACTGGTAGATTAGGTCTAAAAATAAGTTAAGGAAAAGGGAAAGGATGAGGCATGAAAGGGTGTTACAACTCAATTTGTATGGAACGAAAATCTTGTTAAGCTCTCAGACAGATAGCCACGCACTGCATTTCAAAATGATGGAGGACCACCCCCTCCATGTCATAACTGAGTCATTTATGTAGTGAAAACAGACATTAAAACCACTATTAATCACGAACAGCTCTTTTGACAGAGAACACAAAAGCAGCCAAAGCCTTCATTATTTTTGAATCGAGTTTGTCAGGCAACACAGACCTGCAGATTCCTAAAAATGAACCTCACTGTCCAACTCTGATTCACCAGAGATACGAACAATGACAAGAAAAATGGTAAGAAACTTGTGTGTGTTAGAAAATAGTGTACACTTAAAAAAAAAAAAAGCTACACCCAACCTGCTATGTAATGACTACTACGTCTTTTACATACTGCATTTCTGAGTTTTATTTGAAAGGGAGAGCCACTAATCAAAGTTCACAGCTGAAGCCTAGTGTTTTGCTAAAAGTAAATTCCACTCAGGCTGTGGATTAAAATTACAGAGACAAGAGTGCCCCTGTGCTTAACCAGGTGTATAACCCAGCACCAGCAGGAAAAGGAATCCATATCAAATAGAATACCTCGTGTTTTGATATTTAAAGAGGAAACATGCATGAAAAATGCATCAAAGCTCACAGAGGTGGACCAAATCCCTATAATATCAACATGCATTGTACACTGTGTACAGCCTGACTTGATGGTCAATAGGATCAAATACGAATATGACCTAGGAATTGTGATTAATTCATCTCCTTCTCTCGCTGGGCATGTGTGTGTCTACTTGCTTGATAGTATATGAATGTACACATTATAGATGACCACCACACACACCCCCCTTTAACTGGATGGGAAGGACTGCACTGTGGTATTTATCGAGGTATCTGTGGGTTAATAACAAACCTGTTCACTGACCTAATTATGTTCGCATTACACAGATGACCTCAGCAGGTCCCTCAACTGCATTCACCAGAAAGAAAAGAGACCTGCTGCCCCTGGACACGGTCCACTGACTTAATTGAACATCTATTCAGCATAATAATAATAATAATTTCTTAATATACAGTGTCTACATGATCCTTTGCTGTGCTGTGTACAGACATCCTTCACAGACATGAAATTAAAAAGCTGCATGGTACTCAAGACCATGAACAAATACAATACATACTACAATACATATTTGTAGCTGCCATATTATTAGTGGATCCCTCATACGTGGTAACCTTTAATTTTACAGCTACTGCTAGTCTGTACAGCAATGTCACTTATTATAAATTGCATATACTGCATTTCTTTTTATTCCCCCAGAGTAAACCAAAAGGGATTTCTGGTAGGTCTGTGGGCTCTATTTTTGCATTGCTAGCTTGTAAAATCTATCTCTGTAGCGTAAACTGTTGTGACATGCTTGAAGTAGCCGTCTACTGCATGAGCTGAGAGGGGGTATTACCTTTACAGATAAGTAAGGAAAACCCTAGTGCAGAACCACATTAGCATGAATGTTTCATCTGAGCTTGCACATGCGTGCACATAAAGATGACCCAGAATGTATCCTATGTAATCAAGATCCTGGTGATGATCACTTCATGTGTGAAATAGGTCATGTTTGCGACCAGCAGTGAGGGTCTGGATTAAGTGCAGTCAAGCACTCTGAAATTCTATATGGACTTGGCGGCTGGCCAGGCTCAGCACTCTTACAGATGCCCTGCTAGCATCTGCTCTGCTGACCCTACCTATCTTTTTCTAATTATGTTCCCGTGTGTGTGCAAGGTGTACATGGACCTCCAAGTTCATATAGATTTTGTGACAGTCAGCCCACATATTCACTAGAGCAGAGTGCAAGTTAATGTGTGTGTGTGCATGCGCGCGCGTGTGTGTATGACAAGGAGATAGGCTTAAAAGAAAAAAAAGTAGCAACAAAAAAAAAGTGTTGATGTTATTTTTGCTGGTCTGTTGTGAGGATGCAATAGTTTCCAACACAGCGAATAATAGAGAAAAATGAAATGTCTCGCTGAGTGACGGCTGCACCAAAGTCACTGACAGAAACAGAATTTATATTAAACTGCACAATTCAGCTTGTTTCTACAGCACGTCTGCTGGCAGCCTAAGTGCAGCATTTCACACAATAGATCTAGTCATTAGGGGAATACATTTCCTCTTTCCCATAAAGACACCACTGCTTGTGCTTAGCTAGTCTCAGTGCAGCAGTCCAGGTGCAGAATAGTCAGGCAGACAGTTTCCTAGTTCACCCCGAGGCCTGGTGTCTGCTGCGCATGTCCAGCCGCATACCACCATCTCGAGGCCCCGGGCTGGTTTAAGGCCTGCGTTGTATCTGCCTTGGACCCTGAAACGTGACAGTAGGCAGAATGACAGGAGATGGAAAGGAGGGCAAGGCACTGTAGGGAGGCAAAGGAGTGTGTGAAGTTTGTACCCCCATCCTCTCCATGTGCACTAACGAGAATGGGTACAAGAGGAAGGGGAGAGAGGTCAGCAACCTGGGTCATGTGAGTTGCAGATTGGAATTCCCGGAGGGAGGGCGTGGTGAGGCGCAGAGGATACAAGGGTCAAAGTCTGACCCATCCCATCACTCACCCCCCTGTGTAATCGCAAATAGCATTATAAGCATGGTCTACCCAAATACCACATCTCCATTTGCCTGATTATTTCATTCCCTCCTTTTAAACTGTTTAAAAGCAGGAAAGATACAGCAATCTTGCCTTGACTGAACCAGCCCTTTTTAGGACACCCGCTCTCCCTCAAGGACAAAGTAGAGGCAGATATGATGTGTCTGTAAGGTACTGGAGTTCAGCCTTAAGGTAATGCTGGGGCGTCAGGGCGTGAAGTTCAGAATAACACGTGCTACAAAGAGCAGCAAGGGAGGGTCCCTCTGTAGCTGCATGGCCCGTGAGGCCATGCAGCTTTCAAGAGTTGGCTGCATTCCTTTCATTACAGAGTTACAACAGTTAGCAAGGGAGGATGACAGCCAGGCCTGTTTTGATACACACAGAAATCTTTACAGACTGGAAATGTTGGACAAGAGAGAGTCCATATGGATTGAATGGGATGACCATGACTGAAAGCTATATCTACGGAGAAAGAATTTTAAAGTCAGAGTCAGAAAAATAGTTGTGATGGAAATAAATGTTGAGTTGAAGTGCAACACTGTTAGCAAAGGCCAAGTATTTTATAGATTATAGAGTGAAAGAAAAGTGTAGTAGAAATAATATTTCTGATAAAAGAAGGAGTATGTTATCACTTTTCTTAAGTTGCTGCCAAAAGCATCAGATATGCCTCAGAGAATCTCACACAGTACAGTGTGAACAGTGCTAAGCAAGGACAAACTAGGAAGCCGAGTTTCCCAGAAAACCTTCTGGTTATATAGTAATACACACTCAGGAAAGGCTGGGAGTTGACAGAAACAAAGGTCATGAAATAGTCATGAAGTGTGCAGTGTGGTGATGAGGATTATGATGACGACAGAGAGGCAGCAGGGAAAAAAAAAAATCTCTCTCCTGTATTCTCGAAGACTCAAGAGTGAATGACCCTTCCTTTGTCTTCGTCCACAGCGTGCCCCCCCCCCCCCCCCTTACCCCCGCTTGGATGAATTAGGTCTGCAGCTAGTTGTACTTCTCTAGTCTCACCCAGACCATTATCATCATCATATAGATTTCCGATTCCCATCTGTCAAGAATCCCTTCTCCATCGCCCGCTCCCATTTTGCCCCTCCTCTGGAGACTTGCTGTCCATTAGTAAGATACTAGGGTTGTGGTCAACGCATTGGGGCTGTGTGTGGGTGTCAACAGTCCTTCCACTGATGCTGCTTCCTGTTCAGGGTGGGTCGGCTCGCAGTGGAAAGGAATTAATTGATATGAATGCTGAGTTAGAAACAACTCATTTTAAACATCACTTAACCAGCGATGCGCACAGACGTGGGTCTTACAGTGACTCAAATATATAATGTATATGCATCTATATGTAAATGCCTCCGCACTTCACATTCACTGCCCTTTACACGAAGTGCTCTGTGGCGCAGTGCATTCAGCGTAACCACTTAAACAGAAGGCATTTGCCTTTTCCACATATGCAGCATATCCATCAATCACACACCAAACAGGAAATACAAATACCCTCACTCTTTCCATCCATTGTGTGCATGCATCAACAGAAGACAAACACTGCAATCATACCACTGCTAACATATTTCACATGTGGCCAGGCAAACAAACCGCACAAGCACACCCAACTGCAATAAATGATTCCTACAAAAATACTTTTGCACAGGCTGAATCAATCGACCTATAGCTCTCATATTTCATAGTAAGTCAAAAAAAGTAATTCCTATAAACTCATTAAAAACATACTTTGATATGACAAACAGAAATATTACCACAGCAACCAAACCATCACATAGCCAGGTCCCGATTCAGAAGCGCTGGTTAGCGCTGACTCGGATTATGGTCAATCTGTGGAATAGCTTCAGCTAGTCACATCTTTCCATTTGCAGGATCACATGTGGTACACTTTGTGCATTAGCATGATCTGATGGAACAGTGATATAACCGCATAAAAAAAAAAGAAAAAAAAAGGCAAATATTATACCCCCCACAGCCTGTCTCAGTACATATTTGCATTCCACAACATGTGCACTGAAACACTAATGGGAATATAATACCCTCAAAAATGATTAATACCTCCATACATTGAAAAACACCATCATTTTAATTACAATACACCTTAACATTAACTGCAGCTATATTCTCAGAAGACTCCTGAGCATTATTAGTAAGTCACTCCCATTTCCTCTGATGGACCCCTGAGGAGACAATGTTCCTGGACAAACAGGAGGCGGCAATAAACAAAAACTACTGAGAATAAAATAGCCAGAGCTAGGGCTGGGCTGTATCATACCGCTCACGGTAATACCGGTGTAATTTTGGGCAACGATAGGAAAATGACATATCGCGATAGAATAGGGGCAAAACGCGCATGCGCAGTGCCTATGTTTACATACGCACATGGCGGCGACGCAGAATGAGAAGAGCGAAAGTGGATCGTTAAATGAAACGGATGAACCAGAATTGGTTTTTAAAAATGCTGCAACTTCAGTGGGACTGGTTTAGCTTTCGTCTGTCAGATAAACAACAAAGCACTATTTTTGGTAGAGCATGCTAGCGGGCCGTCGTTATTACCGTGTTTTTTGGAAGATACGGCACACTTAAAATCAATCCTTTGATTTTTCTGAAAATCGACAGTGCCCCTTATAATCCCGTGTGCCTTGTGTATGAATTCTGATTGTGTTTACTGACCTCGAAACGATTTTATGTGGTACACGGTGCTCGAAAATCTGTCAAATGTTTCAGTACGACTTTGCTAAGCTACGAAGCCGCACCGCTTGATGGATTGTCGGAGCATTACGGCTATCGTAGGCAGGAGCCTCGCGGAATGATACGTACTGTGCTTCAACATAATATTACCGTATTGTGTGTGTATAACCTCTTTTTAAGTTTTGTGGATATTATACATGGTTATGCTGAGGATATGTCGGCCAATTTCCACTGGAAATGCCTTTTGGTTAAACTGTCAGCAAGGAATTTGCATTTGCACTGTTAATTTTTTATAACTTTAATGCACATAAAAAACAGCTGCTTGTTTAAGTGAAAATACATTGATGGGTTTTTGCACTAATAAAGTTGTGGAGTTGTAAAGTATTTTGTCTAGTGTCAATTATATCGTCAGTTATATCGTTATCGCAAATTTTGAAATGTATATCGTGATAAATATTTTTGGTCATATTGCCTTGCTCTAGCCAGAGCAAAGAAGACTGCATTCACAGTCCAATCTGAATTTCAAGACTACGACTAAAGATTTGGAGGAGCTAAAAACCAGGAAAGAGCAAGGTTCAAATGGCATGACAAAAGGAAGACTTTATGGACAAATCATTGCATTTAAAATATCTTTGTGTATCGGACTGTTATTGAAGCAGAAAAAAAGTAACGCTCACTTCAGGGTTAACAGCGAGAAAAGTTGCCTGATTAACAGATTAATCTACAGGATAAATGAAAATATGAAATTAAAATGATCAATTGGCTTCAGTCCAGATGTGTGATGGAGCCAACTGAAAGCACTGCATTTTTAAGACACACTCTTTTACATTTGCGTGAGAAATTCCCTGTTCAACAGGCTGTACAACAACAACAAAAACAACAACAGCAACAACTGGTGCTTTGCATGCAAGGTCAGAAGGACAGATGGCCTGTGTTTTCCTTTGGCACAAAAGTTTATCTGTGGACCTTCGCTCTCCCTGCTTCTTAATTCCCTCCGCCTGACATGAACTGGCGTACTTATTTCTTTTAATGCCCTTGACCCTTGTGTAATTTTACCTTCGTCCTTTTCTTTCTATCCCCCTCTCTTCATTTCTTATCATGCCTCCCTCTCTGTCTCTCAGTTTTCTTTCTCCCGCAGCAGTGCCTAACCTTGCAGCTGGGCCTCTGTCAGACTAGCAGACTGTCTGCTGGTGATATTAGCATACATCTGATCCCTGCTCCCCTGCTAGAAGGCTTGTCAGCATCAGCACAACTGTATACACACATTTAGACATCCAATACAGCCGCCCTGTCCTCCTAGCCAAACGTGATGCAACAGCACAAACAAAAACCGACAAACACGAATATAGAACATACGCAAATATATCCAATGCACAAGGCAGGACGGAGAGCATTAAATGCAGACACGGGGGCAGGCTTTCAGAAAGTAAACAAAAACATGGACATACGTGGCGGTTTTATACTTAAATCTGACAGCATTTTGCAGAGAGCGGTTAGCAGGTGGGTTTTTAAACTCAGCTGGCAATCTTCCACCTGAATGAGCTTCCAGATCTAATTACTAGTGTAATTGGTTTGATGGTGTGTGTGTGTACGCCTCATTTTAGCACTAGGGATGACCTCCATCTCTCAGCACTGACAGGTGGATATCATGTGCCTGCATTTGTCTTTGCTAATAAACACGTCCATGTGCCATTGCATTATGATAAACTATGAATGTAATAAAATGACACCACACCAAATAGAGTTCCTCAATTTAAAAAAAAGTGCATAAACTAGGAAAGAAGTCGTATGCACCTGATGTGTCTGAAAGAACGGCAGAGCCAAGCAGAACTTTCTATCCTTTACATCCTAAATAATAGAACATAGCCGACTTTGTGCTCTGGCCTCTGGGTTGAAAGTCTTTATGTAGTAAGAGAATGTCTTGATAAAACAAAATAATGCAATTTTGTAGATTTTCAATAGCTCGGCTCAGTGACTCACACTTATTCAAAACTGCAATTCCACTCCTAGGCACAGAAAGCTATTCACATAAAATAATATGATTTGTGAGTGGCAGATCAACTGCTGACATTACCTTCCATTTAATTGTCATTATTAACCCATTTTCAGCGGAGCGCTCGTCCTTAGCTGGAGTAAGTGCTTAATAGATGTGCTGGGTGTGTTTTCCAGATGGTGCACAAGACAGGAAAGCTGTGTGCACTCACGGAGCGATGCCGCTGCCACCAGAGCTTAATTTTTATTACTTTATCAGCCGCTGCAAAGATTTTGACAGCCAGAATAAGGTCTGCAGCTGGGGGCAAAGGCTTGATTGCAACATTTCTTTGTTTTTTTGGCGTTACTGGTACAGCTTCAATTGTTTTGTCCTAATACGAAGGAAAGTTTCAATTGTGCAGCATATAAGCAGTGCACATGTGTGCATCCTCTGCATTCCCTGCTTCCTGCTTTGGACTGTTAAAGGAAAGCAAGAGGAGACCAAACAAGTCTGGTGGCTGATTTGACGTCAGAGACCTAAAGCCAAATTATACAAAGTATATCTATCTTTCATTTAGATTTCCTTGAGATGTGATAGGAGCTCGAAAGGTTCTTTAATTGACTTTCTAAACCAACCCTGAAAAGAAAACAATATATACATTTTAGAGTTGGCCTCTATGCAGGATATCATCAAAGAGAGAGACGTTAAAAACCCGCTGATACATTAAAGACACGCCATTCAGAAAATTGCAGCTGCCAAGGCTTTTACATGTGAACATTTTTCACTTTGACATTAAAGAAATACAATAATTTCTCTTCAAATCACAGAGAGTATAAGCACAATGCTGCTAAACTCTTTCCATCTGTACTTGTGACCTGCAGGCTTTGTATATAATTATGCTCTATGATCCCTACAGGGAGCTCTTACATCAGCCAGAGATCACCCAAACTGTTACTAGGTGACAGATGGTCTTCACGCACACACAAAAAGCCACTTACACCTACAGCATATGCTCCAACATAGATATGGCACGTTCACATCTAACAATATACACAAGCCCTCTAACTCACATGCTCACAACTGTCTGCTTACACATTGAACGTTTAAATAAACTCCCTCCCCCCCCCACACACACACACACACTCCTCTTTGCCACAGAAATGTTCATGCACTGCTGAATCTTGAGACCAATTAAAAAGGAAAATGACAGAAACGGAAAAAAAAGGGGGACTGAGGGGGAAGTGGAAGATGATTTAAAGCTATTTCTACAGAAGGCTGCTGAAGCAAAGTGGTGGCTGTGAAAGCGGCGCAGCAAGCCTGCGAATGCCACATTGCATGTGGTGGTCTGTTCTTGTCATGTTGTCATGTGTGGAGTCTAGGTGCTAATGGGCTAGCCTGGACAGCGGCATCCTTGTAGCATCATTGCACCCTGCCAGAAGCAAGAGAAGACAAACTAGTCAATAGTTGCCACCTTCATTCGCATCTCCAGTCAATTCTTTCTGTCCTCTCCTGCTCGGTGGAAGGCTAATAAAGCAGACAGTAGTAATAAAAAGGTACGCCTGGACAAAGCACCGCCAACTGCTTTTGACAGGCTCCCTAGAATTAAAGGCACAACCCAGATTCAAACAATAGTTGGAGACAGAACACCCCAACGCAGGCTTTGTTTGCGTAATTATTTTTTTGTTGAATTGGATGCTTTTTTTGTACTCTTATACTGATCGGCTGAGCTAGGGATGGTGAGAAACGGCTCATTGAAATGGAAAAATTGATTTGAAAAGTACAAATGGTTTGTGAAAGCTTATATTGACGCCAGAGTTAAATTGTGTTTTTCATTTCGAGTGTTTCAAAGAAAAAGATAAATTATTTTCCATTGGTAAATACAACCTTCCAAGAACTTGGGTGTACCACATTATAAAAGAAAAAGAAATGAGCCAAAGAAAAGAATCACAGTTTTTTCGAAGTGAGTGTATTGTGAGGCGTAGGTGTGCGCAAAATCACAAATGAAGTATTAAGAAATATTAGGGAGGAACAAGAAGAGTTTCCAACAAAACAAACAGAAGAGAAAGAGGAACTTTGTGCTGCAGCAGGGAGTTAACACAAGGAGCTTCTGGTAAGTGCTTAGAACTTGCGGTTGGCTAATGGTCTACAGACAGGACGACTTCATCGCTCATCTGTACCTCTTACCGCTGCCCTAACAAGCCTCAACATAAAAATCACAGACAACCACCTTCAATGCTCTTGTGTCCTCAGCCTTACCAACCACTGTCTCCTGTCTCTACTGCCATTCACTTTTAATCTTCATGACATTTTTCAACTTTAAATTGCTCTCCGGTCACTTTTGACATCTGCTCAATCATCAACTCAGAGACTTTCCATGACTTCAAGCAACTACAGGAGAAATAACTGCTGGTGACAGGAAGTAGGCAAAAGATAAACTTTTCTAAATTTCCAGGCAAGCAACTGAAGCAATGACCAATGAGAGGGAAGAATACCGATGATTGGCATATGAGCTAGTAATATATACATTAGTGGGTCACCTAGGCAACCAGAGCCTGGAATGTTGTTCTGCTTCAAAGCGATGTGCGATGAGTGAATCGCTTCCAGTGTGTATGCAGCTTTAAACCACCTAAACACCCAGAAGCATCAAGCCTGAGGAACAGAAGAAAACGGCTTGATGGTCTCTCTATAAAACGCACACACACACACAGAAAAACTAGGGGATAGGTGGGGTCACTGCAGAATGAAAAAAAAAAAGATACAATTGAAAACACCTGAACCTGCCTCCATGTCAATTAAAGATAATGACTTTTTACTGGCTGCTACAGTAACCAACTGTTGGCACAAAGGCAGATGGTTACAGAGGTTTTTTCCCCCTCTTTTCAGTGTTCTTTCACTCCCTCTCTGTCTTTATCACTTTCATTTTTTCCACCAGATTCACTCTCTTTTTCTGCCCTCCTGCCTGGCTCACCAAAGTGCAAATCATGCACGAATAATAGAAAGCCAAAGAGATCGGAGCCCGGCTCATACTGATTTTGGGGGTTGACACTAATGCAGGTTTGATATTATATACACAGTATATATAACATCTTATATCAAAAAAGGGAAATGTCATGGTTCTTGTTTATTAACTTTGCAACAGTGCATCTCACAAACAGCTTGACTGTTACACAAACTTCAGGCAATGCTGTACATAAAAGTTACCTTGAGCTGCTATAATGGACAAACTAGGTGAGCACACCAATATCGAAAACACCCTACCCTCCTTCTGCACTCTGTTGTGGAATGTGTTCAGCGCATATCGCACCAATGGACCAATATCATCTGATAACACTGGTTCACTGGTAATTCTGTCAAATTAAACTTTATCTGTGCTTTTTCTCCTTTATGGCAAGAACTAGAAGTTGTTGAGTTTAATATAAAAGCAGTGAATACAACAAACTACAATATATAGAACACAGTGTTTAGCCATATGTAGCCTGTAAGCTCTAGCAGCACATGAATATGTTAATCTATCACCTTTTGGAACTCTTCTAGCTGTGCTTATGTGTCCGTATGTGGGAGTACCACCCCTGAGTTCCTTCCCTAGTCTGAATGGAGGAAGCTGGCAGGCTCTGGGGCAGCAAGTCCAGAGGTTACGGGGGTTGTGCTTGGTCATCCATTTTAAAGCAGACAGACACTGGTGCGCCATTACAGCTCAAGACTTTGCTACTCTGCACTGAGCTGTCTGCAGCTGCAGCAGTATTAAGGCCCAAGGCCAAGCTTTGCCTGACGAGGCTCGCTAAGAAGCCTCCACTAACTAATTGGTCGTGTCTACATTACAGTCAAATGGATGCAGTTTTTCAGGCTAAGAGTCAACGTTTTAAAATTACAGTTTAACATTTTTGTAGGAGTAGGATCATTTAGTATTTTACACATACAACCACAAAAAGAAAATTGTGATTAATTCACTGCCTTCCTTTCTAATATTCTCAATAGGTCTATGGCAATTCTATTAAAAGTGGAATAGTGTGAGTATAAAATCAAAAGCAACAGTAATCACACTGCCAATGGATGTATGCAATAGGTGGTGACGCTGTAATAGGGAATGTCCTTGAGCGGTAGCATTTGAGCACACAATTAATATTTCCTTTCACTGCGCATCTACTTCACCTACATGTTAGCTTGTTCCTTTTTTTGTTAAACTTAATAATAATAATATCAGTTTTGAATGAGAACGATGCATAAGACAAACTAGTGTAGCACTCCAGCAAGTCTCACCTATGCACAGGATTTGTTAAGTGGTTAGTGTGCAAAAATCACATATACTATAGACAGACTGATTTTAAACAGTAAAACTGCACCATACACAGTTTTATAGGACCAAGATAAAAATAGCTAAAAGTCACATGAGCATATTTTGTGGTCATCTAAGTCAATATTTGTTACTTCCTTGGCAAGAGATTATCTGATTGGTTCTAGATTTACTTCCCCGTGTTTACAGCAAACCTAGAGGTCAAAGTCTGGATTTTTTAAAACAACCTTGGAGGCCTCAAGGTTGTGAAACCAGGAGTAAAGGGTGAAGTTTAACTCTGCGATGCTGCACAATCGTTAAAGCTCGCCAAACACAATGGCAGTCCGTAAACACGGCTGCAGCCAGAAATAATCAATCGTGACCCCTGTTGACCTCATCCTCCTCTTCATTTGTAGAAGTTACAGAATTCAATCTTCTTCAAACTAGTTTCTGTGCATTGTCTGCTGTTCTCTCTCCAGGCCTGGAGGAAGAAAAAGTCAGGAAAAGGCAGCGGTGAGAATTAGACCATCCTCTCTGGCGAAACAGGAAAAGAACCAGGTTGGATTTTACAACAGTTCTCCTGGACCCAATCCAAGTGTTCACCCCTCCCATCTCTTCCATTCTTATGAAAACTAACACACACCTACACACAGGCACACACACACCATTAAATTCCCGTTCTAAGCAATGATGCCAAGACTCCCTTTTCACTTTTCCCCTCCTCTCTCCACCCATTCCATCTCTTCCCTCTGATTGGCACTGTTGCTTCACACTACCTCATGTCCCAGGGTTCTCATATGAACCCACTGGCCAATCACAGTGGCTGATAAGGGTCCAAATTCTCTCTGGATTCCTGCCATAGGGTAAAAAAAAAAAAGAAAGAAAGAAAGAAAGAAAAAAATGCAGCTCTTCAAGCTGTGTTTTCTTCACATCACGTCTCTTATTAAAAACATACAGGTTAAACTTGAACATTCTGGTAACACTTTAACAAAATAATTACAAAAAAAAGAAAAACTCATATGGTTTATGACTCACCACAGCAAGCTATGATGCAGTATTAGTTATGAGAAGGGATCACCTGAAAATTATTATTGTCTGAATTGAATTGCTTGCTATGAGGGAACTTATGTCCAGAAATAGCGGTAAAAAAATATCTTTTAACAATGTTCTTAAAGCATGGAATGATGTCACCAGATGTTTAGTTTTGTCCAGTTGGCAGTCAAAGTCAAAAGAACCACAGACGATTAATCTTCGTATGTTTTTTTTAGGATTACAAGAACAACTATACAAACAGATTGTATAGATCACATTGGTTACATGTAAAAATGAGTATACGCCATACACCGACGAAAGCCACAGGAGGTTGCAGACAGCCCGGAAGAAATGCAGAGAACTTTAAGATTGTTATCGTAATGAGTTGCTATTGTTTACAGAAGGTCGCACTGGCCCGACACAAGGCCATTATGACACACAGAAATGAACCAAAGGAACATGCTCCCGTCTCTTAAACTGCCCATTCATAACAGCAGCAGGCCAGTATTCCTGCAGCCTCTGTACCTGACTGTGTTTCAAATGCAACACCACTCTCTATTAGTGCTGACGTCATTTGAGATAACGCTCACCTCACAAAAGATGCACAAATGCGCACATCCGCCAAGGCGTAACATCTTTAAGCCTTTCTAATCCTTGATGTGTGAGTACTCCCCCCCCCCCCCCCCCCCCAAACAAAGAAGGGGGCCACTTACACACACTCACCGTCTCACACACTCCATCTGTCTCTCCCTGAAGATGCTGGTCTGTCTACTGATGAGCGCAGGCAAGGTCATTAGTGTGACTGTTGTGTGAAGGTAAGGAGGGATTATTTTGCCACCGGCCACTCAACACACATCAGGGGACTTAAAGTTCTCTTTTTTGTCCTCTTTATCTCTCTGTTTCTTTAGCAATCTCTCCAGCGTACTTTCTTTATTCCTTCCCTTCTTGTCTCCATGGGGATTTGCACAAAGAGAGCCGGGGAGGGGAGGGAGGAAGTAGGTGAGAAGGCGTGAGCCACTCAACAACTTTTTCTCTCTCCCCCCCTTCATACCGAGAGATAAGAGAAATATGTGTGAGCTGCGTGTGCAGAGCTTCGTCACGCAAAGTGATCAAATGACCTTCAGTGAGCTCATTCATAAAGTCAAGCTACAATAGCAGTGGGGTATGGCTAAACATCTAATAGTGATAAAATCTAGTGCGAAGGAGGGTGAAAAAAGGCCGGAAAGAAAGGAATAAACGAATTAAGCCCGCTAAAGACTTGTTTCTAATGCACTCTAGAGAGTTGCTGCCATGGTAGGAGAAAAGGTACAAAGGGAGAGAAAGCCCGATTTAGACTTCTATGGGAAATTTACATCGTAACTAGAAACCACGCTTACCCCTACGTTGTAACCTTCCCTGCCGTTCAGTTGTGTGGGTTTTGTTGACCTGACGTCAGGTTGCAGCGCAGGGCTACGGGGAGTTTCCGGTTAAGTTATGATGTAGATTTCCCGCTGAAGCATAATTTAGGCATAAGCAAGTCAGTGAAAGTGAAAGAATGCAAAAATGAAGAGCTGAGCCACAAGCTGAAGCGTGTTACAGCCAGAATCTTCCTCCTTCAATTTACAGACTACATTACTATTATAAGCTCCTATTGTACAATAATCTTTAAAATCCTTGTCGCACGCCAATGGCAACAAACTGCTCCTGGCCCCAGTCCCACAGTCCACTTCGATGTTTAGTTTTTCCAAGTGTGGCTCTTCCCTCAGTAGAAACAACCTACGATGGGAGCTAAATTAAGGGCTTGACACCATCAGGGGAAAATGATAATGAATGAAATGAACTAAATAAGTAGAATTTAAACACAAGCGATGTGGTGAGATACCACGAGGTCAATCAGACATTGTCCAGACTGGTAAATATTGCCCCGTTTAAATAAATCCACTACACTGCTTATTAAGCCCTATCCCTTCATCTCCCCATTAACTGGTCTGTCTGTCTGTTTGCTGGCTGCTCTACACAATGACATGTTTACCTCCAGTCAGATTCCCATTTAGATCCCCGAAGAAGCACAGGGAGGTGAGAGAGAGTGTGTGTGTGCGCATCTAACAATAACAGAGAGGCTTGTTGTAATTTTGTCATTATCACCTGTACCACTAAATGCTTTTCATAATAAACAGCAAGGTGAATTAGTTTAGCCTGACGCCTGTTTTTTAGAGTATTATCACTTGAAATATAATGAACAAAATTGTCTGGATGATAAAAACAGTAGCTGTTTAATGGAATAATATGACAAGTATCCTGTACTCTAATATAGTAGGGCTGGCACATACATATAGGTGTCAGATTATCCAACTACACATGTATCAAAGTAGGGCTGCCACAAACAATTATTTTGATAGTCGACTAGTCACTGATTATTTTTGCGATTAGTGGACTAATCAGATCATCATCCATTGGACGTAAAACGTACAGCTTACTGCACCAGCAGCATCTGCTCTTATAACTATCATTAGCTTACAGCTTTGAGTGTTTAAGGTATGTGCTAACTAAAAATAAAGACAAGATGAGAGTTTATTAAATTTTAATGAAATTTGCAGATTATTTTTTCGGTTGAGTTTAATAAACTCCTTGCTATCTAAAATATAACGGACACCGGAGTAAATTCACGAGCATCTCACACTTCTGATAATCAGTTGTCTGCTTGACATTTATTCAGCTGTGTAAAAACTATAACTTTGATCTCAGCCAAACAGATTTACTCAGGAACAAATAAAATACTAAAAATAGCCAAACAATAACATTTTTAAGTTATCTAAGTGACTTATATATCATGTTTAAACTGAGTAGCGAAAGACGGCGGTGGGTTTGAAAACGATTTGCCGGGAGTCCGGTGTTCTCACGGGCTCTAGTGAGCCGTGCCCCCGGCTAGCTATCGAGCTAGTGGGTAACAGACTCTCCGAAAACGTGGGAGCGCTTTTGAAAATATGTGGTGTCTTGATAAACTGAGCAGATATTTGAGGTTTACACAGCTACATTCTCGCCTGAAAATATGTTAAACGTTTATTTTGTGACCCAGAAAGAATAATAAGTAATATCAAAACTAACTAGCTGCCTCCATTGTTGACAACTGCGCTGGGCTGCTATGAATTCTGGGACACAGCTTCTTCTTCTTCGGGGTTTAACGGCAGCTGGCATCCTTGTACATGCAGTGCTGCCATCTTCTGTTTCAGTCCGTTATTACACTCTTAAATCCTACTACTTATTCTTGCGGCTTTTGTGATCTTACAAAGCTTCAAACGACGCGTCGACTATTAAATTAGTCGTCGACGATTTTGATAGTCGACATAATCGTGACTAGTCGACTAATGGCAGCCCTATATCAAAGCTAGTTTTAGGCCCGCAAAAATATTAAATGTGATTTTACCTAAGCAGAAAGATCTGCATCACAAGGAGGAAGGTGTGACTCTTTATCAGAGCTCAGAAGCTCTGCATCCTCATTTGCAAACATCCTCACTTTCCAAGATTACACTAGTAACATTTCCATCACAGCAGGATGGAAAGCAGAACAAATAATAACTGGAAAATGCTGTAAGCCAACCTTGATAGGGCATGAATCTCCAGTGATAAGTAATCTTGCTGAACCTCATGAACAGCCAGTCTACAGTGAAACAACATACCACCACTGCACCCAGAGCGATGCCTGCCAGATGGGGAACGCAACAATTTATGCACAGTCGTGCTAGATTCGTTGACTCACCCAGAAATCAGACCACACAACCGGAGCACAGGTTCCTACATTGACTGTCTGCAAATGAATCAGCATCCATGGAAATTATTGGTGAGGTTTATCAGTATAACAGCTCTGACTGCCTTATCATAAAGCATGTAAAGGTTTTTTTTGCATCCCACAACAACCTGTGTACCACCCACTGAACACAAACCACAACTTGATTCATCTATACGCAGCAGAGAAGCTGGGGTTTATTATCTATAACCCTCCACGTAAGTGTGCACAATGATCATACTCTGACCACTGCACTGAGATATGAGTTTATGGCACACTTTATGGGCACACACGTCACTGTATCATGAATGTGTCTGTAGGCAAATTATCCAGCTTCTGCTTTGACAGCATTTTCGCAGAGCTCACTTCTCACACACTGAGGACAAAAAAAGAAAATCTACATGCCGGCAGAGGAGACACCCTTTCATACTGATTCCAAACCAACTACACAGACGCTCACGTAATTATCCAGGCAAATGAAGAGAGAGAAGCCGTTTTTTCTGGTGTGTGTAGTCAGATGTACACATGGGTGAATGTCTAGATGTTCTACGCACAGCTTTAAGACATTAATCGAAAGTGTTAACGCATATTCTCACACATACAGCACGTAAACATCTTAACGCCCGTCTCGGATTGTTTCATTCAATCCACATTAACAACAACGCTCGCCCACACTGACTGTCTGTGCACCAAACATGCAGCGCTTGTGGTATAATAGGAGAACACGCAGCATAAAGACAGCACAAAGGCAGCTGGACCTGACTAGTGACAACACTCCCATTCATCACCAGGCCCCTAGAGACTCCACATCCCTTCACAGTGCCAGCAGTCATCCAAGTACACACACAGGCTCAGCGTACAACGGCCCATGTCAGCATCACACCCAATCGAATAGGGTTACGTGTGTGTGTGTGTGTATCCACATATATTATTCATCTGCATGCGAGCACATGAAAGTGTCTCTGCTAGCAAAGATAAGGGGCTTCTTTATTTCAGCCTTTCGCCTGTGTGTGAATGCATGCAAGCATGCATGCATGTTCTTCCAATTGTCTATTAAACAGACCATTTACAAAAGGGAGAAGTGGAAACATATAGAGATAACAAGAAAGGGGAGCAAAATGGGTTCTGGGACAAGGAACAACAAGATGAGGCAATAATAGAAAAATCACTTAATAGACAGAAGAATAAGAGAATATAGGAACAGGAAGGAAATGAAAGAGAAAGCGAGGCTTGGAGATGGGAAAGAGGGGGCTCAAGGGGGCTTATCGTTGTCGTATTTTCATTTTATCGTATACATCCTTGAATTTTTGCAGAGATTTGCAGGAATCAGACAAGTACAGCCGAAGAAAACACAGTATATTTTGCCATCCTATCCTAGCCTACGCTACTAAGCATTCATCCACCCCATCAGCGCTAACAAGCCAATCCTGTCGGCACTCACAGTGAGCTTTATTTCATCTACAGCGCAGTCAGCTTCCACAAAACCAAACATGCATGCTGGCACAGGCACAATGAATTATACCCATACAAAAAACAAAATCAGGAAGAAAGACATGAAAGCAAAAAAATCATCCTTTTCATACCGAAATGAAAAGATAACCCAAAATTTCTGGGCTCTCTTATCATCCACCATCTGTCTGCACCAGGATGAACACAGTGTTGTCATCAAATGGGCGGCAGGTGGAGAAAGTGGGATGAGATGCGGTAAGGGAACAGGTGTGGATTTGAAAGCACTGCTGAAGCTGCTCCACCTCCATATTCACAGGTGTATTTGTATCCGTAAAATAGCTGGTAGGAATGAGCAAGGATCACTAAGGAATATGGTGGTGCTAAAATTGTGAACCTTGGATAATTAAGCGTTTAACCCCGCCCCCAACTATTCATTCAAGCGGTTACAAAACAACTATTGGCAATTGTAGTTACTACTTAATGTTAAAAATTCCCCTGCAATTGGAAGTCATTTCATACAATTTATTACGTTTCTGGGCAAATTATAGCCGGCTGCCAAACAGAATGTCTTTGTTTTAACTTTCCAATAGATATTTCTTTCTAAAGTTTATCACGGTAAGCACGCTGCAGAAGCGCAGCGCTATTTTGTACAAGTACTGCAACCACATTATTCGCCGGGGAATCTGGATCTTATATTTTTCATTTTTAAAAAATATTTAAATCATCAATCGCTCCTCTGTTGTGGTGCCATTTCACAGACCACGCCTATAATAATACTGACCAGTGCAACGATCAGAGCGTTCAACCCCAACTTATAAAGGATGCACAGCTGCAGGTCCCACGGGTTCGTACAGATTCTGAATTTGTGCAGTCATTAAAAGGTGAAACCTATGGAAAGAGACCCCTTTCCATATTCTACATGAAAAGCTATTAAAGGGACGCATGTATTAAAGTGGTGCAGTGCAGGGATTCGGGGATTTGTCATATTTGAGCACAAAATCTCAGTCTGCTTATGGGTGGAAACAAAAATGGCACGGCAACTGTATGAATAATAACGTGTATTCAAAGATACACACACTTCCACGGGCAGAAAGACACTCATAAGCGCACAAATACCCACAATAGAAAGTCGGTCAGTGAATGGAAGGAGGCAGGCAGACTAGCAGGTGCTGTGTTGGTGGAAGATATGGCTTCTGTCCACCTCAGCATTTCTAAACACTCAGTTATCTTCCCCCTCACAGGAGAAGTGGTCATTTCTTTATTCTTTTCTCCTCTGCATCACACTCCTTTCCTCATTTCTGCTTTTCCCCTTTGCTCCAGCCTTCTCTCCTGACTCATTTATCTACTCCCCACCTCTCTTTTTACATCCTTCCCTCATAGCCTCTATCTTTTTTCAGCATTTTCCTGCTTTTCCTTTTCCACTCCACCCTTCTCCTCTCCATCCCCTCCTTCCTCCGCTCCTTGTCGTCTGCTGCGCTCTCAGTGGAACAGTCCATTCAGCAACAAAACAAAGCTGCCTACAGCATCACACACAGGCTAATCAAGCAAAACAGAATGCAGCAGCCCTGAGATCCACTCAACAGTACCATGATACCGGCCGGCAAAGAGACCAATTCAGGGGTAGAAGGTTTACCTCATCAGGAGACGATGAAGGAGGATGCACAGGGACAATAACGTTAATGTCGTCTGTTACATTTTTACAGCTTATAAGAGCTGAAAGTAATTTCCATCCTAGAGGATTTGGCAGTGTTTGCCTTTGCTTCATCTAAATGAATGCAAATATACTCCAGCACCCGTAAGAGAGAGTGAAGAGAATGAGTTTGACAGTGCAAATGACCATGAGCATTATAGGTTAAGATGAGGTAAGATGAGGTGGGAAGGAGGGCTAAAGGAGGATATGGAGGAGAGGCAGAAAGATAATGGGGTGAAGAAAATTCTCTGACAGGTCATCGACAGTGAAGCAGAGCATTCATGACGATGATGAAACCCAACAATGGTCAGCTGCAATCTCCTCCTGGACAGAGGATGAGCGTTTACAAGCTAGCACGGCAGCCACTCCTCTGTGGGAGGGTGTGTGGTGGTGGAGGGAACAACTGCTGTTCAGCTTCAGTAAAAATAAAGAAGCTGGTATTGCAAGATATGAAGATAGGAGAAATATGTAAACTTGCCAAAGCAGCGACTAGAGGCTGCATCAAAAGCTGATGTATTAACGAAGCCTATTTAAAGCTATGTGGATGGGTGGATGAGGGATCACTCACATAGCTACAGATAAATGTTCACATTTATTGAAGAGCAGACTCTCTTGCCATGGTGGGATTACGGAAGAGAAGTGTTGTCATTAACATGAAAACATCCTCTTTTTACTGGAGGGGGACAGAAAAACAAGGGAAGGCTGTTTGAAAGTGCTGCACGGGTCGAAAATTAAAAGAAGCCACACCTGCCAAGCTCGCTCACTTTTCTATTTTTAGACAAAGCAACAATTACTGCCTCATTACATTTTCTAGTTTATGCACCTTGTCCTTTATGAACTTTATTACACATCTGTCAATTTAGAGAAGAAGCTCATTTGCATGGATAGGAATATAGAAATCTTAGGCCCTGAACTGTCTTTAATATTCAGTATTTCTCAAAGCAGAGGATACTATATTCACCATTTGTGTTTTATTACCACTCTCAGTAGAATCTCACCAGCCTTGTAGCTGCTGTAAACTGTCACATTATCCCTCTCTCATCTTGACTTACTGCTACTAGGAAACCTATCCTGCAAAAGTACACCGAAAGGCTACTACACAGCTGATAGCTGCTACATGGAGAGAAATCAGCAAATACTATAGAGTATGTAGCACATGTCAAAAACACATGTATGCATTTGCAAAACTTCCCCTCCAAGATGTAGACAGGACAAGCACAAGCTTGATAAACCACAAATAAGCCAGATGAAAACGCCTGACACTCTTCTGAAAACACCCTGCTGGGAGCGTTTGAGAGCACTCTGGAAGCTGTGATGCCTTAATTGATACAAAAATGTCTAAAGAAGAAATATGTTGCAAGTACCCGTTTCTACCTGAATGCTGCTTAACTGGTAGACCAACGGAACAAAATGAACAACGTGTTCCTCCAAGCATTATTTTTCATAACACAATTGCAGCAGTTTGGGGATGTCATTTGGTACAGACAGACCAGCAGCAGTAACTTCTCCTCGAATGCTGTTAAGTGCTTAGAAGTAGGGCCTAATAGTTGGTTGTGTACACTTTGTCCCACCCCTCCTGTACTGTGAAGCCAGGTAAAAAGTGATTGTAACAAGTTGTGCGTTCTACCCAGAGTTTAACTTTCTTTTAGCCCAGTGGAGGTGTTGACCTGTAAATGTTCAGCCATCCATTTGGATAGGAAAGACATACAGTGCTCACCACAGAAAAGACACTCTGCTTCATCAGATGTTTCTGATGTTTTAGCATCTTGTAAAAATGCAGGATGGCGGCCTTAAAAAGAAAAAACAATGCTTTGGTGTATAGGCTTTTTAAAGTGCCAGGAACAGGAACGTTCCTTTGACGCGTTTTGAAGTCACAGCTGGAGTCAACAAATTAGTTGGAAATTTTTGTGATTATCTATCCTAACAGTAGTCTAGGTGTAGATGGAAAGAAGAGCCACGAGACCAAGCTTAAAAAAAGAGCAGGCATCAGTGAAAACACATATGACAGGGTAAAGCTGCTAAAGCGGCTAAAGCAGCTTAAACAGTGTGCCGTACATGAGATTTGCCAATTGGATGTATAGAAAAAGTATCCGCTCAAACAACTCCAATGGATGGTTTGCGATATTGAAATATAAGTATATAGATGAATTTATGGGGGGTTAATATCCATTTATAATATTTCTTTCTGAGGTTTACCGTGTGACCTTTTTATTTCTTCTGAGGATATCCTGCTGATGCTAGATGGGAACAATTCAGTGCTCCAAAGAAACTATGCTGATGATGGGCAAGTTATTTGTGTTCAAGGTTTAAGGTTGTCCCGTAGGCAGAATGTTTGGGTGGGATTGAAGTGTTAAAAGGAAAGAGTGGGATGGTAGGGAGGAAGAGAGAGCAGACTGTGCTGCGAGGAGGAGGAGGAAGGACGATGGTAGGCAGCAGATAGGACAGCGCAGCGATGAGACGGAGAAGCACGGGTGATGGTGTGGAGCAGTGGAGAGTGTGATGGCAGGATGGGATTTGAGTCTTTTAACTTCATTAGTTCCGCCTCAGTCTGGGGTCTGTAGATTATGTCTAATTAAGCAGCTTAACATGGCTTAAAAAGCACCACACAGAAAGCACAAGAGCCTTATCTGTCAACCTGCTCAAACGATTCTCCGCTTCTCCTTTCATTCCCGTGGCAGGCTAACATAAATTCTCTTTGCATGGCCTTTATGCTAGAGAGATTAGAGGCTCCAACATCGGTGTGAGCTGGATAGCTAACAGCTGCAGTGATAGCAGTGTGGGCTGTGGAAACAGGGAGCTTGTGTGGTGAGGAGTGGGGAGACAGAGGGGCAGGCAGATGCTTCCTTTCAGACTGTGGGGAGAGACAGTCGATAAAAAGGGTGGGGTTCAGCGAACAGGAGTCATCCTGAGTCCTGTCATTCTAATCTGCGTTAGTACTCCAGTAAGAATTAAGCCAGTCTGCACACTATTAGGTGTAATAAGACATAACTATTACCCTGCAAGTGGAGTCCAGGCGACACCCTAAAATTACAGGTGACTTGTTGCCTTACTGCAGTAAGGCAAAAAGAGCAACACTGCCTACAAAATGCACACTTATTACTTATCTTTTGCTTTGAGAGCATAGATTTGTTGGCTGCAACAGCCTTGTATAAAATAATATTCTATTTGTGGTAGCAGCTGTGAGCTGTAGGGTGGGTAGTTCAACTCTGCCTTCTTGACTGGCATAAAAGTTTGAATTAACAAAAAAAGGTCAAAGCATAAAGCATAAAAATGTATATGATACACAATTTATCAACACACTTGTAAACTAACTAATTTGAAAATATAACATTTAGATGGACATACATATTTATAATATGGAGTTAATCTAATCTGGTTGCTCCCTAGCAGCGGCACATTGCCTGGTGTACTGCTCTTCTCCTCTCATTAGCTATAGCTTTTTCTTCCTGACCCTGTCTTTGCATCTCCTCGAGACGAGCCCTTCGAGTCTTTCAAAATACTTTGCAAAATGAATCTGGACTGAAGGATCAAACATTCTGTGTTAAGGTCAAAGAATTAACGTTACCGTTATCCACTTTCACAAGCAGCAATACCGACTAGAAGCTATGGGCTTAAACAATCCAGGTGTAGCTTAACATTAATATACACAATGCTCTGCCACCTTCTGCCACCTCTCATTTTATTTTATATTTTGCTTCCAAGGAATCAGACCGTCTTGCAATTTTTAAAAATGGCCTTGAACAACAGTTCTTTGGTCTTTTGGAAAGTCTTTTTTACTTATTTTCAGTCCAGTCTTTGTACCTTACCATTTTCAGAGAACTGTTTCACCAAATGGAGGAATGTTTTGACAAAGCCTTATCAGAAATCGTTTCAGTGGAAGTGTGGATGTCAAAAAAGCCATTCTTCAGAAAAGAAAACAGGGTGAAAAGTCTAAAGTATGCCAAATTACACAAAAACTGGAAGGAAAATGAGTCCCAACAGGTTTTATAGAGTAATGAATTTAAATTGGAATTTTTTTGGCTCAGATCATTGTCAATAAGTAGGGAGAAGTTCAGGAAAGAGTTACAACAGCTAGTCTGTAAAACACAGCAGAGGGTCTGTCATCATTTAAGGTTGGACTTCTGATTGTGATCCACCATGCAATACCATCTAGAAAGCATCAGATTGGCAACAGATTAATTTGCCAGATTCATAGAAATTATCCCAAACACACTGGCAATGCAGTAAAAGCATACCTGGACAGAAGAAAATTTAACAGAAGAAATACTCCTGAAGACTACTTAAAGAAATTACAAGACAGCTGCCTAAGAAAGTTCAGGCTGTGTTGAAGAATAAATGTGATCATACTAAATATCGACTTACACACTCCCTTGAACTGTGAAAACTCTTTTTGCCTTATATTCTGAATTTGTGTGTGTTATTTCAATAATTCTGCACCTGTTTTCTATTTTGAACACCTGGATAACTATTGCTCAATACCGCTCCTGGAAGCAAAATATTTTAAAAAATATGATACATATACAATATATTATATATATATATATATATATATATATATATATATATGACAGGCAACTCAACACGTTTGCCCAGTACTGTACATATACCTTTATCGTTACTGTTTCTTATATCCTTCCAGTCAGAGTAATATTGACTTGAATGAATCAGTTAAATCTGTAGACAGCTTCGGAATACTGTAACAACACTTAGTGTCTTGCGTTTTTCCATTTAGGAATTTAGCAGCCTTCTTCTTGATCATTGCCACCAAATTTATGTAAACTTTGGCCGAGTCCAGGAGAAAATTGAGTAAATGGTAAGAATTATTTATTGCAGCCATAATGCATCTGCAATGTTAACTGTGCTTTTGCCCTTAGCTTGGACTCAACTGGGGACTGAGTACAATTGTTTGTGCAACAGCAATGTCCACACGTCAAGAAATGTGTGTTTACCCCCAACACAAAGGCACCAAAAACAAATTCCTTCAGATGATTAGAGTTTTGCAGCGCTTATCTTGCTAATGATCAAAGCCAGTATATGATTCAAAACTTCTACTTTAACTGCAAACACTCATAAAACAGTTACAAAACAGTGGGTTGGGTTATAGTGTGAATCATGTTTAGTGAAACACGTCATGCTAACAGTATAGCCAAAAAAAAAAATCATCTCATCATAAAAGAGGGAGTTTTAAACATTCCAAAATTAAAACGTACAGGTATGGCAATTTGTTCAAGAAATATTTGTAATGTATTTCTACTAATGGCAAAACATTGTATTATGTAAGGCTAAAAACCAGCACTAGCTGGTTAGGTAGTACTTTGTACTAAGATGGTATGAGTCACTGCAGCACACAGTTTCCCTTCCGTCTGACATAAGAGGAAAAAAAGAAGTATAAACAGTAAACAAAACAATGGCAGAAGCTCTTGGCAAGCGACAATTAGAAAGCAGGATGGCCATTTGTTTTTAGCCACAGCACAGACCATTATTCTTTCTAGCTGCACTTATGCTTCCTCGCTTATGACGTCACAGCCACCGGCATTAAGAGACACTGAGGCCTGGTCCCCAAAGCAAGCGGAGATCATGTAGCTTATCCTGCAGTGCATTCTGGATCATTTCTATGCTATGACAGTGTCCCTCAGTGTCTTTGACAGTGGTTTAAGGACTCTGAGTGAGTATTAAAACACAAATAATGCATGTATAATGCTAAAGTGGCTTCAGTAGCTCAGAGATATTCAACAGAAACAACAGTGATCTCTCCCACGGCAGCATTTTCTACAAATCTCCCTTTTAAATTGAAATGTGCTCGCGTGTGGCGTCTCCACCTTTCACCATACCCCACCTGCAAATTGTCAAGACACAGAAACTATGGTACTTTGTGACATCAGACATGCCTGGCTACCATATGTCACTACAGAGCAGAAGAATGCTGGCAGTTTCACACAACTGAGGAGGAGTTAGACTGAGCTGTAACAAAACACAGGAGGTCACTTGGAGTTTGGCTTCGCTCAGCTTTTCATGCCAAGCAACATTCTCAACCTCAGGCAAGAGTGCACCCACACAGCAGGCTACAGGTAGACAAAAACACTCCCTTGTTTTTTTCAATATCCTTCTCCCTCCCAAATCTTCTTTATTCCTGTGATATCTTTTGTGGCACAGGTATGCAAAACTAAATCCATATGCATAAAACAGTTCCCCTCTAATCCGCAAACACCCTTCTTCAGGATGTACTGTATTATCTTGTGCAATTTCACACACACTGAGAGGCAAGATGGCTGCTCTCAAAACTGGTCCATCTTGTTAACACGCATGAACACACCAGGGAATAGGGGGAACTGTTCACAGGGACTGTAATGTGCCGATGTCAATGAGTAGCCTCGGAGCAAAACTCACAGCGCGTCTCTTTCTGACACCAGCTCATCTAATTCACTCCAGGTGTGAGGCCCATCGGCACAGAAAATCAGGCGTAATGTGCAGACGCACAAACAGGTGTGCATCGTGAGGTGTTCAAGTTTGGAAAAGTGAGAGGGAAAAGAAAAGAGGAGAAGAGAAGAAAAAACACAAAGTAGTGGACAACTGTGAAGGGAACAGGAGAGTTAGATGGTGATAAAAAGATAAAGTCAGAGCCTGACTGACGTACTGAAGAGAAAGAGTGTGGGACTTGGAATAGAGGGAGAGATGAAGAGAGAGCTGCTATCTGATAGAAGGGATTTGCCCTTCCCTGGAACAGTAATTTACTAAAGCCATTCTACAGAGACCCATCAGTGGCGATCTGCTGGCAGATTAGACGACAAAACCTCATCCCTCGCTTTCCCTCCAGCCAATCAGCGCCAGGCAGCGAGCAGAGGGTAGAGGATGAAGGGAGGACAGTGAAGAGGAGGGGCAAAATTTCCTGTCACTGTTGAAATCGGGGAGGCCACAAACACAATGGTACTCACAACACATGCACGCAAAATACATACAGGAGATTGAATTGGGCTCAGAGCTGTTGTGATTGCATTTTACCATCCTCGGGATAGAGCAGGTAACACTGTTTGGTTGCAAGAGCTGGGGATTTGTCATTTATAATCAGTTTTATGCTCTTGTTTCCCCTGAACTCACTTTTCCTTTTTTGCAGTTCGTATCATGCCCCAAAGGCCCTCGAAGCATTCCGCTGCTGTATCAGTCCAGTCATTCGCCGTCCAGCGCTAACCTAGCTCTATCCGACTGCCTTCTCCCCATCCCACTTCACATGCACTGCAGAAGTTGTCAAGTGTGCCCCAGCTGTGCAAGCAGTGGGAACTGTTTACAATGGTACATCATCAGTGAGACCCAAGAGCCCCACACGCTAGCAGAGCTCTCACAACCACCGCTCAAGTGTTTAGCACATGATGTTAAATATTATACACCTACTGAACAAGTCAGTGACCCAGCATTAACGAATGCAAACTGTGTTTCTTGAAGCTGGAGTTTTCCCAGCTTTTCATGCAAACTTCTTTTACACCCTTGTAGCAAAAAACAAAGAAATTCTGAAAAAAATGAATGCAAAAAGCAGCAGAACTGCGATTTAAACTTAAATCTGGAAAACTGGTGGTGTGCCAAGTATTTCCAGCAGCTCCAACATACGTCTATGCACAAATGCTCCTCTTGGCAATAGACATCCTGTGTCTCCCTCTTTAGCACTGACGTGATCAAAACAAAACAAAAGGGAGCTGTTCCTTCCCCTCTCTACCATCACCGTTTCCCGTCTGGAGCTGCTGCCCAACCTCACAGGACCCCTAAAGACCCCTGAATTCCCAGAGGAAAGGGCTGACATCACCCACCCATGTCTCCTGTCAACTATAACCTCTGAAGGCACGACTGAAAGGAAGAGAGGAAAAGGCAAGGCCTTAAATGGAAGCTCAGCTTTGCAGTCTAAAAGCTGCATGTGAACAGTCAGAGTGGCAAAAATTTCCTACAGCCTAAAACCCGATGTTCAAACACCGGGAGACCTCAGACTGAGAGAAGGTGTAGTTACAGAGTTGTGAAGCGAAAACTGAAAAGTTGTGGATGGGACTCTTACTGAAATAGGGTTGCTTGAGGTCTAACACTTGCTCACGTGGAACACCTCGAATCATTGTTTAAGGGCAGGTTAAACTAGTCTTGGGCACTGGTTTGATCCATCAAGAGCTCCTAAACAAGAACTGCAATCAAAACATGAAAGAATGAAAGAATCTGACATGTTACGTCAACTCCTAAGCTAATGGATATAATACACTTTGGATCTTCTCCTTGTACAATCATTCTCTTGTTATTTCAGGTTCCAAATCACTTCTTTGTGACTCTAGATCTCTCTAAAGCACATGCATATTTTCACACACACAAAGAGCAGGTGATAGAGCTGCTCGAGGAACTTTTTTGAATAATTTTTTTTACTGTTTTTTGTGGTGACAAAACTTCTTCTCAACATGACCCGAAACCTTTCTGGCTCTGTTTAAAATTATTAACTGTTACACTGCACCTTTGAGTAAATCAGGATTACACTGCTCCCTGTTTCTTTCTGTCACAAAAAGTGTTGTAACCCAAATGAGGAATGAGGCGTGACTTCAGTGAATATGGATTCTAGGAAATATAAGCTCAAGTCATGCTGAAACTACGCAGTTAGAGCTGGACTGTAATGGTGGGTGAAATAATAATAATTTAAAAAATAAACATTAAAATATTGTGCTCTAAAGAAAAAGTCTTACTTAGAGTCATGTGGTATGTGCACAAAACTGTAGCACATGGTGTAAAACACTATTGCGTAATGTAACAGATGCTGTTTCTATTCTGTTGTAGTCTTAAAGTCTCAACATGGACATACCACTAATGTTACCTTCTGGTTAACCTAAAGCTTGTTGGCATGCCCACAAAGTACTTGCATAGATAGAGCATTTGTGAGCTGAAAATTGTAACTGTAAAAGTGCCCATCAGCGTTTGTAATGCTAAAAGTGTCACAGGTGTGTTTTATGGAGGAAACAGAACTGAATCCACAATCGCTGGTGGATGAGCACGCCATTAGTCATTCAGAGTCGTTAGTGATTAACTGCTTTGCCTCATGGTGTGGCTGCAGGACTTAAAGCATAAGAGCCTGCATGAATAAACATGAATAAACTGTTTTGGGTTTTTTGTGCAGGAGTAACGGTAGCTACACATAAGCTTGAGAACTTCACTCTTTGTTGGGATCGTCGTAAAATTGAGTTATAAGCCACAGAAAATTCACAAATACTGAAATACTATATTAATATGCTATGATCCTTCATTTCTGCACTACATTGGAAACCTCAATTCAATTACACTTTCACACAAACAGTGTTCTTAAAACGCCTTTTTAAACATTTAGTAAGTGTTAATCTTTAATTCATCGCTAAGGGCACATGTAAATGTCCTTTTACTAGTTGCGGTCTACACAGTGCATGGAAAAACAGTGGTGTGTGGCTCTGGCGAGGCTTAGCCAATTCAGGGAAAATGACTCAGTTAGGCTTGAACACTTGAAATGCAGGATCCACACCGACTAAACTACAAATGCAAAAGCCAGTTTCACTGTTGCTCAATATCTTAGAAATCTGAAACCCTTGAAATAGAAGCTAAATACCTGGTGTTTTTCTTTAATGGATGCAATCGTTTGTAAATGCCGAATTTCAATTGCATTTGATTTGAAAGGTCACATACACCTGTGCAATTGTGTGACAATTAAAATATTCAGCCCAATCTAAATGCTGCATCTCTTCTTTTCGGTACACATGAATTAGTCTATCCCTTTCCCACTCAAATTCCAATGTCTTATATTCATCTTTTCCACCAAAAATATGTTTTGGGTTTTTTGGGGGGGAAATTACATGGATTTAAGCTACAGGAAACCAACCCATCAACAATTCACAGCAACATTTTCCCACAAAGGTCTGCAGTGTCTTCTCCTTGGTGGATGTAAGCTGCGCTTTGGTGAGGCAATATTTCTCTCCGAATAACCTTCGAACCAAAAGCAGCAACTTCGAACAAACAAAATGTTTACATTCTGCACCCATGTTTTCTTTACCTTGATCCTCACAACAGCCATGCAAGTCAGTAAAGCAACAAAGAAGATGCACGAGTTAAGTTTTTGGTTTGTAATGATTCACAAAAGTGAAAGGAGACGTTTTCCTTTTAAAACCACTGCACTCCCTCACTTCTATGATTCATAAAGTTAACGTCAGTAGGTTAATCTTAAACTAGATGCATGATTTCACACTGCTGTTTCAAGCATAGTTTCACTTCAACTACACTTCGTTTATTCACTGTAAACTGACTTCAACATGGTTTGAAATTTTTGGGTAATTTGTGGGAAATTCCCCGCAACTCGCTCAGCTGATTTAAAAAAAAACAAAAAAAACCCCACAATTTCAAATAACTGATGGGGAAGTGACACGGATTACTTCAGTTCTTGTCAGGAATGTTAGAAAATGGTGGATACTGTGGACACAGTTTTTTGGAGCATGTAAGAGACGTCACAATAAACAGACATCAAGTCGGGATAATGCAAACTAAACCTCATGTTGTAGCAGCATCAACATCATTGTCTAAGAGAACTAACAAACCTAAAGCAGGTGTTTTTTGTGGGGTTTTTTTTGACCACGCACAAATCTAAAACCAATTACAGCTTCACCATCTCATTTCCTACCTCTGCACACAGTCTCCTGTTTGTACACTGCCAAACACTAAAATAATTTCTGCACCACATTCAACTAACCACCCAATCTAATTATTGCTAATAATGAGTTAAAATGAAATGAAAAGCTAACAGCTGAGGTGTGGATTCTAGTTATTGCTTTGTGTTTTGAGTTGCAATATTATGGCTGACAGAAAGAGCTTCCAGCCAGTCTTCACAGATAACAGCCCAACCTCAAAGTTTATTTGAAATACACAAGTTTCTGTTACACAAACCTCTTTCCCCCCCTCCTTTCCCAGTGAATTTAATCCAACTGGTGATGCTCCGAGGGCTCCACCGCTAAACAATAAGACCGCAGAGAGAAACATGCCGTTAAAATGAAATGTTCGAAAAATCTAGCCCTCTAACGCTCTCTACTTTCACAAAAGATGGACATACAACAAGTTGTATCAGAATACACAAAACTATTGCTTCACTTAAAAACACATATAACACCCACAGCACATGCCACGACTTAGGACAGCAAGTACAAGCAGAAAGTTTTAAAACTCTAACAACTAGAAAGAAAGAAAAAAAAAAGAAAAGATAACGCCTCTTGATGATATACTTAATAGTGAAAGTACAGTTTAGATCTTGTGATTATAGTTTAAGTAGCTTCCTTTAGCTGCTCCTTTATTTGCGAGGAGTCACCACAGCGGATGGATTGACACGTTTGCTTTGGCTGGATGCCCTTCCTGAAGCATCCCTCCCAGGGATTTGTGTCTCCTCCCAGCACTGAACCAGGGACCTTTCACATGTTAGGAGAATGTGTTAACCACCGCACTATACACCCACTTATACAGATTTTTCATTTATCGCTTTCATCAAATGAGGTTACCACAACCTAAAAAAAAGTTTAACTAATTTACTTCTCAAGAACGTTTCAGACACTCCCTCTTGGGACTGTCCAGTGTAGACTAAACCTGGCAAGCAGGTGCTGGCTGGTCGTCGCTTTTCATGATCATGTTTGGTACAATCTGCAGTTTCTCTCGTCCAGCCTGCTTTAACACGACCACTAACATGATGACGTCAGACTCACATTGAAACAATAAGAACAACTGGAGTGAGCCAAGTCTGCAAAACGGCTCCAGTTAATCAAAATGACTTTGTTTAACTTAAAAAAGACAGACAATCTTTCACTAAAACTATTTTATACTGAATATATGGATTAAATATTTAGGTTGGTAGATTTTTTTTTTTAATAATACATGTACACATGCTACTGTCTTTGTGCTTGGAGCACTGACGTTTTAAGTACCACTGAATGAGGCTCAATTCTAATTTGGCTTTTCGGTAGTACTAGTTCAAAAGGAGGGTCTGTGTTAAGACTTGTCTATATCTCTCCAGAACAGTCATGACAGCTGATTGGTCAGGATTTGATCTTTTTTTCTACTACCATACTGGATTTTTTTCTAACAAACAGCCAATCTTTCTTCCCATTTTGCCACCATTCTTCCTTAAAAGAAGAACAAAACTGGCTCCATTGTTGCCACTTTCTAACTCCTACCCTCACCTTTGACCCTCAGCTCTCTTCTTCTCCACCCTATCCACTCCTTTTGGCCTTCCATCCCCATCCCCCTTGCATAAACACATGACCAGGCATCATGAGTGGACTTCCTTCAGGAAATTCAGGACCACCACCGGGGGGAGAAGCTCCACAAAAAAAAAAAGTCAAACAATGACAAACACAGACTTCTCCTGCTCACTCCAGCCCAATTTTGGCTATAACGCATTAGGACTTGCGAATGAGATGAGGGCTAGGTCAGCACGACAGGTTAAGACAAAAATGAAAACCAAGTGTTGCTTTAGTGTGGGAAATGAGTGTGAGCGTGTGAGCGTGTATGCATCCACAGATTGCAAACATGCTCAGAGTTATCCTTTAATACTTATGTAGGTGGATTTCAGAGCAGTCTTTTTGTTGCTTTTTTTTTTGAGTGAGAGAGGTTTCAAATGTCTACAGGCTTTCAACAGACCGTATAAACACTGACTCATCCAAAAACCATCAGAGGCCATTATACCCTTAACATGATAATCCAATGGAGCGTGTATTTATGCATGACAAATCTCTCATTTTAAGCTAGTGCTCTGCACAGTCCACAAACCTCAGAGAACTTTAAGGATAAGAACCATGTCTGCAGTGTGTGTAGGTGGTGAAACTTTGTGCGTGCAATCATAGAAGCAGAAGTCCAACCTATTGAACTCCGGGCAGTGGCCGTTTTATTGGCAGAGCCTCAATCATAACATCTTATCTACGGCTATGCTGAGTCATGGAATTCAGCTGTGTCCAATAGCCAAGCAGCAGGGTTACTTATGGCTGCCATTGATTGGTTGATCCCTGAGCACAAAGCTGAAAGGGCACATACCAGGAACACAGCCTGAAGCAGTAACTGGCAGCAGTTTGTTCACACTTTACTTTACTCAAACATCCTTGTAGCGGCCCCCCCAACAAAAAACTGAAAACCCACTTTGTGGCATCACACTCTCACTTTTCCTCGTTCCTAAAGATCTCCCTTCATGTTCAGGCTCCATAGCTCTTGTCCTTCTGTTGTTTAATCGCATTTGCAAAAGAGAAAACGCAGCCGTTCGTGTCCAGAGGTCACCATTCCTCTGTGGTCCTTGACGGTCTCAGTAATTTCAAACATTGTCAGCACTGTATTAATATTTTTTAAATATTAAAGTACCTCAATAGAACCGTACAGCCACCATTCAAACCACTGTTCATATTCATAGCCCTTATTTTTATCTAGAAATGTCCAACAATGATGGATTTAACCCAAACCCTCCCTGCAGCTGTCAGACTGTACAATCAGAACTGCTCCCAACAAACATAGATGTTTACATCTGCGCTGTAACTGCAATAAGTTAATCAACCAATTCGCACTACAACCTGGTTTGCCTCTTATCTGTAGTTATTTTTAATTTAATAACTGTACAGTACTCTGTTTATAGTAACCATTGTCCTTAATGTAAATATGTGAGAAAAATTGTGTATGTTTCTGTTCTGTGTCCTGTTTGTTTGTATATGTGTCTTTCTGGCTGCTGTTACAACCAAATTTCCCCTTGTGGGACAATTAAAGGATTATTCTATTCTATTTGTGTTGAACTTAAAATTCTCAGATCACTAATTTGTTGAAAAGGGCCAGTGAATAGAAATATTAGTAATACTTTCTAATCTTTTTGTTCCCTCAAAACAGGGTCATTTCCCTCGTACATAAATTGGTCAATCAGGGTACAGAGCTAAACCGGCTCTGGAACAGAACAGGGCCACAGTACAGAGGCCTTTATATCAGCCTGTGCCCATCTGCAAATCTGTAATGAGCAAGAGAGCCAAAACAGTGGGGAGAGAAGAGAACCTCAGTTCAACTGAGGCAGGCACACTTTCTAATGGAAATTCAGATACAATCATCCCAGAATGCACTTCTCTCTGCCTAATAATCAGCCACTAGAACAAGGCAGTCATTGAGAGGAGAGTGACTGTAATCTGGTCTACCAAACTCCAAAGCTGCCCGCTATAATTAGCTCCTTTCTCCATCAAACACAGACTTACAGTGACTCGCAAGCAACCCTCTCTTGTAATACAAGAGGAAAGAGATTTAGCGAATGACGCGTTTTCTGATGAGTAGGAAAAAATTTTCCATGCTTGGCAGGTGGAGTAACTTCACTCTGACAGGTATGCAAGCAGTAAAACTGGAGCAGGTGCAAGTCCACCATTTAATTCAGCCAGCACAGTAGAAATCTAAGAGTCTGGGTCGACACTGCAAAGCGGCCCATGCTGTGCTACAAGCCTGAGACACTTTCGCCCTATTGAAATAAACGAATCACTACTTAGCTTAGTGAATTAAGTAATGTTTCACACTACAGGGCTCAGGTAATTTCTAATGACCTTTCCTCGTTTTTTTCCCCCCTGGTCCACTGTTGAGAAAACAAGTGAGCTGACATCTTAGATTTGCTGTAAGGAGTAAGTGTTCCTATGCTGCTTCTATTACAAAGCATGAAAAACCCTGGATTTATCTGTTCACATAATGTGGGACAGAACAGTGTCCTCATCAAAGGATGCATTCTCATCTCTGGCCTACATGCTGACAAACAAAGCCTGTTCTCCTCTAATCTCGGGAACATGTTCAAGCCCAGGACTCACAACATGATCCCAGAGACAGACTGACAGGGGTGAGTGGGTATGCTGGTAGCTAGCCTGCTGCCTGGGCAAATGGCACGGTTATTAGGGGAAGAAGATGCTTCCTGGAGAGGTGTGACTGCACTGCAAAGGGCCCAATCAAGCACAGAACAGAAGTGCTGACAGCTGCTAATGCATTTACCTGAGCGTAAAGAGACCGTCTTACCAAGAAAACTTTGCATACGAGTCTGTGTGCGTTTCCTCCTTAGTATGGTCTCCCTGACAAGGCTGATTAAGATCAAAGGGAGGAAAACTCATCAAAAAGCACATATTCAAGCACAGCCAGTAAATGTGTGCTTCAACCTACTTGCTTGAAAAGGATGCACGATACCAAAGGCACATGCCCATTATCAAGGTTCCTGTTTTAAAATGTCTCCTTTAACTGGCAATGACACAGCAGCACAGACCAAACCAATGGATACTCTGTTTTAAGGCAACGTCATAAAGCTACACAGAGATCTCATGCTTTAAAATCAGCCATTGTCAGTCTTTAATGTAGAAGGATCACTCTTTGAATTAAAAGCACCAAAGTCCAGTGTAAGGACTCCCCCCCCCCCCCCCCCCCAAAAAAAAAAAAAAAAAAAAAACCAGAAAGAAAGAAAAGGGGGTGGCTTCCAGGGCAATGGCCACTTTGCTGCAGGATTAGGCTGTGACACACTGGTGACTAGTCCTGGCATAAAAATAGATTAATAGTGTTAATTGTCTCCATTAGGTCACCCTAACCAGCCCAGAACTAAAGGATAAAGGGGTGGACATTCCACATTCAGTGAGCCAACATAAATATCCTCACCTGAGATTGGTGAGAAATAACTTGAAAGGTTTTAAATATTTTCTAGGAAGAACACAGCCTTTTGTGTTACAGGTTGGGTAAAGGAAATGAGGAAGTTAGTACAGGTACCCTCAGGCATTAGCCAACTATATCAAATAGCCAGCCCTGTGCAACTTTGGCATTTACAAAGTTAATGCAGGTTAAAATAAATTTTCATGAAGAAAACGTAGTATATTAAGACCTTAAACACGACTGAAATGTACGAAATTACAATAAACAAAGCTTTTTAAAACATTAAACGTCTATTTTTTTTTTTTAAAGCAGAGCATAGTAAGAAATAAACTGAACATGCAAACATGCTGTGACACAACTGTTTAACAATCTTCAGCCTATCCCAAACATCCTATCTGCTCTAACCCGATTTCAAGTCCTGTTTGCCCCTTACGTTCAGACATAGCCTGGAGTTTCTCCAGGTCTGACAGACCAATGCATTCCAGGTGTTGTTGTCCAAACAATTGTAAGGTTTGGACAGGATCCATTTTTAAGACCCCCACCCCCCTCAGTCCCTTTCTCCTATATAAACGTCCCATTTAAACAAGCACACGTTAACCCCTAACCTGCATAAGAACCCCTTTTATTTTAATACACACTCGTATCATCACGCAGTCATTATGATTACTATTAACGGGCTTCAAATCAAGCCAGCCCCGTGGAGGGAGGGGGACTGGGGTTAACTCCCAGTTTCTTGTTACTCGCAGTACTTCACTGCAACCCAAGCTGAAATGTTAGGAGAAGTAAAATCAGGTGAACGCCCTAAAATGTCTTTTGCCAATACTAGTTAGGTCTAAAAACTGCTTATTCACACTGACTCACACACACAATCGTTGCCGAAAAGCTACAGTCTACCTACCATATCATTCCCGTTTCTGTCCTGCTCTTGTCCGCTCCTTTCTTCCTCTCCGTGCTCTTCTGCGACCCGCAGCCGGGGAAATACTTTAAAAACCAGACAAAAACACTCCCTACAAGCTCTCACATCGATTATTTTCCGCCTTTTCAGTAAACAGGCTGTCTGTCCATTGCTTCCCACATAGGGTGTTCACTTACATCAGTCTGAAGTTTTCAGACACGAGATACATAGATGGTTTGTCTTTTCTCCCAGTCTGGAAAAAAAAATACAAGTAAATTCTAGTAAGGAAAAGGGCAGGAAAAAAAATCCTGCTCAACTTCAGTTTTTTTCACCACGGCTGGAAACGTCTTGAGAGGAGGAGAAAAGGGGGGCCGGCGTTGGAAAGCGCTGTTTCGGTGTGTTTTCCCTTCTTGGTTCACCACCACGTTGTTTTGACCAATTATTATTTCCTTTGTTGTGTCAAAAAATTACAAAAAAAAAGAGTCCACAGGAAACGCGACCGCAAGGATCAGCCTTCATTTACAGAAAAAGCGCCGCTGTTGGAAGAGTACAACAGTTCGTACGAAAGCCTTGTGTGTGTGTGTTTTTTTCCCTTTCTGATGTTAAGCCCCTTGCAGGATAAATGTGTGACGTTGTGTTTAAGTCTATTTTTTTTTCCCAGCTTCCCAGTAATGGCGGCATGCTCTTCACAGAGAGACACTCTCGCCCAGCGGTAAATATACACAATTACAACAAACGCAGACTGTTTATGATACGCTGCTCATCGCCACACTATTAAGGCGTAGCTAATGGTGACTAGTAAGCCGAGACCAACAGTGAATTTATTTTAAATAAACCATCATAATACTCTTCCATACATGTGTATATTTAAACTAAAAAAAATAGTTGACGTATAACATGCTGAATACATTAAAGAGATATTCGAAAATATTTGAAACAACAAAAAACACACATACGCACACAAAGGGTGACTATGCTTTAGCTAGCAACCAGCTACTTCTAGTTACTTTAACTATTTCTGTTACTTTCTAGTTTCATTTCTTTATAGCCCTTTCTTTTATTTTAAATTGAAGAACAGCAAACTAGCTCCGTTGTCCAACATGGACTTATTTGTGAGTTGTATCAAAGTGGGACTAATGTCTCATCTTGGGTTACTGTTAAACATGAAACTGTTATTTATTATTTCTAAGCATAAAAAGGAAATGTGTTTATGTTATCATGACTGTGATTAATTTATTTTATTTTGGCCCATCTGCGTTCATGGCCCCACGGCTCCCATACCACTTCCTTGCAAAACTGACCACCATTTCCCTGGACAGATTCAAGCATTAGTTATACAACACTGTGGAAAGGTCTTGAATAACCCATTAGTTTCTTTATATTTTGCCAGGAAAATGGAAATAGGTTCAGCGATTTATTGAAACATCTGTAAGGATATGTGGAAAAACAGTATATAAGGCAAAAACAAAGTTTGTACTATTCTAATGAGCGACATCAGTAGAGTTCCCATATGTGTTTTTTAAATTTAGGTATCCTTTGACTGCGCTGGAAGTGTGATTGAGGTTTGACTCATCAGTTCCCATCAGATCCCTCACACCACTGCCGCTGAACTGCAGACCCAAACCATGACAAACACTCTACCATGTTTTGCTGACTCTAGACACTCCCTGTTTTACCCCTGCCCTGATCTCCTCTACACACACTGATGATGATTTCAACTGAGAAAAACTTCAAATGTGGATTCGTCACTTCTGTTGCCACTGATCTTTTCTTCTTGTTCCCTTTCCTTAGGAATGGCTTCTTGACAGCCACCTTAAGAAGAGAGGGACTAATTGCAAAATGATTTGATTGTGACAGACTGCTAGTAACAAAAGTGTCTAAAGAAACTAATTTAATTAGTCTCTAATTTTTCTGATATCTGTTATGTGTAGAAAACCAGGTGTGGTTCATCTTTTGAGTTAGGTTCCTTTTTTATGGTTGAATGATTCATAGGTCAATACTAAGTGGGTCACTTAGCATTGATCATTGGTTGAGGACTTTTGCACAGAACTGTTGCTTAATAGATTTAAATAGTTAATGGCTGAATCATTTGTGAAAGATTTGTTGTGCATTCACCCAAGGACTCCCACCTAAACTGTTATTGAACAGCAGAGAGAGGAAATGTTTAATGCCTTTCCTGAGAAAAATTAATCATCTTAAAGGTTAGTCCTAATTATAAGTGTTGTTTGCTGAGTTATGTGCTTGTCAAGAGTTATTGTGAAGTGTTTTCTACTTTGATTAAAGCCATTTTAAAAATTAAGGCAGAGAGTTGAGATACATTGGAGAAATATCTGCAGTGTTGTACAAGACAACAGCCTGTACTAAAGAGCTCAAACAGATGTTTAGTGTCTAGCAGTGAGACCCTCTCTTGAAATTCTTTCTCTCTCTCTCTCATTCACTCGCTTCCTCTCTCTCCCTGTTAGTCTTTCCTTGAACTCTCAAGAACATGCAATTCCGATCTGGTAATCTAAACTCTGTGTGATATGAAAACAAATAGTTTGTGTGGCCGTAGAACTCAATTTATTGTTTTGAACTGGAATTTGGCACTTTAGGGGATATTTAAGATTAAACCATCGTAAACAATGGAGGCATCGTGTTTAAAGGTTGTTACTGTATTCAACCTCCTGGAGTGTTGGATAGCAGAATCAAAACATAGCAGATAATCATTTGTAATAAAAAAAAATAGGAAAGAAATTATGTTGTTCTTACATAAGTTATTAAATTGAAGTACATAATGTGCACTATGTGTGTCCTGACAAGCTTGAATTGTGACCCATCATTAAATGCACAGTCAAACAGGGTTCAAGGTGCACTGTCCTGTGTTTGAGTAAGTCCACACGCTTCTGTCCAATTGCATTACTCACTAGGTTCTCAGCAATATTTGCATGACCCCAATCACACGGACCAAGATTAGCTGAGGTCAAAGTGTGTGTTGAATAATGTGCCTCTGTTTTACATCCCTTTCGCCTACCTCCACTTGTTTTTAAAACAGGCCAAGGTCTTGCGACTATCACAAAACATTGCTATGCAGTGCTGCTTATGCATATAATTCTTATATAACCACCACGGCAAATTGTATTTTTATTTTACTCTAAAATACGCGACAGTATCAAAACACAGCTACAAGCATTATACAGAAGAAAAACACTGCACTTTTTGTTTAATCACTGGTTTGTTTCCTCTTTCATTTTATTATTATTTTTTTCCATCCCACTTCCAGTCCTCGTTGTATCTGCAGCTAAAATATGTCTCAGTCCCAAGGGCAGCGCATTCCTCCACTCACAGTTGTGCAATCCCTGACAATCACAGTCCCCCATCCCCCCCACCTCTGACTCCCTAAACACCCAGAACAGAGGCAAGCTGTCCAAGCTGTCTGGGCAATGTTCTGCGGTGAATTGGCTGCCCAAGCAGACCAGTAAACAAACTCTGACTCTGCAGAAAACAACCTCCAAAAATAATGTAACCTCAAGAGGGTGCAAATAAGTTATATAGGCTATTGCTACTTTTCAGCCTGTAATGAGTTTGGGTATAAATCTTTTGTATTCTACAAATCTTCCTTTTTGTTCATGTCTTTATGCTAATTATACGCAATAATCTAATATAATTAAGTGGATATAAATAAAACAGTTTGATTAACTGTGTATGTGACAAATACACTATCACTTTGGGGACTTTTTTACATTTAGTAAGTCTGTATGTGAGCAATTTTCACCATGTGTATCAACAAATAGAGCAGACAAAGGTCTCTTTGGACTATGATGATGTGATCTGTAGTGAGATCAGGCAGCACGTGGAAGAGAGCCTGGAGAAGTGGAGGTATCCTCTGTAGAGAAGACATTTGTGAATGAGACGGAGACCGATTTAACAGTGAAGGTGACAGACAGTGCACAACAGAGAAGAAGAAGAAGAGAGTGCAGGCAGGGTGGAGTGGGTGAAGATGAGTGTCAGGGGTGATTTGTCACAGATGGATAGCGGTAAGAGTGAAAGGGAAGATATAGATGTATGGTTTTGAGATGGTGGCCCTTACAAAAAGACAGGATGCAGAGTTGAACATCCTCAGATTTTCATTGGGAGTGGGACCAGGAGGGATAGGATAGGAAATCAGTATATCAGAGGGACAGCTCAGGTGAAGTGCTTTTGAAATAAAGTTAGAGAACCAAGGGTGTGAGGCGGAGGGATAGGTGATATATTCGAAAAAGGGTGTTAAATATGAAGCTGCCAGGTAGGCATACAACAGGAAGATCATCGAGAAGGTTAATGGATGTAGTGATGGAGGACATACAGAAGACTGGTGTGACAGAGGAGTGTGCTAGGCAAGGGGAGATAGGAGATGAAGGTAAATGATTAACTATGGCGACCCTTAAAGGGAGCAGCCAAAAGAAGAAGTGTTAACCAGTCTAAGAACTGACAGGAAATTGCCCAAGAGAACAGTGACATATTTTTAAAAATCAATTTTATAGTATTAGGACTACTTATGAAATTATTCCACAGGAAGTGCTTCCGGTAGTTCTTTCAGAAAAGAATAAAACCTGAAACAAACACTAAAAACTACAAAAATATTTAGAGAGATGGGCTCTTTGCTTCTCATGTGATCCACTGAGACGCCACACAGTGATGTTGGTTGTTGTAGTTCTATATTAAAATCCATTGCTTCTAAATGTGACAGCAAAAACTACAATCCCGTCATGCAACGTGACGCCGCCATAGTTTTGCCACTTCCTATTAGCTTGGAGAAGATAGCGGACGAGCGGTCATAAAATCTCGATGTATTAATGTGAAAATTATTGCACACTTACTTGGGAACCTGCTGCTTTGGAGTCTCTAAGGTCCATATTTGGGAGGCGAAAATGGTAAATATGTCTCAAACAAACTATGTTGTATTTTCTTCTCATGTCAGTAGCATTTGTCGTTTGGTTGCTAGCATCTGAGAGTTCGCCAGATCGGCTATTCCATTCACTGAGTAGAAAACGATAAGCTAACTGGGACGCCAACAATTTTAAATCAAGATGTTTTACCAAACAACTATCAGTTTACTGAAATAGATCGATTTTACTTTGCCGAGTTCTCCGAAAACGATGCTGTCAAAATGAATGGGTGTGGTTTAGCTAACACTATGTTTAACTGTCGATAAGCTGTAGATAAGCTAACGGTAGCTACAGTTACTTGTAATTTCTCATACATATTAAAATAGTTGGATGCCTAAATGGTAAGTATCTCCAAAGTTATATTATGTACGACAGCTACTAATAGGCAAAGTAAGATTATATTGTGTGTTGCTAATGAGTCATTTCTGGGAGTTTCATAATTCTGTCAGTATCAAACTGCTTAATATTGGATGTTAAGGACAAGTAAAGAATGCCTCATTTATTTATATTTTTGTCTTGTTTCTTACAGATCCGCTTTATTCTCATCCAGAACCGAGCGGGAAAGACACGACTGGCCAAATGGTACATGCAGTTTGATGATGATGAGAAACAGAAGTTGATTGAAGAAGTGCATGCTGTCGTTACTGTCAGAGATGCCAAGCACACCAACTTTGTGGAGGTATGGGATTAGGCAGTGCCGCATGTACCTACATTTTCTTTTTTAAAACGATTCTTTGACGTGCTAGAACAGCAACAACCTCTTTTCTCTAATCCTGTATAATGACACAGCTGGCCCAGCTCCTTCACTATATAGATATTGCAGGCATTATCTCTTAGCATGTTTTTTTCCTATGTTATATAATAACTGAATGAAATTCTAGTGGAATACAACATCAAAAGAAAAGAGAACCCCTTTAGTGGATCAGGTTTTTATTTCTGTTAAAAAAAAATCAGTATGAATGTATGCATACTGGGTGTGTTTTACTTTACCGTGGGAGCTTCAGCCCTGGTAAATCTGCTGCTGTTGTCATAATATGCAAGATTAAGCTTTTAAGAGGATTTTTCTGTTGTTCTCACAGTTCAGGAACTTCAAGATCATTTACAGACGTTATGCTGGTCTGTACTTCTGTATTTGTGTGGACGTGACTGATAATAACTTGGCATACCTCGAGGGAATCCACAACTTTGTAGAGGTAAATGAAACACACAATATATAGACCTAGTAAGTGAGCTATGATAATTTAGTTGTCATGGTCTAATGGTTTTCAAGAATGTCTCTCAATGATTTTGTTCAGAGGCTATCATCCTTCACTGGCTTGGAGCTCCTTTAGAACTTCTCTGGATTGTAAGGATTGCAGTAAAATTATATGTAGTAAAAGTCTTTAGTACTTAAAGTTGAAGTATATACAGTGGAAGTGAAAAAGTAAAAAAATAAAAACTGGATTACAAAGAAGCGGAGGAAAAGAAAATAAAGAATATAAATTAGTTAAGCATTATTCTGTACAGCTAAACACAATCCACATATTATTTACCAGCCTATATACATTTATAGCTAAATGCACATATATTTCAATATTATTTTTTAATCTTTACATAACAGAGAGAACAGGAAGAAAAACAAAACCCCCTCTTGCTTCTTTCATTAGTCTCCACTGGTATTCTCAGTTTTCACCCTGGCTCAAAGCATCCCATATTCAGCAATTAAATTCTGCCATTTATTTTCAAAAATATCTTTATTTTGATATATTTCCTCTGCCCACATAATGATGCTGTTATTCAAGTATTTACCTTCCACATAATAGAGGACAATTGTAAAAACTGAATTGGTAGCAGAGATCCACTATGCTGTGATCTGACTTCCTGCTGATAAAATCTGCATAAGACTATAGAACTACAACATTATACTATAGAATGCCCTATTTTTGAAGCATATTCCCAGTAGGCAAGTATCTATAAAATAATCCAACCTGTGAAATTCAAATTTAAATATCAGATGTAGTTATGCAGATATAAACCCTTTCTTCCATGGCATACATAAGTCCAATTTTAAAAGATGATATGTTTTCTTTTTTATCTGTTGCTTCTGAAGAGCACATCATTTAGGTTTTACATTATTATAATATTGTTTCCCAATTGTGAAAGCCATTCTGGATTTCAAATAACTCGGGTATAAAGGATGCTTTAAATTCAGAATAAAGTGCTACCTGAATTTCTGCATTTTTAAAAGTCTAACTTATTCATAGTTTTTAGTGAAGTCAGATTGTTTTCTATAAATCTGACTTAGCCAAAGCTCATACCACAGCTTGTATCTATAGTTTAATCTTTTAGCACGACGCTGTATTTCAGTACAAATTCCAGAACCTATTAAAGCTATGTTTACGTCACATTCATTTTACTGTCTTGGGTGTATCATTTTTGACTAGTGTTAGTGTTATGCCATGCTTGAAAAAAAATGTTATCGTTAAAATATTGATAGATTTGATAACGCCTTGCCACATAGATACACTGCAGTGCCAAAAGGCAGCATTGCACTATTTTATGACCTGGCTCAAAAGTCACAGCATGAAGACTGATCCCAGAGTTTCTAAAAACACTGATTTTATTTTAAAGTACTTAAAATTTCAGCAAAAAATGAAAGGCCAGAGAGCATAAACACAAGAAGTGCCATCCTCCTAAGCCAACCTCAGGCATGGCTTTATCCAATCTCGTCAGGTGTAGACAATTGGTCACTGTCACTGCAAGACAAGTAGAGGTTGCAGATGGGTGTACCACCTCCCCTACTCAAAAAGGTTCCTCCAAGATCCCCAAATAAAGAAAAGACCCCTCTGGAGTCTTCTGGTTCTTGATATCCTAGATCTGAAATACAAATAGGGAAAGCAGGACAACACGTGTGCCTTGCAACGGTGGCATATTTATTCCAATCAAGCTAAATCAACCCTGGAAAGAAGATTAAGCCAGCAAAAATCTCCCAGAACACTCAAAGAGGTGTATAGATGCCTCATTCACCCATTCACACAAGCACTTTCTTCTGTGTGCAAGTGCTTTCTATCTACCAATCACACACATGTATACTCAGGTTGGTTGCATGGGAGAGCAACTTGGGGTGGATTTGGCATGCATACTAGAGATGGCACGATACCACTTTTTTATGTCCGATACCGATACCGATATCATAAATTTGGATATCTGCCGATACCGATATGAATCCGATATAGTGTGTTTTTTAATCAACAAAACGTTTTTTTAATATCTTGCTGCATTTTGTATAAGTTTATACTCAAGTTTAAATAAATAACAACACTAAAGCTACTCTGTTATACCTGTATGTAAAAAATACACTGCGTCCAAAATATGTCATAGTTCAGCAACACTGATCAATCTAATAAAGTTAAACCTGCTCCATCCTCCCTATTCTGGTATTTTAAAGAGTACTTAGAAGAAATTTTAAGCAACCTAACTAATAGGGTTGCAAACTCCCAGCAAAAAAATAAATAAATAGGGAACCACCCTCCACCTCATGATGCTTAATCGATGTAATCAAATTTAATTTGATGCAGGGGGAAAATGCACAAAAATAAATTATTTTTCAAGAATAATTAAATAGATTCAACATCTTTCTTCAACAGAATTGCAGACTGCACAGATGGTATCTTCCCAAAGGAAAAAGTACTATAGCTTACTAGGGTATATTAGACTTAACAGTTACTATATACAGTAATGGACTTCTATATATTTTACACAAGATTAAAACTTTGGGTGTAAGAGTCAGATAATTATTTATTAAAAACTAGACATTTTAAATGAGAATAAGAAAGAAAAGTATGTCTTTGTGCCCCCTTTTCCCTGTTCATGCCCTATCAGCCCCCCTGGCTAAACTTTGCTAGATCCGCCCCTGCACAGTTACCAGCCGTCAGCTACGTAGAAAAAGATCCTGGTGTACAAAGTAATATTAAATAAATTCTAACAACAGCTTATCAAGCTTAAACGTGCTGCTGTTGTTCAGCCGCTGGTTTCCTCTTTCTGGTGAGAAGTGGGCCAAAAACTAAGAAGAGAGACAGACTCGCGACAGAAAAGCCGATCAGATGATCATTAAGCAGTTTCACGATTGAAGCAGCAGGAGAGAGAGAGAGAGAGGCAGTCGCTCCAGGTATGGTTGTTAAGCTTAACGTGGGAATGCTTTACAGACATTCAGAGATGAACTTACACACTTGCTTTACTTCTCTCTGGGAAAACTTCCTCATAGATGAAATGCTGGTTTGCTAGCAAGGCTACAAATACACACAGCCGCTCTATCACGTGATGCACACTGCTGCTACGTGCTACGGTTATGAGCCGAGTTACGCCGCGTAGCAAGTTTTGTGAGGTGCTTTTTTGATCTTTAATGGATCGGATTACATTTTTTATTTCTCGCCGATATCCGATCCAGTAATTTGGGTCAGTATCGGACCGATACCGATACGTAATATCGGATCGGTCCATCTCTAATGCATACTGGAGGAGCCAGGGATCGAACCAGTCACCAACCTTCCGATCAGTAGATGACTTGCTCTACCTCCTGAGCTGCAGCCACTCCCATTTAAAGAAAACTACTGTCTGACCACTACACAGAAAAACGTAGTCCTTTTAAAATAATTTAAATGGATTTAATCATTATAAAGATCACACAAATTGCTACACTGCATACACGATAGTAACATGCGATCAACCCAAATTGGAGTATAACACCCGCAAACCAAAATGATTACTCAGAAATGTTTACAACTGAAACCAATAGTAGTAACCAATAATCTCAACCAGAAGTGATCTGTTGTCCCCACAACATAAATAGTCACATACCAAGTGGTTCTATACCACAGAAGGTTACTATAGCCACAAAATTCAGTATCACTCCCCACGTTGATCACAGCAACAACTGTGGCTTAACACCACAGTTACCATTATTACCTGGCCAGCAACAATTACAAGTGATCCAAATGAAACTGACCAACTTCTCCAAAACACTAAAGGTCACAGCACAAACCATTCACCTTATCGTTAGGTTAAAAAAAGGCATGTTCACACAAAGACATAACTAAATACCACATGCCATCTCAAGAAAAGACCTACCTGCTTTAAACACAAGGCCATAACTGATAACGGATTGGATCACGGTTTTAAGTCATGGATCGGATCAATTTTCGGATCAGCAAAAAAAAGACAAACATTTTACTCGCCATTTACTTATTTAAGTATTTTTTTGCCTATTAAAAACATTCAACTCAAGACTCATTCCACACAATTATATAAAAACAAATTAAGGTGCAATGTAGGGCAGTACAAGGCTTTGTATCTACCACTCCGCTGTGATATAATGAGTGGTCACGGTCACGAAGCTTTCCGTTGCCCTGGAGGTCCACCCATTTGTGGTTAGGGCAACAGAAGATGCCTGGGACAGCTCAGCCATAACTTTAGACTTTTCCTGCTCAAATGCTTGGAACAATCTTGTCACTGAAGTGGACGCGCAACTGGATATCATAGCGTGGCTCAAGCACGTTCATCATAGTTTAAACCCCTTGTTTTGCACAACGGAATACGGCCTCACATCTGCAGCTAAACACCCCAATAGCTTTTGTAATAGCTTTAGCCCGGACGGATTGAGCAGCAAATGGCTGCTTAAACGCCGTAAACTCCTCTGCTCCTCCGCCTGGACCGCTAGCGCTGGCCATAACTACGGCTTGACAGACTGACCACGCGCACCATACACATACTTTTTTCTTCTTTTTCGAATCTTCGGATCACGTGCGTGCCGAACCGTGGAGTGGGATCGGTTCGGATTACGGATCAACAGTGATCCGTTGCACCACTAGCCATAACTAATGAATTCCCTCAAACTGCTGTCAGAATTCCCTCCAAAATTCATTGTCGCTGGTTTCATTTTGAGCAACTCTGAACTTAAAACACCTAAACAAATCCAGAACTAACTTTACCCATCTAGTCTTCAGTGGTGCATCAGGTTCGAGACAAGTTATGCTGCCTTCATGGACTTTAATCAACAGTTGATATGGGATAGTTATTTTTAAAATGGTTGAACTCTTTGTTATCAAGTTATTGCATTTAGTTTAATCAGTGATTTAGAGAGCATAGGTAGATCACGGTGATTGTCTGGACACATCAGTCTGCTTGAGTGTACTTTCTTCTAAAGCTTGGTTTAACATCTCTTTAAATGATGTGGTAGCAATTGAAATTGTGAGCTTAAAGTACAATCTAGTGTTTGCCACTAGCTAAGACAAACAGTAGACCATTTTTTGTCCAGAGCACCCAGGAGTGAAGGTCATTTGATGTAATGTTTGACTGAGAAGGAATGCACATTACGGTATTTTCAAAATGAGCTGTCTTACTTTCTAGCTGGCAAGCTTGTTATTACATAAAGCCCCATCTAAACACCAATGAAGGGTTTTTAAAAAAAATTATTATTATTTTAGTCAGTGAAAATATTCTCATAAAAGATACCATGCCACACTTTCCATTAGCTCACAGCAGGATTTGCTCACAGGCTGGTTTTAACATTCATTGTAGCAAATACTTAACAAGGGGTCAGTAATTCTGGCTTTGTAAATGAAACCGTATCACTGCTCGAAATGATCTCCTGTGGAAACGAGATGAGGCCAGACTCACATTAATTTTAAATGGCCACATTTTAGATGTAGTAGATATAAGTGTATTACATGGTTTTCAAGTGGCTTCTGCTGCTGCTACAGCATCACATAATTTCTGCACTAGTGCATCACATTAAGATATATATGTATCTTACTAAAGTAGTCTGTTTGGATTCTTATCTGATTGAATTGAAAGTCTGTATTTTCAATTGCTCCTTTGCTTCTTGGAAGGTGCTGAATGAGTATTTCCACAATGTGTGTGAGCTGGACCTTGTGTTCAACTTCTACAAGGTAAGCATATTGAGAAGTGAATTCTTCCCTTTTGTTTTTAAGAGTCTTGATATCCAATTAAAAAGACCTTGAACAGAGGAGGACAAAAGAGAGCTCTGAAAGTGCTTTTTTAGTATAGTGCCATGGTAACTGATATAATAATCACAGCTATTTTTTTTTCTTTTTGATCTTAATTACTTTAGTGGGGGTGGATTTTTTTTCTTTTTCTTTTCATAAATGCTTAAACTTCCTTCCCCCACCTGCCGCTAGTGTTAATTGCTAATTACCTAAAGCAGGGGTGTCAAACTCAAATACACAGTGGGCCAAAATTCAAAACTGGAACAAAGTCGCGGGCTAACATTAATATTTATTGAAAAAAAAAATCTTCCTCTAGATATAAGAATGAATCTTTTCTTATGGACTCAAACAAGTTTTGCTGAAAAACTGAATATGGAACAAGCAAAGCTTAATACTAAACAATATATATATTAGCTGTATAATACCAGTAGGCCAGTTCTAATAGTAATTTGGTATGGCTTCGCGGGCCAAATGTAATTAGGCTGTGGGCCAGAGTTTGACACCTATGACCTAAAGCATGTGAACATCCACCCACATGCTTTACTCTAACACCGCTCATGTATGACATGGCCAGAAATCAACAAATAAGGTAAATCAGCTGTTGACAACTACAACCTCTTTCACAAACTGCAACACACCTGAGAAAAGCAGGTGATGGAAAGAAGAGTGACTCATCTTGTCAGGTTAATTTCTTTGTCACTCTGGTTATTTTTACACGATGATGACAAATAGCAGGCTGGATGACTACTTTGTGATATTTGTACTCTGTTTTGAATCATCTTAATATCCTCAGTTTCATCACAGTGTTGGGCTCTGTCCTCTGAATTGTGTTTTAAGGTGTACACGGTGGTGGATGAGATGTTCCTGGCGGGGGAGATCAGGGAGACTAGTCAGACAAAGGTCCTCAAGCAGCTCCTCATGCTCCAATCACTCGAGTAAAAAAGAAGAAGAAGAAGAAAAAAAAGTCGATAACCATCTATCTTACCTGGATAACAATCTGCTGCCCTGGCACCCAAAACATCTTGCTCATTTTTTTTGTATCAGTCTGAAATGGACATTTGTCATGTTCCTGTCTCTGCAGAGCTAACATTTACCGGGACTTCAAGGGAAAGGGGGGAGGGGGTGTTTAGTAAAGAAGATTAATATTGTTTACATATGGATATGAGTCCAATTAATCTTTTGTCACAAGTCTATATGTTGCAATATTCTGCACCCGTCTTACTGGTGAGGATGTTTTGAAGGCTATACAGCACATTTCAACATGTTAAAATTACATATACTGCCTTAGTTACACTCAGCTGTATTCTGTTTTTCTTCTTCCATAAGCCAGTGGCCACAGAAATGAATTATTCCTGTAGTAACCACAAAGTAATTGCATCTATCTCTGTGCAGTGTGGAAACAAGTGTCACACTGCTCTCTTCTGCCCTCCTTATGTCCACCTCTCATTAACCTAAACATGTATTTAATGGCACTACTGTGACTAACAAGCACCATAGAGACTGCCTATAATGACCCCTGTGCATTGAGAAGTTATAATAGCCTTGCAGCCTTTTCTATAAGTAATGTTAAGCAGGATCATGGCTGCTGCGCAATTTATATCTGGATTGGAGTATAGGCAAACTACAGAAACCTCTTCAGACCAGTTGACCCAGCACAGCTAGTTAAATTGAATGGAGTGTGCTTAGAACCGAGTGTCGTTCTGACAACCTGTGCTGTCCAGACGTCCTCGTGGTTGATCGTGGTCAATAGTATAGGTCATGTTACATCCAATGGTTGCACAGTGGTATGTTGTGATGATTTCTGTTGCTTTTGAAATGATCTTTGTCATTTAATGCAGCTCGTTACATCAAATGGTGCTGGTTGGTTACTCTTAAGAACACTTAAAACTATCCCTAGATACAGAAGGTATATTTTACATAAATCAGTAATGTGAAAATTGCTTTGTATGGTGTGTACATACAGTGTAGCCTGTGTTGAATATTGTGAACACAAATAGTTCCTGCTCACAGTATTTCCATACATTCCTTTGGCATTGCATAAAATGAGTTGAATTTTAAATTACTCTTAAAATCCTCTTAGGAAAAAAAAAGCTTTTACTCACATCCTTTTGCTCAGCCTAAATCTTTGACATGGTCATACTCTAATTTTAACCATATCTATTCACAGGTCTCAAAGGTGGTTTCATATATTCAAGTTTTGTATTTTTTTTTTTTTTAAATTAGTGAAATATGTACTGCTTCCCTTCTTGTCCACCTGTGAGTTTGTTGATGAAAGTGATGCGTGTAGTACTGTCTCCTGTTCACTTATGCCAGTATCTCCCTCTTTGTGTAAATAATAAACATATGAAGTAATGCAAAGGTTTCAGTATCTGACCTAATATTCTTGGAAGAGGGCTTTTTATTAGGTGTAGATCTTGACTTTTTTCTGATGTCTTAAAACATGTAGTCATGCTACACTGCTAAAACTGTTGGGCTGATTTCATATAAAACAACACTCAAAGCTACTGACGAAACATGTAAAAACAAGTCTTTAAAATTCAGATTTAAACCTCTGTCTTATGCGTCAGCGCCATCTAGCGGTGGACCAATCCTTTCCCTCGGTGAATTTGCAATGTGGTTATGAAGTCATCTTGATAGCCTGTCTAAAAATCAATAAATCATTCAATATATCCACTTGAGCTACATTAAACCGCTCTGGCCATTACTCCATCGACCCAAGAGCATAAATCCAGACAATTGTGACAGAGGGCATTTACTCTTCATCATATGAGTCCTCTGATATCCTAACCTCAACCTGACTGCCTTTGAGAGAAATGACTTGACAGAAGAATGGCAGGCAGAGGTAAATGAATCATGTACCTAGTAGGACCCATTGTTAAATTTCAAGGTCTGTTAAGTCAGCTGGCTATAAATCTGATTTGTAAATGCTGCTTGCGTTGCTGTGCACGAGGGCTGGGGGTCACCAACATTCAGGATCCAATGCACTTCAACGCCCTTGAGTAATAACCGAGTGAATACAGTGGCTTAATGCCAAAGAAAAAATAAAATAAAAAAATCCCTGATAACATTAACATTCAGGAAAAGAGTTGAATGAAAAACAAGCAGTTTACTGGGAATTGCATAATCATTACAATCAATGAGCAACACTCACCCTTAATAGACAATAGACAAATCTTATTTACAGGATAGGTTACTTGAGATGTACAGTAGTATTTAGGTTAGATTATATAACATTACTAAGCAACAACTGAGTTGGATTGCGTTCATCACATTATTGAGTCTATACTGGAACAAATGAGAAAATAATGTTCATATAGCTACTCTGATTATCTTTATGAACTGTACAGCAAATACAGATGAATGCAGGCTAACAATTCAACAGTTGACTCAATAACTGCGCATAGATGACAGCCTGTGAACGAGTGATCAGAATTGCTGCTGATGGCCACCTACAGCTCACAAAGTCAACACCCTTCCATCATTACCTCCACGTCAGCAGGGAGCAATAAACCAATCAAATCTCACACAGCATGAGATCACACTATTACACCATTTTTTGTTGCTGCCTGACAGCATCAGAAAAAAATGAAACCATATGAAGAATCTCAGTTGTCATTTAGTAAAAAGATAACATCTAAAATTAATATATTTATTACATTATACAGTTCAAGTAAAATAAAATGTACAATTCTATAGTTACAGCATATAAACAAAACAAACACAGATTCAAAAGTAAAAGTGCACTTGCAGAAGGAGACAAACTATCATGCTATGCAAATATTTTATGAAAGCAATGTGTTTTGACCATCTGTCTCTTGATGTCCTATATGATCTCATGTTTGCCCTTTCAGTGTGCTGGCTCAGTTGAGCTTAAACACATATGGTTTGTCTGGGAGAGCGTATGCCAACACAGAGGCTTGAGAAATACGTTTGCGCACACTTTGTTTTTGAGTTCCTCTTGGCTTGGTTTGTATGACCTGCTCTAAGACAGTGATTCAGACAGAAGCGGTGCCTTTGATTAAACAGCAGAGCGGGGGCTTTGGATTTTCTAAGCCATTAACTTGCAACCTCATTTTCCTCCAGCAGCACCACAAACCATGTTGTCAGTGTTACAAGCAGAGAGGAAACTGTGTTTCTGTGGAAATTCCCCTGTTTCTCTCTAGAGTAATACAAGGTCTGTTCTCAAGAGAAAACATCTGGGTCAGTTCAGTGGTGCAACAAAACTGACATTTTGCAGTAGAGCTGCAGAGGGAGATATTAAAGGGAAAAACTTGGAATTTGACCCATACACTGAGGAGATGTGGTGTCTCAGTTATACTGAGAGGGCCACTTTGCTGGCATGGATCGGTTCTACTTTTCCTTTTAGAGGGTCAGGGTCACCGATAGTCACAAAAAACAAACAAACAAAAAAAAAACCCAACTTCATCTGATGGGGGTGGTGTCTTCTAGGGTGAGAATGGCCCTATCAATAGAGCATGAGGGATTATTGTTCTGACTATAAAAAAAAAAAAAAATAACACAAATCATATACTACAGCTCAAACGAGCACATATGGAGGATTTTGATTAGCATTTTAAGATGTCAAATGAGGAAATATTTATCCCTCCAGTATAGCTCCACTTGTACAATCAATGCCAATGAAGATGATTTGAGAGTACATGGTCTAATAATAATTTTATGTTGTCTTTTATCCCCCCCCCCCACACCTCTGATATCCAGAGCTTTAAAGAGAAGTGATTACTTGGAAGTTTAAAAACAGAATCCTGTCAAATTGAACGATTTTTTTTTTTTTTTTTTTTTTAAACAAACAAAACAAAGGTCAAACCTCAATGACGGGGCTGGTTGGGCGGCATAAAAGTTTCCCAAAGAAACCAAACAAAAGCCAACTGTGGTTTCTTGTGACGTCTTATACAGTACGTGCATGTATGAATCTACGAGATGTCATGGAGAAAAGCCCAGCAGGAGTCAAAAACATTATAATGCCAATTTATCACTATAACTGGACATGTGAATTTAAACATGGTGTGAATCTGATAAAGCTCAATTTACAGACTTGTGGACTTTTGGTTTAAATAAAGAGCAAAAGTTCTCTTTTTTGTGCTTTCAACCTGACCCACAGCCTTGCCTGTTTGGGTGTAGAATGGAGTGATGGGATCATCCCCCCATGAGAGTTTATACAGTGTTACATATATCAGTGTTGGGATTAATATGCTATGAATCCATCTGGTCTACTACGAAGGCTACTACGAAAAAATTAAAATGACAGGACAAAGTAGAAAGGATTTGCATCACACCTGGTGTAAATCGTACCCAAAAAATATGTGATGTTTATCATTTATTTTCCATTAAGAAAATTCTCATAAATGATAGAAAATAGTATTTTCCATCATTTATGAGAAATATAGTTAATGATGCATGATTTTAAAAAAAATAGTAAGGGATGTCTTTATGAATGCTAAAACTAGGAAGAAAAAAAAAACAAAAAACTAATGACCCACACAAGGACAGGTTGAATGCACAAAAAGAGTTTAACGAGCAATGATATGTAAAACTCAAAGTATTTTGGGGATTGCTAAAACCAGAATGAAAAAGCAGAGAGCAAGAGAGAAAAAAAAGAATAACACACAACAGTAGGTCAGCCCAAACACACAACCCTTGACTTTGTCCTTGTCTGGTAAGTAACAGAGACCATGGTGGAGGATGTCTCTTTACATTTCCACTTTGCTCACACCGAGGGGTTATGCTGTCCAAACGCAAGGGCAAAACCGACCCCCTCAGGTAAGCTGTTGAGACTCTTACCAGAGGTCAAGGGTCATAGGTTGCAGTGATCTCCACGACCCAAGGTGATCCAAGGTGTGTGGAACTGAAGGAGCGGGGGAAGGACGATCACACACCAAAAAAAGACCTGGAGTTTGGATGTTTAAGAACAGGAAACAAAGTGAGCACCGACACGCCCTCATCAACGCTAACACAGATAAAACCTGTTAGTCTACAAGTCCCACTGGTCACATGAGTTAACAATAGGGATGGGTATCGAAAACCGGTTCTTGTTGAGAACCGGTTCCCACTGTTTCAATTCCTTGGCATTGTTTGCCATTTTTGCAAACGATTCCCTTATCGATTCCAGTCGTCCCGAATGACGTCACCACGTTGCGGAGCGTCATTTACCTGGCAGGAAACATGGTGGCTCAAATGCTCAAAAGTTTGGTCATACTTTACAAGAACGGATGACAACAGGGCAACTTGCAATACTTGCAAAGTAGATATTTCATTTAAGGGAGGAAACACTACGAATATGCAAAAGCATTTGCTCACAAAACACGCGATAACCTTAAATGAATGTCGTGTTTTTAATTCCGCTCCGGACTCGTGAATCTCAACCCAGCAGCAGCGGTAATGTTTGCACGTCCTCTCCTGTTAATACGGCAGGTAAATAATCAAATAACAGTGCATATTATGTTAGCGCGATCTGCCTTATTACAAAACCTGCCATTACTGTGCATTTAGGTGACCATGATGAGAGAGAGAGACAGAGTCTGGCTGGCGCTCGCTGGCAGTTCTCGCTGCAGTCTACTGTTAGCGTCTCCTTTCAGGCCAGGATAGACGAATGTCACCGAGTAGTGACTAAGTTTGTGGTAAAAGGCTTGCACCCATTTGCCACAGCAGATGCCCTCAAATTTGTGGTAAGTGAATGTGTTTAATTGTAGGCAGGGACATTACTGGATATTCTTGTGTAATTGCTACAGAATAATTTATGTTATACTTTGTTATTGCTACAGAAGAATATTTATTTTACATTTACAATTTTTTTCCCCCGGGGACTCTGTGACACCCCATTGAAGAGCTGTAGGCTGGATCTCTTAAGATCTCACTGTTGGGTTTGTAAGGCCATGCTACTCCTAAATTTCTATCTTGTTCAAGGAGAAGATATAAAACAAAGTTCTAAGCTAATCGACCTTAGTGTTCTCCTTTTTTTAAAAAAAGAATCAATAAGAAAATCGAATCGTTAAACAGAATCAAAAATGGAATCGGAATCGTGAAAATCGTATCAATACCCATCCTTAGTTAACAAGTTACTGACCTGTAGGGGGAGTTCTGTCTGTGTGGACCTGTGGGCTGGGGTTAGGGTGGGTCCCGACCCCTAGCAATTACACTGCTGCTTATTCTGTGTTGTGGTGCCTCTGGGCTGTCGCAGCTGCCTCAACGAAGCATCTCCATACTGAATACCTGAACCCATCCTCTCTGGGTCCAACTCGCCTTTGAGAGAAGCACAATGAGAAACATCAGTGACACAGACATGTATGCTCTAAAAATGTCAGATCCACATCACTTCATGCGCTCAAGCTTTGAAAGCATTAAAAACAAAACAAAACATGGACATGTCACTAAATTCTAACAAAAAACATCCACCTCAGATACACTTCTATAACAAAGAAAACAATGTGTACCTGAATCTATCTTGTTGAGAATGGTGCGAGCGCACTTCAAAAAACCCTCCTCGACATTTTCACCTGTTAGCGCGCTAGTCTCTAGAAACATCAGCTCTGTGTGTGGGAGAACAAGAATACGTCTAAGAGTGGGGAAAAAAGCATTTGAAATGCATCAATGTACAGATAAGTTACCATTCTCCTGAGCGAAGCGTGAAGCTTCAAGAAAGGTCACCTCTCTGTCTGCATCCAAGTCTTTCTTGTTGCCACATAGGATAATAACAATGTTGGGACTCGCCAGTGTCCGTGCATCTGTCAGCCAGTTAGTCAGAGCATTGTATGTCTCTCGACTGTAAGACATATTTTATTCATGTTATTTACCCAATTTTCTGTTTCAGTTTGTTTTCAGCATGAGGCTGTAGCTCTAGTTTCATTGTATACACTTGTCTGTTTCCCTGTGCGAGAATGTGTCAGGTGACACCATCTGTGATGGACTTCTGCTTTCCTCTACAGACACTACCTGACAGAGGATGCCTCTATATTACAGCTCTTGACAGTCCGCACTCCACCTCCCCTCAACAAAAGCCCATAGTTTGTTAAAAGCAAACTACTGCATTCAATCCATCTTGATTTTACGACCCAGAGTTTCTGAAATACAGTAATTTGAGTGGTCTGTCATTAAACAGCACAATTTCTGGAGGCTGTACAGGCACAATGTGACTCCTTTTGTTAGTTGCTATATGGACTCGAAACAGTATGAACACTCAAAAATAAACTAAGCTTCCAGTTAAGTCTGTAAAATTTCATTTTAATTGTAGCCACATTTAAAATTTTCAATTAATCACAGATGCCAATGCCCACACCAAATACAACCTTACATTTTGTTGCTTCTGGGAATCTTAGTAAACATGTAGTTTTTATTCTGGGAAAATTAAGGTACAACTGTAGTATCTACATCCCATTATCACAGCAAACAAAAAAGCTCACTTTGCTAGAGAAACTTGTGAAAAGGAAGTGGGAGCACGAGGTCGGTGGTTGTTTTACCTGGTAATATCGTAGACAAGAAGTGCTCCAGCTGCTCCTCTGTAGTAGCTGCGTGTAACAGACCTGCGGAGAAAATGGAGGAAAAAAAACAAAAGGCTCCTTTAAAAGATCAGATGGTGAGATTTGACAGGAGAAACTGTCCAATCATTTTAACAGTTATCATCAGTCAGACACTTCCTTATCCCAGTGGAGCTGGGACTTGTGACTTTAGGTAAATTTTGAAGGTAGATACCGAAATCGCTCCTGGCCAGCAGTATCCCAGATCTGCAGTTTGACTGTCTTTCCTCCAACGTTGACCACTCTAGACCCAAACTCCACACCGATGGTGTGGTTGGAGTCCTGTTTAACTGCAGTAGGAACAAACAGAAGACAGTGTAAAAAAGGCACAACGTGAAATATACATAAAGGAGCAGGAAAACAAACGAAAAAACTACAGTGCAGTCCTTGTAATTATGCCATTATGTATTTATCCCTTGCAAAGCTATGGATCCACTGCTATAATAGAGACTACATTTGTAACTCGGAATCTACATGTGTAATATTTGGTGTTTGGCTTATTTAAAAGACCTCTGCTGCTGTTTGCAAATACCTCATATCCACATTATAAGCTACAGGGAGTTGCAAATTAGATTAACAGTGCCAAGTTGCCCAGCCTCTCTTTCTCTATCCACAGGGACCCCTGAGATATCTTAATCAAATTAAATGTAATCATGAGCATGACTCTGTACATAGAGGAGTGTTAGCATGGTTTGTTTTTTTTAAACCACCCCTTTGAAACTGAATTGACGTTTCAATTTGTATTTTAAACGAATTAATGTTTCATATGGAGAATTTTAACAATATAATGAGAGCATCAAGCTCAGTGTAAACTTGGCCATTGTTAGCTAGAGAAAGTCTACAGGAAGTATAATTCCCCCCCCCCCCCCCCCCCCCCATTTAACCACACAGAATATTTTCTCTTTCTGAAGGACGGTGTGAGGCAAAGAACTGTGGTGATTGGTTTTATTCTGGGTCAACAAATGCCCACATCATCCTGCCATTGTACTCTGACTCATACCAGTCAATGAAGAATTTTCTTCAGATCATCCGCAGACTAACGGTTTAGTCAATATGCATCTCGTAAAACCGACTACAATAATTTCGTGAACGTGTCCATTTATGTGTTTGCACAGTATTAAACTTTAGAAATGCAGCGTTTTATAACTTACACTTGTTCTCAATGAACTGGTGGAGGAGACAGGATTTCCCCGTCCCAGCACTGCCAATCACCAGGAACTTAAACAGGAAGTCTGCAAGCACAAAAAAGGAGGTAGAGATCAATGCAATGCCAACATCAATGGAGAACCTGCTGCTCGTTGCACTTCCATCCTCAGGGACAATCCTTCCTCTTAATCCCATTGAGCTACTACTTTCATAGTATCCTGCCAAACCCAAATTAGCCTACTAATCACAAAGCGCCTAGCATGTAATCAGTTTAACTTGCCACTTACGATTCTAATTTAATACACTTGTTTGTCTGAGGTTGAAAATGAGTGTGTTTGAAGCCTTAGAAAAGCACCAACACTTAATAACACATGTCATTAGAGCAAGGTTAGAGCTTTAGCATTATTAACCACAGCTTAGGGCAACAGACTTGCACACGGGTTGAATAATAACCAAAGGCAGGCTTTTGCACAGATGTTGTGGAAAGTGGGTCTTTTCTTTGAAGGGCTCAATCCAGCCAACACAAATTATCCATAATGACTTGATCCCTTGACATGCAAACCCATTTAGAGTACAGATAGCCATTGTGTGCTGTGGCCAAAGATAACACAAGGGGGTATTTGCATACTGGATGTATGCTGAACGGCAGTTCTGACCAGTATACTGGGAGATCTGATAAGGAGAGTTAGGTATGAAAAGTGGCTGCATGTGTGTGAATTTACACTGATCAGTTATGAAAACCAAGTTGCAAGAAAAAAAAAAAAAAGGCTTTGGAATTACCAGGATGTCAGAATTTCTTAACCACCTAAGCAGTAGCAGTAAAGACCTGACCATGTGTTTCACATACAGCTTGTGGGACTAACACAACACAATGATTGGGAGGAATTCTGCATCATTCCTTCCAAGAGAGCGGTTTCAGTTCATATATATTTGTTTGTTCCCTTTCCAGGTCATGCTACATAATTTCAACTAGGTCAGGACTGCGGTTTGTCCATCACTCCCCAAAAATTCTTCTTTTTGAACCACTCTGTTGTTTTACTTTTGCTTTGAGTCACTGTCTGGCTGCGTTACCCAACTTCTTGAAGCTCCGGGTCATGAACTGCTCCTCTGTTCTTACACTGAGAACATTTTTTGATATAAATTTTAAATGAAATGTTCTGTTAATGGCTACAGGCCATCCAGATCCCAAGGACAGCCCAAAACCATGATGCTACCTCTACCATGCTATCATTTTTAAAGGCATGATACAGCACGCTCTCAGACAAACTGCTAACAGAAAAGTTCACTTCCTCAGGGGGAGGAAACAAGACATGAAAGGTTAGTGCTTAAGTGAATCATAGTCTTTGTATGTTAGATTAGTCAAGTCGCATCTGGCTATACTTGTGATTTACATAAAGACCAGCCTGTATGAGCAATTAGTCAGTAATCCAGGTAATTCCTAAGGCTTCACAAGCTTTATCTTGCAACTTTCAATCTCTCTTTGCTCTCTCTTAGCTCTGGTTAAGTAAGCGATAATAAATAATTAGAGAGGTAGTAAATGAAATGCAAGACATGCAGAAGTGATAGTGTGTTCCTAAATAGGTGAAAGCTAACCATGATGGCAAACTACAGCTTCCCTTCTGAGAACTTGTTCAGGTTGAATTTAAAGTAAATTTTCAATTTCACTTTGAGCTCAAACAAAGGTTCTGAAAGCATAAAGCCTGGCAAGTGATTACTGGCTGCTGTTGATATCACCAGCTTCACACAAAGTCAACAGAAACAGTAAATCAAAGTATGAGATTAATCTTTACTTTCTGGGTGACATTTAAACCAATTATGTCATTGCTCCATGAGCCACCTTCATTTGCTGACACACACCTCCGCCAGCTCAGTTCATGGAGCACCTTGTTGAAGCGGGTGTTTTCTTAAGCAACACAAGCCAGAGGTCAATGTCTCAGTAACAGAGTAACTGCAACAAAGCGAAGGTGTCGAAACCCACTTAATTTTCTGTGTAACAGCAGTCAGCGTAACATCTCAACCACACTTCAGTGGCTGTGACAGTGCTGACAAAAATCAGAGACAGACCGCTCAGTTTTAAAAGCTTGCCCAAGCCTTTCTGCATTTTCTCAGACATCGTATACTCCTGTGTGAGATCTGGACACAACAATCAAACCATCAATAATGTCAAAAGCAGGGAGAATGGACTGCAGCACTACCCTCTCAGGCTACTTTATTCCTCAACCATCAATATTAAGTACCCCCCCCCCCCCCCCCCCCCCCCCAGGGAGGAGAACAACAATTACCTGCAATGGGTGAGCCCTCCCATCTCTCTCTTTTTTATTTTTTATTTTTAAAAAAAATTTGAGGGGGGGGGGGGGAGGGGGAGATCCGACGATATAAAAAGTAATGATGAATAAAAACTAACAGCAACAAAAAGTTCAATAAAAGGAGTACTACTACATTATTCCCTTCTCCCCCTGCTACATGTGCCAAATTCTGTAACATCAACATAAACTCATGAATGATTCTCATGTTGATATTGACATTACTGAAATTAATAAGTGAAAACTATGCATTTTAAAACACTTAACAGGCCCTTATTGAATTCATAATTCCTTTTTGTCGACTTTTGATCGTCCAGATGAGACAGTTGAGGAGACACAGAGAGAGAGAAGGAAAAAAAATCAATAAAAGTCTTTTACAGGTCCCATTAGTGCTGGCACTCTCCCATAAATGTTGCCCACTTGGATAAAGTTTCATACGAGGAAAGAGAGAGACAGGGTACAAGTATAAACAGAGGGAGAGAGTGTATCTGGGAGTGCAACAGGAGAGGAGGATGGTGTGCCATTTCATAACAAATGGCTCTGCAGTGTCAGGCTTACTGACTATCAGACAGAGTACTGTTTAATGAATTTATGAGACCTTGAATACATCTCTGTATCTGCTCATTATGTGAATGGTCATAGATAAGTGCAGGCAGCATTCATTCTGTCAGGATTCATTTATAACGTATCTGTGTCAAGTGCAAGAGCGGAGTTACTTTAAATAAGCATGGAAGCAGATGTATTACACCAGTGAGACACCAAGCAGCGTCTGCCCTGCAGGTAACCGATGCATGATCAACCATCGCTATCAAACTTCCTCTTACAGGCCTTGTGGCTAGCAGTTAAAAGTAAAAATATACATCAAATCGCAGCAGCCTTTCCTGTCGCAAGGTCACAGAACTTGCATGAATCTCCCCAAGTTCACGTTAACTCAACGTCTCTACACATGCTATTAATGGCTTTTGCTTAAAGTTTGGCCAACTTTTACCCGTTGATGTCTCACCATCTTTCTGCTCTCCTTGTTGCCCGTGAAGCACTACACGCTACCATCAAACGACAGGGGTGTCAGTTAATACACACGAAGAAATCCAACCAGAGCACTTTAACTGACCTACGTGTCAGCACTGAATGTTAATTATTACTGTTAAAATCCACAAACACGGTGAGGTGGCAAGTTAGCCTGTGGCTAAGCTAAGCTAATCTTACAGTTTGCTGATAGCAACGCTGCCAGTCTGTCACATTAGACCACAGCAGTCATACATAACAGCTAGCAAGCATTAAATGACCGCCTCCTCCACACAAACATACCGTATGTCTCAGACATGTTGACCCTCGCTGTATGGAGAACTCAGTCGGACTCTTTTACTGTTCTTTTAGTACTGTGACAGCCGTGTGCCCGCTGGCTTCACACCTCTTTACGGTGTTTATCTACGATGCTAGAGGTTTCCTTGATCCTTTCCCAGCTTCCTCTGCTCCGACCACAACCAGTACAGCTACGCGCTACGTCATTAGTTATCTAGTGGTGTTGCGTTCATGTGTTATTGGCTACGTTGGAATTTTAAGAGAAGAGACGAACACGCTGAAAGGACACTGGCATCGCACAGAAACTGAGTGGATTTTACGAATAGACAGTTCTCATTTGTACGCTTAAACTAATGAACGAACGACTAGTACAGAAAATGATGCTCAGTTAGAGAAGCGTGAAGTCTAGCCAACTTTAACTAAGCTAAAAAGCAAAGCGCGTTGTATTAAGACAGATCAAGACCAGATTTTTCCCTGTATAGTTTCCAGCAACACATTGTCATCGATTACAAACACACCACAAAATAGACACGAGGTAGATGAAACTAAATAAATAAATAATACGAGCAAAGTTGAATATAAATGCAATAAGACATGACATCGAAATATTGCTACAATATTGTACAGTATAGTGTGGAAATAAGAAGTAGAGTGAGCTCGTGCATTGCCTCTCACAGAATTAATGTAATCTTCCTGAGCAGAGGGAAGCCATCGTATACTTTTTTGGCCATATGTTGTACAGGATATAGGCTATATTACGGTAAGTGCAACATGAAGCCACAAGATGGCAGACAAAGCTAGAGGAACTTGAGAACTGAGTTTTTAAGAGGCAGCAGAATGTAGTAAAAACCCAGATAGATCCCTCTAACAACACTAAAGTTTGAGTTTAACCTCAGGTGATGTGACTATTTTGATGTATTTTATAATTACTTTTGCATACTTTTTCTCATTTAAATGCTACTATAAATTAATTTTGCACTTTTTCTTCATATGTGCACTATGGAAACTGATATATTGCCCCATTAATCCCATTATCTTGACCAAAACAAACAAACAAACCAATCAATAAAAAAAGAAACAGCACACAAATACGCTATGTCAAAATATGTCTGTGATATGGGAGTTTGGCATAAGTGTGGAGTGGCTGGCAAGCAGAGAACTCCTTCCTTGTGAAGAAAATTACTTGAAGCAATCTGAGGTTTTGAAAGAATCCAGAATATCTGTTTTGTTTTTGTTCTTTGCTTATTTATTCATCACCTTACCATACCTGGATATACACATACACATATGAACTCACAGCAAGCCCAGGGCCCAGGGAGTACAGAGCCGCCCAAGGGCAACAGGTGATAGATTACAGAGCCTTCCACTCTGCTACTATCTTTCCAAGTCCCTCCCTGCCTTTGTTCTTCTTTGGCAGATCCACTCATCCTCCCTGGCCTTGTTAAAAGCTCTTTTCACTAAGATTAAAGACAGAAGGAAACACAAGGCTCAACATCGTGTGGGGGCACGGATGTTTTCTTAAGGTGGGCTACAAGAAAGGCTGGCCTCAAAGGTGTGCAGCAGGCTGAAAGAAAAAGGGGGAAGTGGGCAGGTGGGTGTGCTTCCGTTAGGCGCTTTTCCTTTATGGGTGTCCCAATGCTCATTGTATCTTTGTCTCTCTTGTCCTTTTCCTTGTCCTTTTGTTCACTGCAGTATCATCACTAGAGTTGATATTTGCTGGGCTGCAGGACAAACAAGGTGTTTGCAATATCTGCGTGTGGGATGTTTGGGAGTTTTGACCTTGGGCTGTGCTGACGCAGTTCAGACAAATAGAAAAGTTGCCTGCTGGATTCACATGCCGTTAAGAATGCAGAAATACAAAGGGAGGGAAAAGGTGCAGAAATGAGACTTCTTCGTGCCCCGATCCAGACAGTTTCAATCCCAGATCAAAACAAATGTGTTCATTAGGGAATCCCCACATAAACCATGCAACATTTACAATGTTTACAGCAAACAATGAGTCATGTTCCAGGGCATAGTTGGAGACAGGTGAGCTCTGTATTTGGCTGGCATCACTGTAAATATAAAGGTGTCTGTCACACCATGAGTCATAGCCCACACAGTAAAACAGATGGATTCTTGCTGTTTTAGAAAGAAAACAAAGGCATTAAGTTTATGAAGTAAGGGCTATTAAAACACAAGGTGTTGTAAATTGATGAAAGGTGTGAATGCATTAATGAGTGAAACACATGCAAGCATTTGTGATGACATACTTCATCTATGCAGAACTTGAAGTCTGAAAAAATCTAAAACCCAGCTGTTAAAAACATAAGAGGCAGACTGTCGTGTGTGCTAGTTTGGAGAATGACTAGTACAGCTCTGCTTCCCACTGAGGGGGTGTATTTATGTGCATACCTGCTCTGCACAGTAGTCCTTGTGCAACTGTTTGTTTGCACACCAGGGCATTCACTTCAGCTTCTACTTCACGTCGCTCTGTTTAAGTCAGCAAATCCACACAACAGGATAAGAGCAGAAGCCCCAGGCTATCTGAATCACAGTAAGTAAAGGGAACGGGAGTGACACATTTACAGAAGAGGGCTGCAGTGTTTGAAACGAGTGAGAAGAAAAAGAGAGCATCTTTTAAAGCCAAACTGAGGGCTACACAAAAAGGAGAGCAGTCTCTCATATCATAAATATCAGCTTCCTTTTAGCTAGTCATACTTCATGTTCCTTTCATCTTCCCATCATCAAAAGAGATGTCACGCTGTGGGTCCGCTACATTCAGCTAAAAATACATAACAGCCTACAGCACTGCATTTTGGAAATGAAAATAAAACCACAATGACTAGCTTCTGTCATGCACCCTTTGTATTTGGGTTTTGCTAAAATATTTAAAAAGGCTCGATAATGCTGACTGACTCAGTGCAGTTACAAAAACAAGTGTGGATACATTGGAGATTACTAAGCACCTTTAATCTAGTTGGATTTACTTCTGTTTTTTAAAAGGTATGCATGCCTACAATGTACCTAATAATAAGTTAGAATCAGCCTTCTTAGATGCCACAGCAGACAGGGGGCTGTGGACAGCTGAGTAGGAACAGAGAAACCTAAAACAATTTTGTGTTGCTGAATTCCTTCTATCGATATTGTTTGTGGAAAGAAACCTTACAAATGACATTTCAATAAAAGTTATTTTTGGGTGGATCTGCATATTTGAGTTTCCCAGATTGTTTTGCCGAATGCCCGTCCATTTTTCTGTGATTAGGGCTGGCACTAGCAGTACACGGAGACTGTGTTGGAGCAGGTCTTAAACAAGTGATCGGTAACAGATGATAAATTGTATCTTTTAATGCAGGAATGTTCAGCTCATGTTACATTATGGGCCTATAAAGCCCACTTTGATCTTAAGTGGGCCATACCAATCAAATTCCCCCTTCTGTTGGTGTAAAGGCATTTTTGTCATTTAATCCCTCAGATATTTTAATATGAGAAAAGGAAGTGCAATTCTAACAGCATGTCTCTTTTTCTACATATTAAAGACTATTTGGGCTCATAAAATGTGGAAAATTGCAGAAAAAGTTCATTGCCCAGACTGTCCTGTAAAATGTCTTTTCTATGGTAGATAAAAAACTGGAACCTTTCTGTCAATCTGCTTCTCAATTACTTTGATCTATTATCATGGTCATGGAGGAGGTCATTAGGAAAAGCTAATGCAAACAAAACTTATGGAAATACAGTCAGACTTTTTTGTTTTGCGATCGTTGGTGATGTTACAGCTTATTGGCCTTTTGAAATAAACCCGTTGTAAGGCTCTTTCCATTAATAGGCTACTGTAAGTTTGGACAAAAATAACCAAGACCTTTGAAGATTTACAGTTTGTGGCACTTGTTAGCTTAATATAAAGTTAAAGATACATTTTACTTGAAATAAGGACTGAGAATTTTGCAGTTACCTATACTAAAGTCCCAGTATGATCATTATATAGACTTCATTGTAGACAACAGCTGCTGGTGACTAATGTAATGGACATGTAAGTATGTCTGTACTATTTTTAAACTAGACTGTCTAATTTCACTCTGCAGGTGGCCATGTACATGCACTGAGGTAAGGAATGAGTGTCAAAAGAAACCAAGAATGCTTTGGAGTTCAGGGTCAAGCAAACCCAAAACAGCAACAAGCCTGGATTCTTTCAGTGACCGGTGAACTAGTTGATCATGTTACTTCAGGGCAGCTTTTGGTTTAAGCTTGTTTGTACCATTCATATAAGGTGTTTACCACTTGTAACTGAAAGCAGATGTTTTCTGTCCGCTCGCAGCTTGTGTTGGAGGTGACTCTTCTCTTACTTTCCAAAGGTTAGTATCACTGATCCTTGCAAAAAGCCCAGATTTTGTTACTTGGACTTGCATTACTATTGTGACTCGGTCTCTGGATTTGGACCTATTTCTAATCATTTGTTCTTATGAGCTTGTTTTCGTATTTCTGGGAAAATGACGAGTCTGGAGCCGAGACGCCAAATATTAAGTCTGCACACATTCAGTATTTGCATAGTACACTAAATCCATTCCACATGAGTTGGCTGACTATGCTGAGGATTTACGATCCCTTTAATTCTGAGTAAATGAATGATGCAGAAAATAAAAACATGAAGAAGATTTTAAAGAGTTCACAACGACTAAACTAAAAGTTCTTTGAGTGTCAGAAACATAAATGTGTTTCTGAAATACACCCTGTTGTCAGTTTAAGGGGTATATAATTAAAACCAATCTGCTGTTACGAGGTTCATTTCAGTTTACATAAAATCTGTTTTAAAGAGCTGTCAGTTGGAAAGAGCGTAAGGTCATGTTGTCAAGGGTTAAGAGCACAGGCAGGATTTGCTATGTTATGGCTCTCTCAAACAGCAGCAGCTTTCGCATAAATCTTCTTCTCCCAGTGCAGAAATTCACCTCTCTTGACCTCCACACCACCCGTTTTGCTCTCCTTCCACTTTTCACACCGTCACACCCCAACCGGGAGGAACAGGAGAGGAGCAAATGGTTGTTTGTGGTCAGGTGTTTTGGGAAAGCAAAAAAGATTCATGCTGTTTCTATTTCAGTCACAACATTATTTTTTTTTTCATTTAAAGAAAGATATTCAAAGCTAACAACAGCTCATATTTCTCCATCTGGCTGTAGGCGTAAAACACACAATGTAAAAAAAAAAAAAGTTAACCCCCCCCCCCCCCCCCCAACAACAACAACAAAAAGACAATTCCCGCTCTCAAATACTTTATTAAAAAAAATTTAAAGTAGTCAACTTTTCTTTGCATAGTGCAGAAATAACATTTAAAAGTAAAATAAAGTGCTGAGATGTTTTTTGTTGGGGAGAAAAGAGGAATAGTGAGTGAATGTAGCATGAAAGACAACAATAAGACCCTGTTTTCCTCACCATGTTTCCTGTAGCTAAAAACGTGCTTTCTTTTTTGGAGGTTTACTCAGAGTTTAAAATTAACATCTTATTTTTCACATGTTGCACAAATAAGCCACTGGCCAAAAGTCATTGCTGAAATCACAAAAAGGGGAGGGGGGAAGCCCATTAACACATGATATTTTGATTAGCAACATGCCCTGATTTGTTCCTTGTCTTCTTCTTGGCTTCATTAAAATAAGCAGTCACAGTCACAGCGTGAGTGCCTGCTGGATGAAACTTGTTGAGGAATCTTTGCATGATGTCATTCACGATGTGTGGAATTCATACTGATCTGCTGTAAAGATCATCTTTCAAGTCTTCCAGGTAAAAGAGTTGCTAGAGGTGGCGTGCCTGCTCACCTCTGAACGAGACTCTCAGTGTTTTCCTTTCTTTCTATCCTGCACTGCAGACAACAAGAGCCAACATCTCTTCATATAGGAATGCTCTGTGATCGTTACTGAAAGGTCCATAAACTGCGAAACGTTCCGTGAACATGCCAGACTGCACGTAGCCTGCACGCGGGCTCAATTTCGCTCTATACCCCCCCCCCCCCCCCCCCCCCCCAAGTCCCACACTAGATGAAGTCACCCTTGCTGCTACTGTAGTGTGTTAAATAAAGCGTCGTCATTAATAATTCGTCATTTTTAGGCACATCAGATGGATACGTAGATTATGTTCGTCAATAGCTGCAAACTAATTTTATTACACACTTTGCTAATGACCCCTCCCCAACAAACAAACAAACAAACAAACAGAAGGTCACGAGTGCCTGCGGACGTGCACAAGATTGAGATCTGGGTTAGTGTGAAGCGTTCGTGGGATGCCTGAATGAGTGAAAACTGCTTTTTGGGATCGTTTTATGATAAAGTGAACTAGCACGTTATGTAGCGGATCGTCCAGGCAAACGCACAAAGGGGGTGAAAGTGCGCAGAACAATGATGCTTGCTGAGAGTGAACGACTCTACATAGGAGAGCTCTGGCTGTAAAGAGGAGGAAATCCCCGCTACACACAAAGCCTGTGTCTATAATCTGACACTCCAAAGTGCACATGTATTATTTTCGTAGAACAAAAGCAACTTCGATAAGGTTACATACTCATTAATTACCTAATCTCTTTTTTGCCACTAGCTCACCCATCTCAGGGGTTATCTCTCATGTTCTCAGCAGGCCCAGCAGTCTCATATCCCTGCCTCAGGCGCACACACATCAGCCTGGTCTCTGCACCACCCCCTTCCTCTCACATGTGTCAAAAAGCATGGGAATTTATCTCTTCCACACAGATATAATCCCTTAATTATTTGATTATGGCACTTTGTTCTGTGAAGAAAACTTGCGTTTCCTGCTCTTGCCCAGGGTTGTGTGTTACCTGAAATTAATACATGTGTCAGACAAATCCCTGCCTTGAAGGTTAATTATGTAGTGAATTGTTAAATTGTTAGACATCTACACATGAGGTATAAATGAAAGGAAAGACAGACATAAAGTGTCTTAGTAAATCACTACTCTTGAGCTGATGGCTCAACAGTAGTTTCAGTAATTCTGCCGAAGTTACTGATTCATTCAAAGGACAATCCCTTATTCACAGTTTAATTACAGTGCTTGAGGATGATGGCTAACAGATGAGTCCAAAAATCTCCACTCAGGTATTCAGGGATGAGATCTGGTGCCTGTAAAAGAAATATGCATTAAACCATTCACTGAGACCTGTTTCCTATGGATTATCATCCCCCAAGAGACAATTCCCATCAAAGTAAATGGCTGGACAAAAGGGATCACCAACTTTCTGTTGATTTACAGTGAGCCCCCCCCCCCCCCCCCCCCCCAAGTTAAACAAAGCCAGCTCACTGTAGGGGTCAGTGGTTCAGGTTTTTCTTTAATTTATGACAAGAGTCTGTTGCTAAAACAAATCTAAAAAAAACCAAAAAAAAAACACCCCAAAATATCCCAGGAGAACAGGTACAATGTAGGTCAATGAGTAATGAAATCCAAAAGTGTGGATGTGAAGAAGACACTCCGTCCAAGTCATGGTGTTCATTTGTATGTTCTTGCAAGTTCGTGCACGCCCTTGGCCTGTCCCGTAGCAATGTGTCAGTGAGAGAAAACACTCGCCCCAAAAGGATGATGTAAGGGGCTATGATGGATGACATCATTGACCATAACACCCATATATCCACAAAGCAGAGATTCATCTTTTTTGTTTCTCAAGAGGATAGAATAATTTCACTAGTGACTCATTGCAAAAAAGATTCAGGTTTGGCTATTTTTAATTAATTAATTAATTTTGCAGAGCTCAAATAATATGGATAACACTGACATACAGTGTTTGAATTGGCTGAAATTAACAAAACAAAGTGAGGTTTGATCCATTTCTTATGCAATTAGTGCAGAATGAAATGGAAAGCCTCAGTCTTTTATAAGTCTGATAATTTGCTGCTTTCAGCATGAAATATGAGTATTATTGAGCATTTAATATTATGAGCAAGTAAAAATAATAAATGAATGATTAGAAACTATTTTGTTTAAACTGATCATTAGTTGCTCTACACATTATGTATAAAATTAAAGGAACTGGACTACACTCCACCACATAAGCCTGCTAATATGTCCTAATTCCACCTCACAAAATCTTCCCCTATTAGTAACAGGAGAGAGGGTCATTGACCTCACTAGTTGGGTTAATCTATGGCTTGTGGGGAAACCCAAAAGGCCAGGTGTGCAACACCTGTGCTTTGGTTTGGACGCCTGTGCAGGTGAGTGTGTGTTTCACCCTTATTCCCTCGCCGGCTTCCCCCCTGCTGTCCTCCTATAAGCTCCTCTAATTGTGTTCTCAGCCCACATCCTCTCAAAAAGCCCCAAACACAACCTCTGCTCCTCCTCATGTTGCCGTTCTCTTTATTCCACTTTTTCCTCTTTTTTTTTGCAGAGGAATCTTTAATGTGTCAGTGTGTAGCTTGTGTATAAGACCAAATGATGTTTAATTACTTACCAAATGATGGTTCATGAAAGTTAAAGGTATATAAAAAGTGGATTTTTTAAAATTCTTCACACATATAACATTATTTTGCATTCATATGCTTTACTCAAAATAAGCATCCTAACAAGATTAAGAACCTTGCTGAGACACAGGAATTCATATTTGGGATTATTTTAACAAAACAAATTTCATGATTGATACCTTTTTGAAATCCAATTACTGTGGTTTTGCAGAAATTTGGAGATTTATAGAGCACTCCTATGTGTCTAAATGCTTCTTTATGTTTACAGGCTAGTCACTAACTTCCCCTGTCATCAGAGCAGTTAACTCTGGGCAATAAAACAGCACACAAAATGTGGCAGAGAAAGCAAACCAGTGAGCAAAAAGTCACAATGAACAAGTAAAATCAACCGTCACACAAGTGGTCCAAAAAACAGACTGTTAATATTTAAATATGGATTTTTACTTTAAACTGAAATGTAAATACTGCAAAATACTAAAACTTTAGATACAATATCTATATTTGACCTTTGTTTATTTTATTTAGATTGAGCTTTGGTGCATTTTTGCAACTGCTTTGACTGAGATTCACGTGCAGGACAGTCTAAACAAAATCGAAAGCATAATAACACAGGCCATCTTTCTGAGGTCAGCTAAGGATAAAAAAATCCCCCAAACAAAAACAAAACACCTTATTGTGGTGAGGTGGTGATGATAAGTTTATCTTTTGAGTTTGAAGGAGTCCAGCTGCAGCTCTGTCCTTACTTCCTCTCACTTGTCATTGCTACTTACCTCAAATCACAGGGTATGCACAAACAAAACTGACTCTCATTTCCAGAAGAAGCGTGGCTCTCCGTGTGTTTGCTTTAACTTTTCATCATCTAATCTCAGTCTTGTGTGCCCACTTCAAGCATTAGCCGCAGACTTGTCACCTTGGTTTAATTAAAAGAGTAAACGTGGCCAAACGTGGCCACCCCCCCGCCCCCTCCCTCTGCCTTTATCCTCTCTGTCACCATTTTGCAGGATGAATTCATAAAGGCTCATTTCCTTGAAGGGTGACTTAAATTCTTCAAAGGGCTCTCAATTAATAAAGTTAAATCGTTTTCCAACAGTAGGCTGTTAGAAGGCTGAGATTAGATTAGCTGGCCACACTGCACAGAGTGGCAAGCCTCCAGGGCCCTGACTGGTGGCAGAACAGGACACAATGGAGCAAAAGGATTAGCTTTTGTGGATGTGACACATTTTGAGGGGGCTCAGAAGTTCTTTTGAGCTCACCTGGGAAAGTGGCAATTTAGTCGATCCCTTCTTTAGTCACTATGACAACAACGTCCCTCTTACACACACAAGTGTAAACACGCATCAGGGTTTAATCCACTCAATCCCGCCATGATTTTTACCACTTTGAACTACTTTCAGACACTTTTCTTAGTTTCACACGGTTAGTTTCTGATTAACCTTCTCATCTCCCAATTCAAAAGCACATCCTTTAGGCTATGAGAGCTTCTTTACAGGGCACCGCCCCGCCCCTCCGCTCAGCCAGAGCACCTACACTCATGCCCCTTGGGGCAGAAACAAATAACCTCTTGTGGGATCTCCCCAGCAGGGAGCTTCAGCAGTGCAGAGCTGCTGATCACTTTCCCGTGTCCAGCAGCTGAAGGGATGAGAACCTTTTGGTGCTTTTCTGTTTAAGGTGCGACTTTACCTTACAGTAAACAATACGAGAGCATATGGGCAACATGTGGCCTGTACCTCCCAAGATGCTTGCCTCTTCATCCCTTGTGCAAAAGTTTTCAATAAAAAGCACAATTGTTCTCTCATGCAAATGTGGCATTGATTAGAAGCCAAGCAAAATTCTGCTCTGATGTTGTGATTGCAGTGGAAAGTGTGTAAGATCTTCTCTTTGATCACCACACATGTAACCAGCAACAGGAGTACACAGCACATGGGGCCAATAAATCATCAAACAACGGGGGGGGGGGGGGGGGGGGGGGGGGGGGAGTAGCTCAGGTGGAAAATGTCAGATGTGGGTGGTGTTCTCAGGTGAATTTTAACTGTCAAGCATGAGAAATGAAATTAAAGTATTAGGAAAGTTTCACGATGTGCTGATGAGTGGATGTCGGAGGAGGCTTATTTGGAGTTTGTTTGCCTGTAGCCATGCTAAATCAGCTCTGTTCTGTTCTTGAATCAGAGCTGCAAGCGATTGCCAGCCAGGACAGGCAACCACACACACACACACACACACACACACACACACACACACACACACACACACACACACACACACACACACACACATCCACACTAAAGATTGGGTTCGTTATTGCATGTGTATGTAAGTCTGCATATGTGTGTGATTGAAGCCCTTTCATTTCCTCACTAATCTCTTAATCATAGAGCCCACCTGGGGGCTGCAGCCTCTGTTTGCACAGCAGTCACTTTCCATGATGTCACTTCCCCTCTCAGAAACCCCCCACCACACATGCACACAAATACCTAATTCATACATACAAAACTATAAAACTGTCCTCTTGTCTACTGATATTGATCGCAGTTTTGAGATCAGAGCTAGCATTTTAAAGGTAAAGATCACAGCCAGCTGGTAATTAAAATACACATAAATTCAAACTACAGAAGACAACACCATCATCACCACATGTGCGGGAAGAGAGCAGTGCGAGGGAGGAGGACCTCACATGTCTTTCTATTTTTAGATGTTTATTGTTGGATGCTTAAATAGAAACAAAGAACATAGTAGGAGAAACTCAGGAAGTTTACTTTGAGCTTCCACTCATTGTATTCTTCTCCAGGGTTTTATTGTGATGTAGCTCGACAGGACAATCCGCCACAAGAAATAAGAGACAGTGGAAGGCCTGCAGAGCCTTTTAAAGTTTAGAAACCACTTCATTCACCGATGTGTAACTAAACAAAAAAGAGCAGCCATGACAGCCATGTTTCTTAAATAAAAGGTCTGGATCTTATATGGCACTTTTCTTTTTGAGCATTTCAAAATCCTTTATACAAAATTTCTTTTTCTCCCATTAACACAAGCACTTATTAAAGTTATTTCTGACATTCATTACACATAGACGGTCGGATGAATGCATCGAGAGCAATTTGGGGTTCAGCATCTTGCCCAAGGATGCTTTTGCATAAGGACTGGAGCAGCCAGGGATCCAGCTGCCACACTTCAGATTAGCGGATGACCTGCTCTACCTCATGAGCCACAGCCACACATACAGAGCAGACCTGAACTTTTCTGGAGATCAACAGAGCTTGAAATGAGAACATAAATGTCCAAATTGGCCATTAGGGGACTTTTAACAGATTTTAAACAGCCACACCACCAGCACAACTCGGTGTCCAACATCCAATTACTCCCATGTGCGAACAGGGCAGGTAACTTCTGGTAAATTCACAGCGAGAGAGTTTCCTTTGTACATCCTGCCACTGTACATCTACAGTTGGCGCCATCCTTCTCCAAAACCAGACCAAATATTTCTAATAGCAAAATTTGATTTGACATCAACTATCTTCTGCTACACAGTGGAATATCTGGGAGAATGTCTGTATCTTCCCAACACTTTCCTTTGACTAGAGTTTCTTTTGTATGCTCCTTATAGGGTTTGGATTACTTTCACTATGCTATGTTAAACTGAAGCATTTATAAACTCCAATAAAGCTGGCAGAACACGGGCAAGATGAATTACAGGTGTACTAAGTGCATAGTAGAGTGTCATTAAAATAAGAGGTAATATCAGAAACCTGTAAACATGCTCTTAATCCAAGTTCTTTGAAATGGCTCTTTGGCATCAAAGTTCATTTAAGCATTTATTTAAAATGTTTCAAAATGATCTGCATCAGCATCTGATATGTTGTCTTTGAACCACTTTCATTTTTGTAATAATTTACATTTTACACAAATGTAATCACATAAGTGAAGGCTTATACAATATAATATCTGTAGCAAAGGTTGTGTTTGTCTGGCTATAAAACCATTTCCATACTAAACCTTTAAATTAAATGGTCCCTGTTGTCTGTGCTTGATGTACAGTATATGTGCATATAGGAGGCCTTTTCTGGACTAGTGCTAGATTGCAAAACCATTCAGTACTTGAAAGTCACATTGTAAATATTTCCATGTTCGTGAGTCTTATATTCCAACAAGGGTGAATTCTGCAAGCTGTTCTGCTGGTGGTGTATTTATCTATACATGTTTTAATGCAGCGGTCCCCAACCCCCAGGCCTCGGACCGGTACCGGTCCGTGAGTTGTTTGGTACCGGGCCGTGAGAGTTGAGGCTCAGGTGTGAAATGGTTGTATTGTTTTTATCGTTAACTCGGTTTTCCTGGGTCTTTTCACGTGTGTTATGAATAAATCTTCTTTTTTTCGGTACCGGTACTAGTTTTATTTTGTTGTATTTATCTGCGACACCTTAAAGGCCGGTCCGTGAAAATATTGTCGGGCATAAACCGGTCCATGGCGCAAAAAAGGTTGCAGGACCGCTGTTTTAATGTGTTTCATGATTTTAAATCCAAAACTTTCTGTCAATGTCCACAGAATGAACCTTTTGTCAATATTTAAACAGCACAATAAAACACTGTGCAGTATGTCCTCCAGAAGTTTAATTATAGCACAGCCAGGTATTGCCTGCCAGTCGGGCTTGTTATCCTTTGCTGGACAGAATCAAGGCCATCATTTCCCAAAATACACAACAATTTGCCAGTAAAATAACCAGCTTCTATAGCCTTACAAATAAATCACTTTAAGCTCCTTAGACACTGCACTGGCTAGACAGTCTCTAATAAATGCTTCAAGTTAACACACACTCAGCAACGGATCTCGGTTGCCACACACATATACAGACAGTAGACATATTTCTGCACTTAACCACATGAACAGAGACAAGTAAACACACAATCTCCCCCATCATCCTCTACGGCGTCTCTCTTGATCCCCTCATCCTGTCTCCTCTGTCTCCCTTTCAACCCAAACAAGCTCACGTTTGGAGAAGAAATTGTTCCAATAAATCAAAACTGTAACCAACACCAACACAACTCCTGTGTTTCTCTGTCCCACTGACCCAAGAGCCCCATTAAGCAGTTCTAGCAGGGCCCAGAGAGGAAATAAGGCAGCCTGAACTCCTTCCTCTCTTTCTAGGCTGGCCCAGCGAGCGCATGGCAAAGCACGTTTCCCACACACTGTTGGGGTTCACCTCTGACTTCTGACCCTAAAGAGAGGGGGTTGGATTGGACTGGGGTGGGGGACCACCCAGTCAGACTCTTCGGGGGCCTCCTGGGGATGGGATGGCTGAGGGGTGTGGGGCTAAGGCTTAAGGGGACGGCATTATGGCAGGTTAGGAAAAGGGGAAGAAGATCAGAGAGACATAAGAGTTGGTGGTGGAGGAGTTTGAACCCAGCGGAGGATGGGGGGGCAGTGAAAGGGGGAGGGGGTGACGGCGGCTTTAAACTTTGTGAATGGGTGTTGCTGTCACTAAGTGCTTCATTATATGACTAGAGGACAGACAAAGAAGGACTGAACACTGTCATGACATTCGGGGGGGGGGGGGGGGGGGGAAGAGAAAGCTTGTTCTGAAGCTTTTATTTCTCTTAGCACACCTGAGGGCGGAGTCTTGATTTGTGTGATTTTGTAACTCTGTATCCAAGAGATTAAGAGACGCATTGATTGAAGTCAACTGTTGCTAGAGGATTTAGTGATAATGTCGGTGTAGGAGTGAGCATGACCGATGAAGTGAAGATAGACTGACTCTGTGCCTGCGCTGTAAATCTCTCTTTATCGCCTACTAAATAATGAGCGTAGGGCGTTGCTTATACGGGGAAGTGCATTAATAAAGCTCCAAGAGTGTGGTAGCACATCATCAGGCTTTAAAACCTCACTTTTTGCTATTGATGCACTCTGAGGTATTTTCTTGGCATCTGAGAATTAAAATATAGTGAACGAAAGACAGCAAATATTTCATGCAAGAAACTTCACATTTCTTCCTTTGTCTCTTTGTCTTACAAATGTGATTTTCTTGAAAATTCAGCACTGTACTTTTTAGCAAAGAGCTATTCAAGCATGAGGACAAGGTGGATTTTGGGGAGCACTATTGTAAGTGTAAATATAGATTAATACACATTTTTTTAATTTAATGAGATTTCAGAGCAGCAGTTGCATGTGGGACTGAGTCAAAATAAATTACAATGATTGTTTATAGTAATAAAAGAATATGTCACTCGGTGTCACATGTATGCACATTAGCTCCAGCTGTAGGAAAAATGTATAAGCTGTGTTTGGTGTTTTTATTAGATATCTTCAACAATTTCTCATTTAATAGTCTTTAAAGATGCTTTTTGTCCTGGTTTATTTGTTGGAGTGCGGCATGTAAGACATAACACAAACAAAGGGAACACTGGCGAAGAGAGGAAACAGGCAAATAAGGTGATAAAGAAAGAGTGACAGTGGAAGCAGAAGAACAAAGAGAGTGAACACAAAAGGGTTTGACAGGACCCGGGGAGGAATTTGCCGGCAGGTAGCACTGGGGCCCAGGAAGTAAGGAGATGTGGGAAAACATGGAGGGGGGAACAATAGCAGTGGTGTGTGTGTGTCTGAGCGTGCACGTGTGTGTCTGTGCGGTTGAATGAGGAGGTGGGGTGCAGCAGAGCCCGGGGGTAGATCAGTTTACCCACCACCACTTACCTGCTCAGCACAACACTGATGCTGGAAGCAGGCCTCAAAGGGAGAGTTATCAATGGATCCCATTCATATCAGCACAGGAATGTGTGTATGTGTGTGTGAGCATGTCTGCAAAAGACACGAGCCGTTGATTAATTGATGCAAAGATAAGCAAAAGAGGAAATCTTTGAGACTATGGTCAGTTGCACTCTAAACTGAGTATCGGTGTTTACACTTCCTGTGTGTTTTTCAAACTTCAGCTAAAACAATCCTTTTATATTATTGTATCTTAAATGAGCCGCTCTTTCATCACATGTGAAAAGGTCGTGTGAGGATGATCAGCTCATTATCACCTACAAAAACACTATAGGTATACATGCTGATGCTCATGTGCAGGACCATATATAATATCGTTTGCCTTCATGTGCAAAAAAACTTTTTTTGTACGTGGTTTAGCGAATTAAAGAGAGCAGCGGGGATGTTTTTTTTGGGAATCAGCGCAATGTGGAATTTCTTGAAGAAACAAAGAGGGTTTTGGTGAACAGTCTGACACCAGAGATATTGTGTTTGCAATATTTTTACTGTTGTTTTAGATATCCTTATATATAGACAGCAGGCACAATGCAAATATACCCAGTCTTTAAATCCCTCTGAACAAATGTTTTATCCCCTAGTGACTGCTTTAATAAACTCTCTGTCCCACACAAAGTAAAATGGAGAGCTACAATTTCATCCTCACAACCACAAAAAAGAAAAATACATGATTTAAGATATGAGACATTTGTACATATTCCCCTTTTGCTGTTTTACACTTCTATTGCATTTCATATGGTTATCTCTGCTACACAATGTTTAGCTTTAGTAACTCTGCAAATGATGATATTTACATTCTAAACATGTGATGATCTTATCACTATGGTAGATCTCTGAAGATCTGAGGTGTCAAACATCTGGTCTGGGGGCCATAAGCTTCCTGCCAAAAGGTCCAGTTTGGCCAACTGGATGGTTTTAAAATGTGTGTAAACTGCAGTGAAGTCATAAATATATTCAGCTGTTCAACAACATGTGCTGATATTACTGGTGCAGCAGTGCGACTGTGCAATATGTTAAAAGCACGTCTAGATGTTGACATTCAAAGCCCTGCAGTTGTGTAGTTTGAAAAGCTCAGATTTTTTGCCTGTAAAGATCCAGTGTGATGTGTTATTTTAACTGAGCTTATTGACTGAGGCATATTACTGAAAGTGGAATTATTTTTCTAAAAACAGACTATTTTCAGACTGTTTATCATCATCTTTTTGTTCTTTTTCTTTTTTTTTTTTTTTGGTCATTAACTTTTCTAGGACCTGTCGTCCACATATGTGGACATCACATTTTGGGTTATTTAGACCAAAATACTAAATCTTGCTCTACAGGGGCCTGATATCCACTTACAAGGACATTACACTGCTACTGTTCTATCGAAATTTTAAATGAATATCCTCATATGTGGCTCTCATTTTTCTTACAAACAAAAATCAGGTAAAAAAAAAAAATCTGGAATCTGGTAATTCTTTGTTTTTACATTCATCAGGTCCCAATCAGCCCAAATATCAAAGAGAAATTAAAAATGCGTGCCATGGAAGAGTTCGGGTCTTAGGAGGTTAAAGGGTTTTCAAATGTTTTTACCTTAAGGTTTTTTTTTTATCATTCCATTGTTTTTACTAGTCTGGCTCATTTAAGGTCAAACTGGTCTGTGACCAATAACCGAGAATGAGTTTGACCCCTGCTGTAGATGAAATGCTACAGTAGTATATATTAAATGCTTAAAACACACAGTCTCTACTAGATTTGACCACTTTCTTCCACATATCCAATTCAGGATAGATCCTTAAACACATAAAGCAGGAATAGGAAGCATCATGCAAAAAACTTGACATAACATTTGTATATGGGAAATTTGACACTTGTATTCTGTGTAATAAATGCCTCAACTATGGAAATATATACATATGGCACAAATGATAAGGCCATAACGATGTCGAGACTGATGCAAATGTACATGACGGTACTTCAGAGTGCAAAGCGATGGCCCAAATGCAACAGTTTTGCTGGTTTTGCGTGGAAGAGCCATCTCCTTAGCGTCATCCAATACCTGAGCAGCCATGGTGAGTGCTCTTATGTCAATATAATCTGCAACATGGTTGTTAAGTCCAACACAAATCTTTCTCAGAAAGGCAGAATAATAACTATCATAACGGTTTAGAATGACATGCTTAACAATTATGAAGATGCATTTTCTTTTAAAATTTCCCCAGTCCGTCTTTACTTTTGCTTTGGTAAATTATGACTATTCCTGGATTTAATACAGAACATATACTCTAAAGGTGGCACACGTTGTTTTACAGATGAGAAGCTCTAAAAATCCCATTCCTATCAATGGAAAGTTGATTGAGGCAAACAGAGACTATTTGCTCGGTTGTGTGCGACAAAGACAATAATGGAAACATGTGAGTCAAGAGTGACAGATGTTTGAGAGTAACCTGAGACAAGCTTTGGTTTTCACTCAAGCGACAGAAGACATGGGCTACATTGACAAAAACAAGTGACCCACAGCAGCTGTGGGACATAGCATGTGTGTGTTTTGTCATATATGTGCATATGTTATGTGTGCTGCGTATATGTGTGACACATGATAGTGTACAGGGCAGATCCCTAACACAGATAACCATTTGTCAGGGGATTCCCACACTAAATGTGAGGAGGAGGAAAGATTGATCATCCTTTACTTTGAGCCTTCCTGCAGTGAATCTGTTGCAACTAGCTTGCAAAAGAATAGTCAGGGCACTTGTCTCTTCATGTGCGAAATGTCAGAAATCTGAACCAGATGATGCTTCGTGATAATAACAGCGAGGAGAAAATTGAAAAGATGGAGAGTTAGGAACACTTTGGATAACAGTGACAGTAGGTGATCTTTAGTCGCAGCCACAACAATGCTGATTCACCGTGCACTGATCGTGCTGGTTGACTATCAAAGCGACACACAGGCATTTGTTTCTTTCCGTCATTTCCTGTTTGTGTGCGTCTGTAGCGGTCAGCATGTGTCTGCATTTGATTGAAATGCAAAGCCTCTGCGTCCTGCATGAGGAGGTCACGTTGCAAAGAGGAAGGTGCTGACGAAATCTTTATTTTCCAAACACGCTGCTGTGGCAGAGCAAATAATTTGCCTGCTGAGATTATTTGCTTTGAAGGGATAATGGAGACAGTGTGGCAGACGGTGGAAGAGCTGAAACAAAATGCGGTCCTAAATACTGTAACGATTTCAAACCCGAAAACGCTGCGCCTTAGTTTCTCCTATTTGCACTGAATGAACTCAAACCATATTTGAAGAAAGAGGTTGTTTAGCATGTGCCAGTGTTTATGCCAAACAGACTGAAAGCTATGTGGGGCATAGGGAATATCAGAGAGCTGCTATTTAATAAACAAAAAACAGGAACACGTTTGTCTTAACGTATGAACATTTCCAAATTACCAGAGGATATTGATGTGACTTCATTTAGTAGCCACTGGGAAGATATTTCAGTTTCATAAAGAGAGACATTATCGAGCCAAAAACATTAAAAATGTGCTCAGTATTATGCATACCACATCGTTAAATCTGAAATTCAGCATTATGACTTACATGTGGTTTAAAGCCCTGAGCTTTAGGATAAACCCCTGAGATTGGGCTTAAAGAGGCTCTCCTCTCAGCGGACTGACATGTCCCTTTATTTGTCCCAGCAGGGGAGTGTAATCTCGCTGCATGCTCTAGCTATCATTGACTCCAGTGTCCTCCTCTCAAGGGAGCTGCTCATGAAATGCACAGGAGTAATACTCATGAAGTAAATTATATATAAAATGTGGTTGAAATTAAGATACTTTTTTCTCGCCCCTGTTTAAACACAAGTCTGTGTGTGAGCTAATCTGCAATCTCACTGACTAGCACGACTAAAGAAATCTCATAGGTGCTGTCACTGGAAAAATGTTGGAAAAAGGAGAAGCTTTTGCTGTTTGAACAGCAACCAACACAATCATCAGTCACCACTGTTTACATGAGGAATTTCCTCTTTCCTGGTTGGGTGTCTCATTTCTGTTTAACTTTGAGTCATCATTAAATAGTGACATCACCACCAATCCCTGAGCACATCTTCACTCAGTATTAATGAGCTTAAATAAAGTTTGAATTGTGTGCCCGATCAGTTGCCTGACAACAAGATTTTTAGATTCTGCTATTTGCCTTCAGCAAATGGTATGTTTGCCAATTCAACAGAGACTTTATGAAAACATTATTTTCATGCTTGAACCACACTGTCAGGTGGCATAAAGGGTTAATACGCTTTAAACCGTGGAATAATATCAAGTTATCTGATGTCTGCCAGTATGCAGTGGGGGAAATAATAATTTGATCCTCCGCTGAATTTGAAGTTTGATGACTTATGAAGAAATGTTTGGAGGAAGTCACATTAAAGTCATGGCATGACCATGCTAGTGTCCAGATCTCAATCCAATAGAAAGTCTTTGAAGGGAGCTGAAGCTTTGAGTTATCAAGCCGTAGCCACGAACCCTAAGGGATTTAAAAAGCTTGTGTAAAGAGGAGCAGGCCAAAATCCCTCCTGAGATGTATACAAACATCTCACTGCTGTGCTTGACAACAAGGGTCTCTAACCCAAGAACTAAGTTCTGTTTTGTTTGGGAATCAAGTACTTATTTCACACATGCAAATCCATTTGTAATTTTTGCATAATGTGTTTTTTTCTGGATTTTAGTTGATATACTGTTTCTCTAAAATTTCTGGTTAAGTGCGTAAACTTACAAATTCAGCAGGGGATCAAATAATTATTTCCCCCACTGTACCAACACTGTGAAACCCTTGGAACTTTGCTACATAGCAAAAAATACTTGGAAAAAGTCTGTGAAACCTCAAAGCATGGAGATCAAACAGAGAGTCCATCCATCCATTCATTTTCTTAAACACTTATCTAGTTCAGGGTTGTGGGGGTTACCTCTAACTACACTTGTGTTCCCTGCAGTGCGTCAGTTCCAGTATGCTGGTGTCTGCACACAGAGACCTTTAACTCTATCTAGGGTCAGTGGGAATGTCGTTCTTGCTTATTGATTTATTTGACCTAAGACAAACTAAATGTCAGCAAAAAATTCTTATAAGATTGCTCTGTGGTGCCGTGTGTGCATGAGAGCGACATTAAAGAAATAAATGAACATCTGAAACCGTTCCAGACCTGTTTTGAATACATGGTCACATGATCACACTGACACATAGGCCTTTCACATAGGCTCTTATCTATATTGCTTGAAGAGACTCGCTCTATTCCATGGCAGAGCAAAGTTCACTAGTTTCACCATAGCAATCTTTCAAAGAGACAGCGAGAGAGTGTGTGTGTGTGCCTAACTTCCAGTAAATGTCCCTTTTGCGGCAGCGTTTATGGCAAGCAGGTGATCTTTTTCAAAGCTGCTCTTTATCCTTAGCTGTTCTCCCTCTGACTGAGTGACTGACGTCAACGCTGCAGAAAGACTGATAAAGCTGAGGTGTAAATTTCTCAGCAATTAATCCTGGAGACAGACTTTATAGCTGGCCTCTAGCAGAAGATTTACAATAACATCTCTCCACCACTCCTTTTGTTCTTTTGAACACTTTTCCACACGTCTTTCTGTTTCACCTCCCTTCTCCTTATCTCTTTCCTCTGGCCCTTCTTGTGTGCTCCCTCCCCCCGTATCCTCCCATGTCTCCTTTCTATACAACCTTTTCCTCCTCCTCAAACCTTCAATATCTTGCCAAGAGTTGCACTATTGCGTCCATCACTATCTTTACTACCCCCCACCCCACCGCCACACACAGTTATGTCATCGCCTCTGTCTGCAGCCTCAGGCCTTCTGTCAATCACCAGGCCATAAAACAGAAGCCTTTCCATCCTGCCCACTTTCCATCAGCTCACAGACACAAAAAATGTCACAATGCTGTTCTCACTGCTTTTCTACATGTTCTTTCGTGCTACTTTTTCTTAGCTGTGCTTGCATGTCTAATTTCAGGTGAAGGATTGAGATTACATTTACATTAGACACAGTGTCTTAAATAGGCCACCGACTTTATATAACTCAGCAGCTTCATTTAGCAGCTTGTCAAGTCTGTTTATCTTACTATATTTATGTGACTGGATGTTTCTAGGGTCTGATTCACTCTGCTGTCAGTGGGGTCCGTAGCAGCTGTGAGTCCTGTTATTGGATAAATGTCTGAGTACAGTATGTACATCACTTTGGCTTTTGTCTACATAAGTTTGTGGGTTGTGTGCCAGAGTTGCTGTCAATCAGCTCATTGTTTGCCACAGTGTGCGTGAGTGTGATGAACAGAACATTACATTGAAGCTTTGGGCGGGTTATGCAACTGGGGAGTGAGGACAGAATAATGCATAGGGGCGGACATACAGTATACTGTCTACCAAGCTGTGACATGTCAGAATAAGAGAATGTCGCCTGTTGTTTATCTGCAACTACGCTTCACAACACATCGATAAGGCCTCTTTGAGAGACAGATACACCGTGGGTCATCTGTTAACCTGCTTCTCGTTCCCACTATCTGACCTCTAGACCCATGTACACTCCTATTTGTGCTCCACCTATACTGATCAAACTAATTCAAAAACCCACACTAGCTGAATATATTTTTATAAACACCATCCTACCCATGTTTTTGAGTGCTGTTTTGCTTTGCTTTGTTTTTTGGAAGGCTTGCCTGAGGATAGGTTTAGATTTACCTTAGTGATAATGAGCTATTTTGAAGGCACATATTATTCATGTAGATCCAGGTGGAAAAGCATACACAGTGATGACAACAATGTTTAAACAGATGTTAGGCATCACTTGGACTCAAGTTTTCCATGGATTAAAGAAGCTGCAGGTCAACTTTAACTTGCCAAGTAGCAATGTGATACTTATTAAAGGGAAGATGAAAACATAAAACTTGCTTTCTACGTTGATTAACTGCAGAAATTGGAGACTGGGAAATAAAATGTTAGAGCTCCATGTTTTTTTTCTCTTTCTTCTTTTAGTGTGATTTTCTTTTTAATTATATCTGTCTATATATTTGCTGTGTAAGTACTGCAGTTCAGCAGTGTGTCGTTAGATGCTAATTCCAGTATGGAGTGGACTGACAGTCTGGAGTGAGTCTATCTATAGGCCCTCTGAGACATCTGCAGCAGCTGGGAGTGCAGTTACTGGGCAAACTTTGAAAACGCATCGTTTTCTCTCCGTTTTGGCCTCCCGAGGAAAAAGGCAGCGTTTTGAAAACGCTCTCGAAAACGCAGACTTTCTAAAACGATGACGCATTTTATTCATGTGATGCAGTCATGTGACCAATTAAACAAAGATAGCGGAGGGCATTATACAGCAGTTGTTTTGATTGCTCTCAATTTTGACAGCCCTAAAAAAGATTAATATCAGTTTGTACATGCTCCAGATAGCTTTTCTTCAAATTCTTTAATTCTCACTCGCTTTTGCGCATGCGCAGGACTGGAACGTAAGCGTTTTCGGCCGTTTCAATGTGGACGCACAACTCTGTTAAAAACGATTGAAAACGCTAGTGTGGACACGGTGCGTTTTTAGACGAAAACGCTGTTTTCAAATCTATCCGGGCTAGTGTGGACATAGCCTAAGGGGATTGTGGACCCCATATTGATGCTCTGCCTAATCACACAAGCAAGGTGTGAAAACGGGTGTGGATCACAATCAGCCATTGTGAGACTAAGGCTATGTCCACACGTACCTGGGTATTTTTGAAAACACAGATTTTTCTATGCGTTTGCACCTTTCGTCCACACGTAAACGGCGTTTTTGGTCACTGAAAACTGAGATTTTTGAAAACTCCGTTTTTGCATTTACGTGTGGACGAGAAAAATGGAGAAAACACAGCGTCAAAGGTGTGCACATTTTTTGACGTCACACTGTGCGCCACGTTATTGTTTCGGTGAAATGAATTTCTACAATACTGTTACTGTTAATTGTACTCTCTGCAGTGTTTAAATGCTTACATATACACACACAGTTACTGACCCTCCACACATACGACTTGGTTCTGCTTCTATGCCCCAGCTTTGTTTACTTTTTCCCACCAAGGCTTCTAGACTTCTGATTGGCCAACATTTCTGCATGGTTAGGAATATATCGCCACCTGTTGCTTTGGCATGTTCCTAGCAGCGTTTTCCTTCATTTCTGTCTTTAAGTGTGGACAGGATTATTTTTTAAAACCAAAACAGAAAATCTCCGTTTTCAAAAATACCCGTGTACGTGTGGATGTAGCCTTAGTCCCACCCTATCATGTGATTTACTGGGGTCAAATGGTCCAGGATGTGAGTGAGCATTAAGGTGTCTGGGAAGGGATCTATAAACTGGATTATAGAAGGTCATTCACAGTGGACAGAGATGGCTTCTTTCACTCCTCTTTAAAATCATCTTCTCTTAAAATTCGCCTTCTCTTTCCAAATTGTGAACACTGGCATCCTCTAAAGAGTGACTTTTGTCCTTTAGATGCAGATTGGTTACATTGGTTTCTCCAATGTAGAGGTCTGAGCATTCCTAGCTGCACAGTACAGCATACACTATAGAAACATAAAGAAGTCCAGATGGTTTTCTTTCTGAGCTCCTTAGATTACAATGACCTGGATGACTGAGAACCTTCACAGACTAAGCGAAGACCATAACATCACCATATTACCAGCCAACAAGGCTGTTGTTCTAAACACATGGATTATCACACAAAAATTATGATACACCTCAGTGACAACAATACCCATGAAGCCTTAAAACCAGACTCCACAAGCAACTACAAAAAATAGTTATCAGGTGCCTTCAAGAACCTGAAAGGCCCTACATATCATCGTCTATACCCAGGGGAAGCTATACCCTGTATTTATGGACTTCCAAAGACAAAGTCAGACCCATTGTTAGTAGTTAATTCAGAACTTTCTGTTCATGTTTGTAAAAGTTTGTAAAAATTGTAACTTTGATAAATATTCAAATTTTTTATCAGTATTTGAAAATATATGGGTCTAGTTATACAGTAGCTGAATCACCACTAGTTCCCACACATGCAGGCATTTATTCTCATATACATGAAAACACAGGAGTGCCTCTGAGCATGCACATATTATCCCATACATGCCTGCAGAGTGGCACACACAGAGCCCTTAGTTTTAAGATGCAATAGGTCTATATTTCAAAGGCCAAGGTCAGAACGGCCTGCACTCACCAGGAAGTTACACAGTAATGAGACCAATTAGGAGGCTGCCCAAAGGAGGTATTCAATCTCTCTTTTTCTCTGTCCCCCTCCCTTTTTGTCTCCATTCCTCTCTCAAATCCCACCAGGAATAAAGCCTCACATTGTCCTTGAAAATGATCCCCATTTTTATAAAAACCTAAAAACAATAAATGCAGATTTTTCTTTCCCTTGAATTTGACTGTTGGGTGCAGCTGTCATATGACTCTTTTCCCACAGCCAGGCAAAATGTGACTGCTTTACCCTTTCATTTTACTCACATCACACTCCCTCACAGTATACTCTGCTCTCTGGATCTGCCTCCCCTCTGTTTTTCCCAGACCTCGTGTAGCTCATTCAGTCCTTCTCTCCCTTCTTGTCTCTGTGTGGTTCACTCCCCCACACACTCCCCCCCCACCCACCCCCCCACACACACACACGCAGTATGATTCCCATGGTGGTTGGTCAGCATATGTCCACTGACAACAATGCGAGATGTTCAGCCTTGACTTGCAATGAACATCTGCTTACTCACTTTATAAACCAGTGCAGGCAGAGGTGACATGGTAAGTGACGTGTTTTTTTTAAAAAACACTGGTTTGGTAAGGAATAATTCATCTTCAAGAAATAGGAGTTCAAAAAGTAAAAAAAAAAACCCTCATTAGTAAATTTGTTATCGTACACATTGCACTTTTTATTGCTCCCACTGATGTGTTAAAGGAGTTGAATGAGTCACTTGGGGTATACACAAAAACACACGTGAGGAATCAGCTACACTGACACTGCCAAAAAACTATCAAAATCTGCCTACTAGCACCTATAATGTTTGGTAGTGAACATGTTTTATCATGTTTGTTCAACCTGCATACAAACAGAAGTACAAATGGAACAGTTTGTAATTTGACAAAGGGACACATGCAGGTTCTTAGTTCTTAATCAACTGTTCACTTTAACGTGGTAAAAATCCCAACATATTATTAGATGACATTTGAATATTCAGTAAATATCACTTAATTTTAACTGTTTATAACACCGTAGTTACACATTTTCATTATTGGCACAGTGCACATATAGCATAGTCTACATAGTATCAATCCAGTTGAGAGAAAATGCTTGTGTCAACACTATGCTTCAATAGCAGCAACTGGCGGAAGAACACTGTCATGGGCAATCTATGCTTTTTGAAAGAGTGACACTGATTGGGCACAGAACATCACAGCCTGGAACATAATACCACTAGTTCATCTTCAATGGAGCAAAACATATGGTGAAATTAAGTGGACTGAAAATGCGGAACCTGCCAGTAGGAAGGTTGCTGGTTCAATCCCTGGCTCCTCAACTCTATGTGCCAAAGTCTAGCTTGGGGAAGACATTGAACCCTCAAAACCCTCAAACTGTGAGTGTGTCCGGGATGGCTAAACTTTATGCACTATTACAGCTTGGTAATAATGTGGTATTATTGGGGTAATAAGGTGGACACGAGCAAGATATTAGAAATACACAGTATAGTAAGAATAGTAAGAATGGGCCAGAAACAGGAGGTCCTAATATTGAAACAAATGTATACCCATGAGGCAAAACCAATTAATAATATTATAGTGATATAATGGTAACAATATAATACTATGTTAGCAATATAACGGTAATATCTCTGCGTTAGTCTTTTTATAGTGAGACTTGTGGTAATAACACCACAATAACCAGGTAATACTGGATGATAATATAATATTAGCACACTGTTAACATATTATAATGCTGGAATTACTCTTAGTTTCTGTACATAACATTTTTCTTTGCTCTAAGCTAATGATAAAAACGTTGTCTTTAATGTTGTGACTTATAACCAGAAAACGGTAGCTTCTGTTTAACAACCAGAAATTGGTTGCAAAATATAAAAGTGTCTGTTTCCATCTAATTCCATGTTAATAACCTGTTAAAGATTACCTGGACACATGGGATAGTTAATGTGTAATAATCAGGAACCAGTCCTGCAAACTGCAAAACTGCTTGTTTCTATTAATCGCATGAATACAATAACAATTAATAAGGATTTTGATTTCATATTTGTAACTAAACATTAAATTTGATCATTTACCTTTTGCTGAAATGACTATAAGTTTGCGTTAAAATGATGAAGAAGAAAAATATGAGAATGCACTGATAGAAAATTACCAGGAAAGTTTCATCTTCCTAAAATATAAAATGTGAATGAAGCCAGGGCACTGCAGAACACACATACTAAGAGCCAGTTAGAATGAAACTAACCTACTAAGCTGGTAATTTTTCATTTGCAAGAACAACACATCACATTACTGAACTGTAAGAATTTAATCCCACTAAAACCCAGTTTCAGGTTTCTTACTCTCATTCTTCTAGAGGTGAAGGCAGCTTTACTGCTGACACAAACCAGACGTCATGACCCTGTTCCCAACGTGTCCAAACTCCCTCCCTGTACTTAACATCTCAGCTCTTCCTGATGTTTTTGTTGGCTGACGCTCTGTAGACCAACAAAGAAATGAATCAGCAGGTCAAAGTGAAAAGGAATCGGACAATAACGCCCCAATCAAAAGCATCAAAGCCATTTTCTGAACTGAATAGAGAAGCTTGGATGGTGATTTGACTACCTTTCAGTGGTGCACTCTGAGAAAAGCCCTGGAAAAACAGAGAAACAAAAGCAAATGGATGATGTGGATTCATGTTGCTCTGTGGCATCACAAAAGCGAGTTTGTTCTTATAAACTTTGCTGGCAGTGACTGGATACATTCATAATGTCAAGTGGAGGATGGGAATGGGTGAAGAAAGCCCAGAAGGGGGGATTCACAGAAAAGAAAACGATGGTGTGACGTTCAGTTTAAAAGTTTTAATTCAATAAATTGTATGGGAAGGAAAACGTAGGATTGGGTTAAATGCTGCAGCAAGACAGATTTACTAATCAACTTAAACTTTCATACTCATTTTAGTCAACTGGATAAAAAGTGAATAGTTTACATAAGTGAAATCAGAAATCATACTTATTCTATCTTTTTACAATCCACAGTGGTGTTTAGATGTTTGGATGCATTTTTGAGGTCAGCAACCATGCAAGCTTCTGAGGTCAGCTATCAATACTGGGCAACATCATGTTTGTCTGGTGTGAAAGATATGTTATCATTGCTTTGTAGTACTGTGAAAAGTTTCACATGAGTCACAACAGTGAAAGGGCTTTGAAGAAACATGAAGGAAGACATGTTACTTTAACGTCCATATGTTACAGGAATATATGGGAATGAAACAATAATGGCTGTTAGCTCAAAACTGTTAGCTCACAACAGACAACACAAGTCTGTTGAAACAGATTTGTCAAGCAAATGTGCAGAATTGTTTCCCTTTGCAGTCCAAGTTCTACTGACCATCTTGTTTGAGCGGACCTTTGTTGCGGACAGTCCACGTGTAGAGCAAAAGACTACATTTGACTCTGTTTCTGTATTGTAAACAATGAATGGTGGACACAACAGGAAGTTGGCTACACTGGAAGCTCTAAAAACAAAAGCTTGGTCACTGTATGGGCTTCGTCACACATTAACTGTTATGTCAGTTATGTTACAAAAACTGAGATGCATGACAATCCAAAACCAAACATGATGGACACCAGCAGTTGTGACATCACTTTTGGTACATGGTGCACTTTTGCAAAGACAAAAAGTGAGCACGAACTAGGTGTAAGTCAGTAGACAAGATGATGGGTTACAAGACAAGTCAGCAGAGGACTTGAAATCTTTGGTTGATTAGCACTTCATAAAATATAAACATAGTGCTAAAAACAGCAGTATAACTTTTTAACTTAAAAAAAAAAACAATTTCAGCTTTTAACTTAGTTAACAGCCAATGTGTGAATCAAGTTTCACCTTCATCTTTTTGAGCAGCATAGTTCAAATTGGCTATATTTCTTTTTTCATCTTCTACAGGATACAGGAAATATGGCGATTATTCTATTACCACTTATCTAAACTGCTTACATCTTGTTGTCAGGTGCTGCCTTCAGTCTCAGATCATTTGGGTCCAGACACTAAGTCTGGACAGTGTCTGGAGTAAAGGCCCTCCTACGGAGCTCCTCTTATAGGTCACATCGTGTCCAAAGGGGGAGAAAGAGAGGGCTCCTCTTGCTGTGGGAGGTGGTAGGCTGGAGGTCAAAGATCACGGCTGCTTTCTCAGGTTTCAAAGCATGCTGGGGGCTGAGGTTGCAGGGTCACAGCGATAGTTTAGCTCTAGTTAGGGCTGCTGTGTATTTGTGGGTAACAATAATGGCTTCCACAATTAAACACTAAAAACTGAAGCACTTATATCCTCTGCTGAAAGATGGTGATTGTCAGGGTAACTTTTGGTTTTGGGAGATCATGTGGTCTGTCTATGGGGGCTCCTTACCTCCTGTGTAGTGCACCACATGCACAAACAGTGATTTTAGTGTATGTTGTGTGGTTACTGTGAGATTACTAAGCAATCAATCATTGAGGGCAGCTCTATGTTTGACTTCAGTGGACAAACACGGTCCCAGTGTGAGCTCACTGTTGGGAATAAAAAGGCTATTAGGTCCGGAAGATTCGGAAGTGTGTGCATGTATGGTTGTTTGTGTATGTAGGGGATTATGGTAGAAAGTGGGCTGATAAATCACATTTTGTGGTTTGAAGAAGAAGAAGTGTAAAACAACAGAACGCCAGGATAAAAAATGAGAAAAATTACATAAATAAATAAATAAATCAGTGTGTTATGAAACTTGGGGGTGGAAACTTGGCAAAGAAGATTTTTTTTTTTAAAAAAAGCCAGTGGGAGGTCAGAGAGAGAAGAAAAGGTAAAGGTCATTCTGGTGGTCAGCAACTGAAGAATAAGGCATTGTATTTTTTCGTATTCAATGGAGAAATGAATGCATATATTCAGAAGTGGGATAAAGGGCGATTCTAGAAAGAGAGAAGAATAGGGGGTGAAAAAGGGAGTTAGTGTGGGTGCAGAAGGACAAAATAAAAGGAAGACAAGAGAAAGTCTGCCAAGACTGATGAGATGAAAGACTGGGAGAAAGGCCCAAATCAAAAAAGCTGCAAGAAAATAAAAGGGCAAAGAAGAAAAAGTACATCAAATGTACAAGCTGAATCCTGTTGTTATCCAGTGAACTGGAAATATGCTCCACTGTACAGGCACAGAGAAGTGGAGCACTTCTGCAGGTGTTATCTCAGTTACTGATAAAGAGCTTTAGGCGCAGCATGCCGTGAGGTAGGGAGACTGGCCGCATAGGGCGAGAGGGACGTGCTTACATAACTGGCCCCGTAACTTCCAACAGCTGGCTTGGCCCGGGCTTGCAGCACTAAACTCTGAGTGGCTCAAGATTCAGATTTCATATGTCTATCGGTGAGTACATTAGAGCAGAGTGGGGAACAAAGTGTCCCTGGCCATGAGAGATTCTGTTTCCTGTCAGTATGCATCTCCTTAGGCTGAGCGGGAGAGCATATGTGTCGATGAACCGCCAAGAACTGAGGAAAAAGCCACGTTAATTTGCTGATCCACTTATTTATTTCAAATAGTTTGGAGCAAGTGATGACACAAGGTAACACTTCCAAGCTCAGCACTCTTATCAATCTTTAAGAAGTTTCAACATGAAGTAAACTGTGTATCTTTGATGAACCATGAAAGATGTGTATCAGTAGCCAAGATGAAGAAATGAGAAATGAAAACTGGGGCAAAGAAAGTGATTTCATTGAATGTGCAACAGTGTTTCCACAAGATTCATTTTAAACTACAAAGACTGAAGAAACAATCAGAGCTGGAGGAACATTTTTATTTTTATTCATCCTGTGACAGTCGGGTTTAACTCCAAACCCTGAATTGGATTAGAAAATGGATGGCTGGAACTTGCCTTATTACCTTGTTAGGGTGAAGGGATCTCAGCTGTCATATTTAAAACAATACCATATTTTCTCTACTAACACTACCCATGCTCTAGTGTTGGTTGATCTTTTTGTGCTGTTTGCAAGCTGATATACTTAATCATGTTAGGAAGAGTAAAACAAATGTAGAAAAAAAACTATAGTCAATTCTAGCTGGTTGGCAGGCATGTACAATTCAGCTTTTGTGTTTATGATTGAGATGCTTTTGAAATTAAAATACTTTCATAAGGAGTTATAGGTGCATGAATGCTAAAAACAGGTCATTTTAGCCCAGCTGTGGCCCCCAGCTTTGTGGAGTCTTTCATAAACTGTTCATGTTGAGTCTGAGACTGCAGAGGGTCCCAGTGCTGTGGAAGACATCATGCCAGTGGCCCCCAGGATTACAGGCCTGTGGCACTGACCTCCCACGTCATGAAGGCCCTGGAAAGACTCATCCTGGATTAGCTGCGACCCATAGTCAGACCACATCAGGATCCCCTTCAGTTTGCTTACCAGTCCTGTCTCGGAGCTGAGGACGCCATCATCTATCAGCTCAATCGTGTCTACATCCATCTGGACCAGCCGGCGAGCACTGTGAGGGTCATGTTTTTTGACTTTTCCAGTGCATTCAACACCATCAGGCCGACCCTCCTGCGCAATAAGCTAACAGTGATGCAGGTGGATGCTTCTCTGGTGTCCTGGATTGTTGATTACCTGACAGGAAGACCACAATATGTACGTCTCCCACAGTGTGTGTCTGACAAGGTAATCATCAACACAGGGGCACCACAAGGGACCGTCCTCTCCCCCTTCCTCTTCACCCTCTACACCACAGACTTCAGCCACTGCACAGAGACCTCCATCTTCAGAAGTTTTCTGATGACTCTGCGGTGGTTGGATGCTTCAGCAGGGATGATGAGACAGAGTACCGGGCTGTGGTCGACTCCTTTGTCACGTGGTGTGAGCAGAATCATCTGCAGCTCAACGTGGCAAAGACCAAGGAATTGATTGTGGACTTTGGGAAGACCAGGAAAACCTTGACCCTTGTTTCAATCAAGGGGGTCAACATGGACATTGTGGAGGACTATAAATAGAGAATAAACTAGACTGGGTTAAAAACACCATTGCACTTTACAGGAAAGGTCAGAGTTGTCTCAATATTCTAAGGCGACTGAGGTCCTTCAACATCTGTTGGACAATGCTCAGGATTTTCTATGAGTCTGTTGTGACCAGTGCTATCCTCTATGCTGTTGCATGCTGGGGGAGCAGGTTGAGGGTCGCAGACGCCAACAGACTTAATAATGCCAGTAATATTGTGGGGATGAAGCTGGATTCCCTTAAGGTGGAGTCGGAGAGGCAAATGTTGTCCAAGATAAATACAATGTTGGATGATACCTTCCACCCACTCCATGACATGCTGGCCAGTCACAGGAGCATGTTCAGTGTGAGACTGAGATTACCAAAAAGCACCACTGAACGACACAGGATATCATTCCTGTCTGTGGCCATCTCCCTGTACAACTCTTCCATCTAATACACTGTAAACACTGCAATAGTTAGACGCTCTTTGCACACGCTCTTTTCTACTCTGTAATATTCCTGTCGACATTCTTGATATTTAGTTATAATCACCTCTGTTATTCCTTGATATGTTATTTATACTGGAGCAACTGGAACCCACATCCTTTCCTTAGGGATTAATAAAGTACGCTGATTCTGATTCTGATTACTAGGTGGCTGGGTTGCTATAAAATTGAATTGAACTGATGTCATGCACAGATTGCTCAAGAGTTGTTTGCCATATTGGATGTAATAACAATGTGCATTCCCTAATTGGTTGGCAGTGGTTCTTGGAAGTTTGTAGCTGCTGCCTATTGCAAAGATGGTGCTGTACCAACAACCTCTCTGTGATTGCTTTGGTTGCTAGAAAGCCACAGTTGTCTCTAGTTTTTCCTATTTGTTGCAAATATTCACAACTACTAGCCGAGCGGTACTAAAACTTAAAAATATGTGCTGGAAACTGGAAATGGAGACTACCTCAGAAAGTTGTACCTCAGAGCTGCAGCCAACATCTTTACTTGAAAGAAGAAACTCCTCCAGTTCGGCTTGAGTTGCACATTTAACAATTTCAACCCATTCACACTATGACTGCAGCAATTTGCTAGACAACAAAGCAATCACAAGGAGGTTTCTGCCAACCAGTTGGGGAATATATGTTTTTCTCTAGCCACAGGTGGTTGCCAGCAGGCCACTGACCTGTAAGCCTGCATGACTGGGACTTTAGCAATAATTTTCCCAGCAACTGCCATCAACCAACTGCAGCTGGGAATATTCATTTTTTCTGGGTAGCCTTAACTGACTGGGGCCTTATTCTCTTGATCCTACATCATCACCATTATTGTCACATGTCCAAAATGGTCAACAGGTTAATGTGACTTGGTTAGTGGTCATGTGCCAAACAGTAGTGACATTACAATTTATCATTATGATAGGATCAAAAATATTAAACTCTAAAAACCATAATTGTCACCTTCATGGTCGAACTAGAGGAAAAGTGAGGTGATGATCACACTCATTAGCTTTTGTGTGGTTGATGTAAACTTTTGTCCCACGTGCCACACATCCAGGGATCACCAAACAGGGTGGATTTTTCTTCCAATGACCTAGAATATCTTTTAAAATCCATCTGATATTCTAGTCTGTAAAAATACTTTTGGACTAACCACCTAATGGGCCATTCATATGTGGAGCTAGACTGGCTAAAGAAACAAAGGTTTGGTTTAAATCGGAAAAATTCAAAGCTAGCACAGGTTTCCACATATTAAATCATCTTTTGCTGGCCCGTTCCATCAACCCAACTTCCTCTCTCTGCTGCCCTTTAAAAACATGATTTCCTCTTTTGTCCAGATGGACATGAGTTTCGTGGGTTTATCACTTATCACTTAACACATTTAGTGATACACATCTTCCATGTGTGGAAAAAAATTATCTTTCCTCTACATCAAAGTACACAATGGTCCTGCAGTGATGTTGAGCTGTTCAGACCAGTAATAAGTCACAACGCTGGGTAAATAATTAGCTTTCATCCCAGACATTATCAGTGACCACTAAATCCGTGGACTAACTTGTTTGACGTTTGTTTACTTTAGGAATAAATGTACTCTTTTGAAGATAATGTCAATCCCGCATGGACGTTTAAGAATGGTCAGTAACTCATATGTTATCTGAGGTGACTTTGTTCTGTGTAAATCAGTCAAAGTGAAGGCTATTGGAGTACCATACTATAATACAACACCAAGGCCAGGGGAAACAAGGCATAAATGACTGTGTATGCATATAGACACACAAACACACACACGCCCTGCAGTCTTATCTGTCCCATATGAGAGATCAAAGCGCCACAGGCTGCGAGCAATCACACAGAGAACAGGGAACACCAGAAAAATAAACTGATAAGCAGGTGATAGAGGCAACAGAAAAAAGAGGAAGCGCTGAATAATGTGAAATAAACAAGCCAAAGTATAGAGAGAGACAAGGAAGAACAGACGAGAAAAATATATTCACACATGTCACGGAGTAAATGAGGTCATTATAGCCATGAGCAGTTTCTACAGGGGGAACAATGCATGTCTCTGTAGGCCAAGCACACAACAGAGGCAAAGTGGGCTGCAGCCAATCATAACCTCTGTTAGTGACATCAGCCATTCAGCTGGATCCAAAACAGGGAATATGATCAACTCAGGAAAGAAAAAAGGCTCCTCTTTGAAATCAAAACCTTATTGAGTTAAACCCCAAACTCTGTGCTCCTGTGCTCCAGTTTCATCACCACTCACTGTTCACAGGCGGGACTACTTTTCATGCCCCAGATACAATTTGACACTAAACACTGAAAGCAAGTACAGTCGAGGTGACTCGAGGCACTAAGCAAACAGCAGATGTTCACCTTACGAAGAAGCATAAAGCAAAACGTTAGTGGCTTCTGAACTCTTAAAAATATAAATTTTCTACAGCTCGCCTAGTAATGTTTACCTTTGAACCTTTGAGAAAACAAGATGTTCTGACATAACTCGAGTCAACTATTAACAGCAGCCGTCAATGGAAAAAAAAAAGCTTCTATTGTGCAGCAGAGGTGGAGATAAGAAAAAAGATATGGGGCTGCTTCTGTCATCTCATTCTATCTGAAATTGCTTAATTACATTTTGAGCTGTGTTTGGCTATAAAGTTTGAGGAATGACATTACATTACGTGCAATTACATGCTCTGACTTTTGAAATACACCACAAAAGCCACATGTGACAAGCACATACACACAGGTGTGTTTTTAAATGATGCAATAAGCTGCATGAGGTGCCAAATTTGTTCAGTACTTCAGTACATTCACAACTCCTAGAGTCAGTTGTTTAAACATAAAATTGCAATAACAACATAAAACCATTCATTATTTTTTTATACTTTAAAGCTCAGTGACACAGATATAATAATCTACTAAAAATAGTCTAGGCTTGAAAATCAGCTAAGGAAAGAAAGTGAGTGAAGATCTCTTCTGTGATGACTTTCCTGAAGACTTTGTTACCAAAGGACACATTTAAGGTAGCAGTTTATGGTAACTTGGATTATTCTCAATGCTTTCTTGTGTGTCTAGTTATTGGTCTTCAGCCACATTGGCACTCTAATGTTATCTGTGTGGAAACCAGTGCTTTAAGCTAAATGCTAATGGTGGGCATGTGGTTGAGAAAAATAATGTGAATAACAACTAAGCACATATTTATTACATAGTCATAGCATTCCATAGCATTAAGATTATCAGTGTGCACTTAACTGGAAATGCACTTGATTATCTTGATTACACATCAAGTTTTTGTTTTGGGAGTTTGCTGGTCTGAAGTCTTCAAGTTTGTGTTGGCACAAGGCCACAATCTTCCTAGGAGTGGATCCCCCAGCAAATTCACCCCCAGAGTAAGCTAGTGCAATGCTCAGAGAAACATAAAATAAATAAAAAACAAAAAAAATAAGAGCTACATTTCAAACTCTACAGGCCTCAGTTAGCATGTTAAATATAAAAGATGATGACAGTTTGAACGGTTGGGAATGGTTGCCATTAATAAATCTCTACTTTTCTAGAAAGAACATGGCAAGACGACTTAGGTTTGCAAAGTTGCATCTGAACAAACCACAAGACCAAAGGATCAATGTTCATTGGACAGACAAGATCAAAGTGGAGATGTCTGGCCAATACACAGAGTTGCGTTTGGTGAAAAGCACAAAAAACGCATATCCGTTGTGAAGCACAGTGGTGAAGAGGCACTGATTTGGGCTTGTTTTGCAACCACAGTACCACAGTACTCCTCTGTACAGTTGTGAAACAGGAGAATGATCCCAAGTAAGCAAGAACCTACATAGAAAAGAATCAACGTGCGGCTATGGCCCAGTCCACAAACTCAATTGAAAAGTTGTGGCAGAAAACTGTAAATCTCAATGAGCTAAAGAAACATTGTGAAGAAGAACAGGCCAAAAATTCTCCACAATGATGCGAGAGATTGATAAAGTCAAACAGAAAACAATTACCTCAAGTTATTGCTGTTGAAGGTGGTTTAACAAACTAATAAGTCAGTGGGTGAACTTAGTTCGTCACAGGACTGCACAGAGTTCAGCATGTGATAAACAGTTTTTATATGATTGTAGTAAGGCTGCTTACAATTATGCTAATATTGAATGGCACTGAGCTAACTTTGCTAAATAGGACAGTTACCTAATTCTTAAAGAAGTAATTTTTTTTATAAAGCATTAATACTTAAGATGTAACATGTTAGATCTTAAATTTAGCAAGTAACTGGTCAAAATTAGTATTAGATATAAAAAATGTTTTTATAAAGTAACAACACTCAAAAAAAATCAGGAAAGCACAAATTATTACAGATCATTTTATTGGAATACCTTAAATTGTCATGGAAATCTGTAAACTAAAACTCAACGTGTCATCACAACCTATATGGTCTATCCACCTGGGAAAATGAATTTAATCAGAACTTTAACTGTCGCTGTTGGCCACAGAGTTGTTTTATTTCCTGAAGTTTAATTACAAACCATTTTAGATCTATGTCACTTCAAACCAAAAATATCTGTCTCATATTGGTGGTAGGTCTAATAGTGAGGAGATTTTTGCAGTCTGCTTTATAACTTTCATGACATCCCAACCTTTTTGCTGTTCGTTCTGCTGGCTTTGCTAAAAATGAGATGAGGTTCTCATATAAAAAGCATACAGTTTAAAACCCCAATAAGGTTGATGAAAATAATAATTATTCGCAGAGTGAACTGAAACAAGGACAGAGTACTGTACCATTGCTGACAAATTGCTGTTTAAAAAAAATAATTTATTGGGCTATTTTTTTAAAAGTTATCCTCAAGATGTGAAAGAAGCTGGAGGCAAATACAATGTATTACATGTGCACGTCCAAACAGTTTGCCTGAGACAAAGACACATGTTCTACAGACTACAGGACAGATGTTCTGAAGGCAGAGATGGGCCTCTTTATAGCAAAACACAGAGCTGTTCAAAGAGGCCCTGCTGACCCCTGGGACAGAGCGACTCAATTAGCTTCCCATAATGAGAGCGCACTGTGGGGGGTGTTTATATAAGCTTATTAAAACATAATCCTAGTTGCTGCGCCATACTGTAGCATGCCAGACAGGCCACTCCTGCAACCAAGTGTGAGCCAACAGCCGGCTGATGGGTTCAGTCATAAGAAATAAGGAGAAAAAATAAAAATATTATTCGTAAACCTATACATTAAAGCTTCAGCAAATAATTTAGATAACATTTAAAACTTCCTCTTCAACTAGAGGTACAGTGATGAGAACGTCTTTGCAGTCCTTTGTCACAATCACATAAACACCTAACACTTTTAGTCTTGTGAACATATGAGGACAAGTCACTGAAATAACTGAGGTCTAAAAATGATTTCTGTCAAGAATAATGAACTGTACTCAATCTATATCTTTTAATCGGGCCCCAGACATATTGCATCGCATTACACAAGCTTGGGCAACAGTTAATCCTAAAGACAATGTACAAAGTGGACCACAGTCCACATTGCTGAACCCCTTCTCAACCCACAGACCCGATTAACATGGTTAATGTCTTTCAGTAATCCCACCCCGTGGGCTGAGCTCCAGTCATTATGCTGGCAATTGTGTGTGGGGGTACCACAGAAATCCTTCATCAACTTAAAGACATCAGAACTAATTACTGATCTACACTTTCATGTGGAGTCAGAGTTCAGTTGTTACCTAAATGGTTCTTAGAAGTTATGTAAGGAGGTGTGCTCACGGGGTTTTAAAGTTCAGTAACCTTTTGAGGTTGTTACAGCTGAAGGAGGCTACAGCTGACCGGGCCACCCATTTCACACCATTAGCTCACCCAGTGTTGGTTTGACAGAAAGCTGAAAGTTTCCATTTCCAAGAAGAAGTGCTGCTAGCAGGAACCATTAAGTAATCATACTCTGTATTTGAGGAGTTCAATGGCATAAAAAATTTGTGTTGTTTAACGTGTTTCTGATTTTTTTTTTAAAAAATGTCTAGAAGGAGTGGTTTGACAGTATAGGAAATGCACTCTCTTGCCAAGCTAGAAGAGAAGATTGTTACAACTCTCATCATCGTCTATCCAACATGATGCTGAGTTAGCACAGCTAGAAGAGAAGATTGTTACAAAGCAGGAAATAGCTACTCTCTACTGTGTTAGAGTTGAATAGTATACATTGCTACTAATCAAACTTAAGTGTAAAGGGAATGTTAGCATGCTAGGTTAAGTCATAAATCTTCTGCGTCCTCTTAAACGGACCCATGCCAAACCCATGCTTTGAAGCTTTGTGGCAGAGTTTTCTTTGGTTTCAGTTTACTTTGATATTATTACTGTTATGAAATTTCACAAACTCACTAGTTGCAATGTTGCCATCCTATTAAAGCCTTTCATCGAGCTCTTTATAGCAACAGACTCTTGCACCAGTGTTTGTGCCTGATTTTGTACACCTGTATCAATGGGACTAAGATCTACTGAATTCAAAGAATATAAGGCCTATGGCCTATTTCTTTTATCCATATACTATAGATCTAAAAGCTTGCTAAAAACCTGCTCTACTTCCTGAGCTACAGCCACCCGCTGACTAATACTGCACAGTCTCCTTCAGTTGCTAAATGTAAGTATGCAAGTATGTCCTGAAGTTTAATTGGTGTCAAAGTTTTGTCAAAAGCTTTTTTCAGGTGAACGTGGGATCATGAAAAGACAGAATTAGACACTTTGAGGTGGTCGGTGAAGACCGGGGCATTTTTGACTTTCTCATGTCTGTATGGAAAACAGGGTGAGGGGTGGATTAGACCTGATGGACACTGCATGCTCATATACGGCAGTTAATTGTCAATCACAAGCTAAGCCATTGTGAAGCAAACTCTGTTTTATCCTCCTTTTTAGTCGTTTAAAAAATTAACAAAAAGTTGTCTTAAAAAAGACCTAAAACTAGCAATTGAGACCATATAGAGTTTACTCAGGTCACTGATCTGACTTTTGCACAACTAGATGTCTCTTTGCTCCCAGAGGAATCTTGACTTGCTGAGCATGAAAGAGAATACAGATTAAAGGCACTTTTGCGCTGGCAAGAGAAACTGAGCAGCTTTTTTGGACTGAACCCAATATTTGCCATAATGGGAGAAATCTGATTGAGCAATGAATGTTAGTTTGACTTCTTTAACCAGTGACCATGAATGGGCTCCATTGCATGCACAGATTATCAGTGAATGATAATATTTTGTGAGTTCCACATGACTTCCATAATCTTCATGGGTTTGGCTCATTGACGTAATCTTTTTATTTACATTTTGTAACACAAATCCCCCCACATATGTTCATACTGAGCTCTTCTGGTTTATGCAGTAAAATACGTATTGCAGTCTAAATTAGCAGAAAGACGTGCGCTTGGACATTCTCACAGTGAAACTTGAGCGATGCGTAGAGCCCACTGCTATGCTGTTTCCTGACTGTTAGCTTCATCATTGACCTCTCAGGATTCCAGCCGCAGACAATAACCTGTACTTCCAGCAGGCAGGTAGATATTACAGTCAAACACACAAGCCACGATGCTAAATCACAGGACGTTTCGCAAGACAGCTGCCTTGCTGAGACACAACAATGGGGTTTCATACTAAAAATATTGGTGGAAAGTGGAGCCGTGCTAACTATCATAATTAGACCAGTTGGCATAACTCCTGCTTTAGTTTCACTCATTCTGAGGCCGGACAGCATACTCATCTGCAGCCTGCCAGACGACACAGACTCTCTTTTTAGTCACCTACCCTATCATTAGCATTTCTAAACAAGTACAAGATACCTACCTAACCATCCTTCTCTGCCATTGTTGTAGTGTGGTGTAGACACCCAGCTATATATGGCAGGAAAGGGCTATTTTAGTCAATTATAATCATCTGATCCTGCAAAGTTAAAAGTCTTGGTTCCCGACAAAACCTCTTGAGGTTTCTGAATCTTTGAAGCGTTTTCCAACAAAAATGAAGTTTTAGTTCATTTTAGAGAGAACTGCTTACCTTGCAGAATAAATGACTGGTGATAAAACATGCAGCAGTTCTTCACTGTTGTTTTCTGTCAGGTTATCTCATGGTTAATGATCACTTACTGTATATTACTTTTACAGTGCTATAAAGTGATTTGAATCAACTACATCTGGTGTAATGATTCTTAATTGAGATCCGACTGATAACAATAGTGAAAATGCTATAAAGGGGACTAGAGAGGGGATATTTTACTTTTGAAAAGATAGAGGACACACACATAGCGTTGTGTATGTTGTTCTGATCCTCATTGTGGTAAACAAATAAAACCCTGTGTGTGAACCTCTACATTTGGATCAAATTTCTCTTTTAGGACTTATGAGATCCACAAAAACGTCTATTCATGCTCTGTAGTAACCACTAACCTCAGAAACATTCCCCTGCCCTCTACCACGTGACCACGTAACACAACTCCACAGAAGAGTCAACGACAAAAGCAGGTTAAATATTTCACATTTTATTTAGTTCCACTCATAAAACCCAAAGAACTTCTCTCATGACACAAACTGAAACAATCATACGGAGCCCATTTAGAGTTGGGACAGCACAGACAAAGACCGAGTCACTTATACTGTATCTGTACAAGCAGATTTATCCTGATGACATTACAAACATCAAATGATCACTATGTAACATACATAATGGCGTGTGAGATCTCATACATCTGCTGTGTATTGCTGTTGATCAGTTATTGGCCCAGAAAGAACAGATAAATAGACAGATGAATGAAAGGCTTCTGAAAAATAAGAAGCAAACACAGAATCAGTCTCTTTGGCGATTTCACCTCATTTACTGCATAATCTCAAAAGTGGAGAGAGTTCGGTTTTATACTGACTGACAACGAAAGAAGTGAGCGGAGCAGCTAAGAGCCTTTACCTGCTTGGATCCTTCTTTTGAAGAGGGATTTCCACTCTTTCACTGGTCCAAAGACCATTGCATGGCCAGACTTAGGTGATGTGCTTGAAATGTGGATAATACGACCAAGGTACAGTGGTATAACCCATGTATTGCTGCAACATTGTAACAGTAACAAAATGTTATGAAGTCGAACTGGCTTTAACATTTCAGAATCAGTCAAAGTGAAAACCGATATTGCTAAATCTTCCATAAACCTGCAGCAGAGATGTGTTCTCCAGATTGTGTTGGTTGGATGATGATCGGTATTTGATCTTTGCCATTAATATTTTGCAAAATCAATCTATTGGTAAAGGAGCTTAATGGCCAATTAACAGCTGTGACAAAACTACAACAGCCTGTAGCATAACACACACCATTCAAAACGGTCATACACATCCTGGAGATGTCATCATCATTCCATTAAAAAAAATTATACTCATATACATTTGATTGTAAATTTTTAAAAGGATGAGTTAAATCTGATAAACTACAGAGTCTATTTTTAGAAGCTATTTGACTCACAGATGCCTCTCATTTAGGAAAAAGTGCAGGGCTTGCAATGTCTAATTTGGACTTTTACACGGAGCAGTTCACGTTTTGAATTCAATAAAACAAAATTGAAAAGAAAATCGGGAAAAAATTTTATCACAAGCCTTGAAATCCGAGTTACAGTGTAGATCAAATGAAATAATATACTTTGATAAAGAACTGAACCAAATCATAAAAGAGAAAGAGTATATTTTTAATATGCGATATCATCACCTTAACGACCCCCAAGTCAGCTGGAATTCCTTTGGACAAGTTCTGTATGATATGCAGTCCATGAGCCGTAACACTTTCCTAGTGCTATAATTTTTGGTTCCATGATGGTCACAGTCACATTTTACATACTGGCTCTGAAGAGCAGACAGTGGTTACAACCTTATACTGTCTCTTAGGCATCAACATAGGGTCTTTCCTGGTCAAAGTAAAACCATCAAATCCCCAAACAGCTATATAGCTTAGCCAGGTGCCCCTGCTGAACTGTTGCTCCATCGAATTAAAGTCACAGTAGGTCGTTTGAGGCCGTCCATGTGAAAGTAACAAGGAGTCCTTACATCCAACTCAACACTCCGAAATACGTCAGCAGTTCCAGTTTTACATCAGTTACAGAAATATTATCTCCTTCCCCCCTACTGGACGCACACATATTTCTTCCACCAGGACTTGGAGAGCATCTTCATCTTATCGGCTGTGCTGCGGACCTTCCTCTCCCGCCGCGCTCGCCTATCAGACTGTCGCAGTCCCACAGAGATGGCCACATCAAACACCTCCTTCAGATTCTTTTGTGTCAGTGCCGAGCACTCAACGTACGTCACAGCCCCGATTTTTTCCGCCAGCGCCCGGGCATCTTCCTCCGCTACCGGCCTCTCCCTCCTTCTTGCCAACTCGATTAGCACTTTGACGTCCTCCCGCAGGTCGCACTGCGTCCCTACGAGGATGATGGGCGTGAGGGGACAGCGGCGGCGGATTTCGGGGACCCACTTCTCCCAGACGTTTTGAAAGGAAGCGGGGCTGACCACGCTGAAGCAGAGCAACAGGGCGTCTGTCCGACTGTAGCAGAAGTGGCGGAGTTTGTCGAACTCGTCCTGATGGAGAAGAACAAAGAGAGAAATTTTATTTTACATATATTTTTTTAACATATGTCTGGTTCAGAGTCTTTATTTTGATTTGAGCCACCTCCCTTCACTCTGACCACACACGGATGCACTTGAACACACTCAAGTACTGTAACATCACATCACAGGAAAGGGAGTGGTGCCAGTAACTGTTAAATAACAAACCGTCTCGATAGTGTTTATATTGCGCAAATATTCAGAACAGACAAATCCTGCCCACACATTTATACCATTTGCAGTAAATCTCTTAAATTGACACTTTGGAGCCACATAGCTTTAACTTACATGGGCCTCCCACATCCTTGAGTACACAGATTTAGGTTGGCAGTAACTTGACTCAGACCTCTCCTTTTTTTCCGTTTAACTCCATCCTTTCCAACACATATCTCCTAATCCTTATTTGACTAAACAATGCCGCAAGCCCGCTCTCTGCCCTTTAAAACACAATTAAAATGTGCAGAAAAAAAATCAGTAGTTTCCACATGTGGATTTGAGGCCTGGCACATGCCGCTTTTGAGTTTGACACACACAAGGTCTGGCTGTGCTTTGTTATCTGATGACGTAGGCCCATCTGCAGAATATACACACACGTATCAACATCTCTGAGTGAGGAGCGACGTTGTTTATCAGCCCTGGAAGTGTCTGCTATCATCTTTTTCCAGACCTTCTGTGTCTTTCCATCTCTCCTCGCTCTCTCCCCTCTCATCTCAACGTTTTTGGCACACCCGACCAGTCTCTGGTTCAAGCTCTCCCCCCACCCTCGTATAGCATTGCATCACTATAGTAAGTGTTTGTAGACTTTTATCTAGCTGAATTTGCCCCAGCTTGTCTGCGTGCGGATGCGTCTGCGTGTATGTGTGTGCAGATTTAAGGCCGTGAACAGCTCAGAACATGCTGTGAGGTTTTACACGTATTAGGGGTTTACTCAAATGCCTCATTCCACTTTATAGCCAAACTGTCTTTGATTCTATGCAGAACTGGCAGTGCCCTCGCAGCGGCTGTGAATGTCAAATATGCTGCTCCCAGGGCAGGGTTTGACTGTAGTGGGTTATGAAACAACCACCCAATGCCCCAGAGAAACAGAAACACTGTTTCACAACACGTTCTTTCCAAGATTGGCCTATCAACATAATAATGAGTCAATAAATTTACCTGGCAAGCTCTGTGTAGCACAGTGTCATTCACCTTAGTAACTGACAGAAAACAGTTCACAACTAATTATAATTTTTAACCAATTATTTGTTCCATCGTTTCAGTGCCTCAAATATAGTGAGGATGAGTCTGCAAATGCACTCAAGATTTTTTTTAAATGTCTTTTTAAACATTAGGAGCATGCAAGGACCCTCATATGTGCTATTAAAAACTATTCCTGCATAACTCTGCATATGACACTGCAACCAAGCAACGGCGACTAATCAACCAACACGTGAGAGTTATGTAGAGCAAAGGCCGAGAAGCATGCAGGCACTGTATGTCAATGACCTGCATAGCGTGCGAGTGGTAATGCAATGTGTTTGTGTCCAAACTCACCTGTCCCGCAGTGTCACACAACTGTAGTCTGACTGGGCTCCCATCCACCTGAACCACAGCTGCAGATACAGAAAGAGACAGAAAGAAAACAAAGTGAGTCACAGGTGACAGTATGAGTTTTAAGGCTGTGTATGTACCCACACCTGACACTCGAGTTAATGCACACACACACACAGCTACTAACCGCAACACTCTCAGCAATAAACAAAACCCTTACAGTTTAAAAAACAAAAAAGACTCCCCGCTGCCGCCTGCTCTGCTCTTCTAGCTCGCAAATGGCCTTGCTCAGTCTCGCCCACCCACTCTGCCAGTTACCGTTCAGACCGTAACACTTTACTGTCGCTCAGACCGCTCGGTGGGCTTTGTTCTGTGCTGTGTTTTGGCAGAGGCCAGTCAAAGGTTGTCTGATGGTGTGTCTGTGTGTGTGTGCATGGGGGTAAAAACAAAGCAGATTTTGTTTATTTAGTGACTCTCTTCCAATTGGCCTCATTTCCAGATTGGAAAAGAGAGTGAGTCATCTCACAGTGAGTTTCATTACAGGGCCATTTATTCTATTCAGAAAACTGAACACAACGCAGAGCAGCAGGCACATGGAAACATTTACAATAGGCCTGGAGCGTGTGGTTGGTCATACCACCTGATCAAAGGGTTTGCTGGAACTATTCATATAGGAGGACAGCCGTCAGAACACCCTGCTTTCACAGAGGCAAGGGGGGGGGGAAGCGCGGGAGGACACAGAAGAAGGAACATAAGAGAGATGCCATTGGGTAATCATTTCCTAATACCTGACATATGATACTCCTTTGATTTTCTCATCCAAAACTACTTATTGTCCAGTCTCCTAGCCTCCCGCTTCTCCAAGTCTCTGCCACCTGTGGCATTGTGTAACTGCTCAGAAATCAGCTTTCAAGGGAACGCTCTGATTCCAGGCACTGAAAAATGACATCACTATTAAGGGCCCCAACTGCACAATCACTCTCTGTCAGGCCAGGGAGAAAGACAATCTCTGCCTCAGAGCTACTGCAACAGATGTGCCCGTTTCAGTATAGAAGAGAGGCCTTGCGGGTCAAGGCTGACAACAATAGGCAGAGTTGTGCAATCCAAAACTCGTGAACCAGTGAACCAACCTCTGTTCTGTATGGAAGAGTTGAGCCAGCACTTGTCTAAGGGTGGTGTGTGCTCTACAAGAGTGTTTTATGAGATTTGGGTTGGCCACATTGTTCCTTTTAATGCTTATCAAGAGTAATGTCAGGGAATTAGCTATGATTAATGATTAATTCACAGCCAGTCGCTTTCTTTTTAAATAAAAATGTTAGATTTTGAAAAGGTAAAATACCAAAATCTTTTTGTATATAAATCAGGGTATAATCCTGCACGAAAAAGCAAAACAGCTTCTATGTTGCTCTAGAACTGCATTTCAAATTGTATGTCTAAATAACAGATGTGATCACACGTCAATAAAAGCGATCAACAGGTTACCGTGTATTTTTTTTTCTATTCCAACACTGTTCGGGTTCAAACACCACCTTCAAAGAATTTTTGTTTTTCTTCTCTTACATCGCAAAAGCTTCCAGAGATTAGTGAGACAGTTTGGAAAGTGGAACAGCGCCAAATGGAAACCCAGCTACACCAGGGAGGATACTTCATCCACATTAATTACCGCTGATGGAGGACAAGATAGCAGGAAACACCAAGACATCTATCAGTCCTTAACATCTGAATAATAGAGGGACATTGGGGATTATAGGTGGGGTGGGGCAGTGTTGATCTCTAAAACAAGCAAGAGTTGAAAAGGTATCCTGTGGAAAATGGGTGATACTGACAGGTACATGGAAACCAACAGATTTTTCTATAGGAGGGTTTTTTAAAGTGTCATAAGTTTTATTAAGTTTATTCACCTCGTTTAAATAGACTGGACATGTTCAGCTATGACAGGTGACACACATGCACTGTCTGCCTGTGCATTCGCAACATTTCTAAAATCTGGAATAAAATGAATAAAATAATATGTCTATTTACCAGTGAAGTCATCAAATGCAGTAGGGACGTATTTCGTCGGGTATCCATTCGTGGTGTAGCTGACCACCAGACTGGTTTTTCCCACCGCTCCATCGCCCAGCAGGACGCACTTCAGCAGCCGCTCCTGCGCCTGTCCTGGCCGGGTAGGTTTGGGTTTATGAGGAGGCACTGGAGGGGCCATGGTCCTACCGTAATCCATTCTGAGTGGAGGTGCCTTTCAGTCAGCCAGCTCTGCACCGCGATCTCCTCGATGGACCGGTGAAACACCCACCATGAGAACAGGTTCTTTCCTCCTTTGCAGTTTTTCTTCCCTCCAAACAGTTATGATCGCAAACGGAGCTCGTGCGTAAAACCTCTCCTCCTGTGCGCGCTGTCAAATCCAGTACGGGAAGTTATCGTTCAGTACTGCACCGCTGAACACTGCAGTTTACCAAGCGAGGGAGGATCCAAAACGTTTTTTGTGTCTGTTTTAGGATTAATTTGACTAATCCCACCTACTTTTTCGCATTGGCTCCGCCCAGCAACGTGGGAGTGTGAATCCAAGTACTCTTTGAAGAAAAGAACATTACCCTTATTAAACTGTTTGGGGGAAATTAGAAAACAAGAAGGCCTATCCTGTGTTTTTATTATTATTATCAATCTTTCCTTTCAATATATTATTGTGTAGTTTACTCGTTTAACCTGTTACACACTGCGTTGCTATGGGCTTAATGTTTGACCTCTTGCAGGCATGTCCAGACGTGTCCTCACTAGTTAGGAGGAAACCTTGATGCCCTTTTTGAACATGGATATAAAAAGTGTTGAAATTTTATACGCAGACTTCAGCCTCCTGACTTACTTTACATTGTACTAGTACGCTTTTCCAAGAAGGAACAGCCAGAATCTACAAGATTACTCAATCAATCAACAAATGGAAATTTTATTGTATTCTCCACGTGATCGGCCAGTTTTAAACTGTCCAATATCTAAGGTGATCCGCTTTCTTATGCTAATTTGTCAAAGACACTGGAAACCTCGAAAACTGAACCAAATGTTTTGCCTTTTGCCGCCTCCTTGTGGCTGCAGCGACAAACTGACATACCTGAAAACAGGTAGCGTTAATACTCTTGTCTGTTTAAAAAAGCCACAGTATATGTTGAATTGATCTCTCAAGAGTTTATTTTTCCAGCGATAAAACTAGTTATTTTCAGGAATACAAAGAAAAGTGCACTAAGATAATGCAGGTCACGAGTGATCAATTGTTTGGAAATTAAATGAAAAGGAATTAAAAGTCAGTCTTCTGTTTAGATTAATATTTTCAAGGCAAATAGAAAACAAAAACTTCTGGTAATCTAGGCCTGGTATGACAACTCTATGAAAATGAAGTTTGGCTGGATTAGTAGCAGCTTTGCTAAATATGTACACAGGAATCATGACAAAACAGATTTATACACATTAAGCTGTGTGGTTACATATTGCTGTCATCATTTTTAAAAAAAATCTTTTTAAAGAAAGGACAGATGGGTGTGTCTATGCTACTACTGTAGTTCTATGAACAAGCAGCACATGATTTCTGACACTAACTGGCCATTAGGTTTTGGTTTTTAACGGGTTATATCTATGACTGTAGCAATGCTTTCTCTGTAGGATGTAAATTCACATCTATAAGGCATAACAGTCTTTGTGTGAGCTTTAAAAGCAGACACTAAAGGGAAATATGGACTTCAACTGTGGAGTATCCTGAATAATTTTATTATTCCTAAAACAGATCTACTTACAGTTCCATATAAGATACCTTGCCCTGTACAGATATAGGAACCCGGTAAGTTTTGTACATATACAAAACTCCATTATTGGGAAACAAATGGTTAGGCTGATACGAGAAGTGGTGCATTGTTGGAGGAAACAAGTTATAAGTACTGTGAATCAGATCATGCACTGTAACCTGCGGTTAAAAAGGCACCTGCTGTATTTCACTTTCACGTTCCTTCACAAGCTTCCTCTACAATGGGAGATAAAACACTTCAAGAGCACAGAGAACATGGGAAATCTTAGCACTTTGTCTATTGCCCATATACACAATCATGAAACTCCTCAGCAACACTGACACCTCTGGTACTCTGCCAGTGAAAAACTTCCTCTCGTAAAATTTATAATATTGTAAATTACTAAAGTCACTGAGGAGCTCAGTTATCTTTCTGTTTATATCAAAGGAGGGAAAGCAGTGCCCTTCAGCTGCTCCCTTTAGGAGTCACCACAGCGGATCTTCTGCCTCCATCTCACCCTTTCCCTAACATCCTCTTCTATCACACCAACTCCCTGTATGTCCTCCTTCACTACATCCATGACTCTTTTAGTGTAAGCAATGAAGAAATGAAGAAAAAAAACAAAAAACACACAAAACATAAAAAGGGTGATTGATAGTGAATAGAAATGGATGCCGGCGAGGGTGAAAAGAAACACAAAATTTTGGAAAATTAAGAAATGCGACTTTAATTGCTGGGTAACAGTTTTGTTTGAGCAAGCTCTATGTCAGTTACTCGCATACATGCACACACAAACACAGAAACGTCCATACACACCTGCATACACACAGATAAACAGTCATGTGAATGAATATGCATGGAGAAATGTACATGTGATTTCACACACATCTTTAATTGCCAGTTTTATGCTGCCGTGATCTGTGTTGACCCCTGTTTTAGTGCTCCTCGCACAAATCCCCTCAACAACTCAATTCCCTTTACTAAGGCGTGTAGCTGTCAGTGTGGGAACTTCCCTTTTATGGTCTTGTACCTCATTTTGGACTACAGCTCAATTTAAGACACTTTTTGAATTATTTTTTACATGTCAAAAACAATATTTCCAAAGATGGTCATGCGCAATCACCTGCGCTGCAGAATCTCTTCTTCTTCGAAACCAGCAGCAAGAGTCCTATCCAGGATTCATACACCATGAAACAGAATCATCTCAGCCCCATCCTCTAACCCCTATAACTTGGATACAGTTAGTGTGAAGTACCATGCGTAGTCCTCATCATCATTCATTTAAATAACCTCCCTTTTGTTCCCTTCCCCGTTTCTGGAGCTCTGTTCTGTGGAGCTCTGAGCACAGACTGCCGTGTAAGACATCTGAGTGACAGTCTGTAACTCATGTAACTTCTCTTTAAGTCGCTGTCCATGAGTGATTACTGGGTTTTGGGTTTGGCACCACCAGGAGTTGGATCAGGAGGAGGGCCACCACCCTGGACAAGTCTTTGAAGACTACAGGGGAGACACATAAGTGATAATAAGTGAAAATTAGCATCATCCACCACCATTATTTTTTGTTAAGTGTGTTAATGTGCTGCCAGAAACTAGACAGTTATATCTCACTGATAAATCCTATGTTTAAGGAACACATTCCAACATAGTTAGTCCCCTTAGCTCGTCCTACTAGCCTTATAGTAGAACCTTTTAAATTGCTTCAGTTAGATCCCTCCCCTGGTTCGTTTTAGTGCCTTGAAGCCATTTTGATATGGATTACCTGGTATTTCTTCTTGTGATTGTGTGTGTGATACTGTTACTGCCATTAACTAGGAAGGCATGACTGGGAAATGGATAAACTATTTTGGTTGTAAGTGGTTCCAGTTTGGATCAACCAGGTTTGTTAATCCTACTTATTTTCTCGTTTGGAAAAAAGACAGGAAAAAAGGTCAAGGACACATCTGGTTCTTTGACTAAGAAAAAAAAGTCGATGGAACCAGGCTGTGAACGTTAAAAATTCTGAGATCCCACTGTGAGCTAAAAAGAGCTAAAAACTCATGTAACTCTAACAATGGACCTCCAAACTAACACTCTATACTTCAACATTCACCAATAATTAGCAGATAATGAGCAAATACACTATAGCATATTAGTTACCATTATTATTAATAGCATTATCACACTGCACAGCCATGGTGGATCATTCTTCTGATGAGAATCATTTGATTAACAGTTAAAAATCCGTTGCTTTTTTCTAAACACAAATCATTCAGCATCATGTTTAGTCTCAGTCTGCTGACCAGCTGAAACTAAATGCTGTGATGTAAAGTACAATGTGTTTGCTTTATTAATTGCAGTACTGTGCAAAATCTTGAGCCTCCCTTCTCAAAAAATGTAAAGTGGGATTTGTCATTGATTTTCAATCCAGATCTTGTGTAATCTGGTACACCTCAGCCTTTTCTCCCTGTTTCCCTTCCTGAAGAATGACAGCCACCCTTCCCCTAAAAACATTTCTGATGTACAGTCGATGGATCAACTGAAGGGCCAGACGCATTCTTCAGGTCCTGTTTCAGGTCTTTGCTGGATTTATTTTTTTTATTCTATTAGTCATATCCTATTTATTTACCATTTAAAGCTGAATCATGACATACTCGCCAGAAATGTATAAATATATATATTTTTAATTAAAAACAAAAATTTATGTAAGATTTATTTGCTTTTATTAAATTGACTTTGTATCATATTTGCTATATCTGGCATTTCAGCTAACAGCACTTTGAGAATCACCTTTTTGTGCAAAAATACTCATTTATGTCTGTGTTTCTACAACAGGCTGCAAGAAAAAAGTGCCTAAAGATTCCGTTTTTTTCGACATGTTCAGAATGTAATTTCCTTATAGTGTTAAAAACACATCTGAGTACTGCAGCAATGAATAGATTTGGCATATTTGTTTATTTTTCTTATAGACTGCATAGTGCTATTGACTATATACTGTGTTAAACAGTGTGAATGATACTTTGTGCAGTCAGCTCTAGTGCATACTTAAAGCAAAAAGAAGTATCTGAGATCATGAGCTCCACTGTGTTGGTGATGGAACCTTTCTGCCACAGGATGGCGTCATACTCACATGTCCTTGACGTTGTCAATGTGGGCCTGGATTTTTGCAATAACGCCATCAACCTGCTCCTGGAATATAACAGAAAAAGGGTACAAATGTTAAAGGATATGGTGGACATTAAATATCAGTGAGTGTACAAATAGAAAAAAAAGTTGCTACCTGACGTCGTATATAAAAAAGGGGCAGAGAAAAGACAGCGATCACACCTAGAAGAGAAAAAAAAGTAGAGTTGCCAAAGTGATAAACAAAGAGTGTATCAATAGCTTTCATATGTCTGGTGATGATATGCGTTTCTTACTGATGATGAGCAAAGTAAGGCCATTGCACAGGTCTCCCAGGTATGTCACAAGGTACATCAGAAACAGGAACTAAAAGAATAAACATAAAATAAAGAAACAGCTGAACAGACTTTAGCTTTCACTAGAAAGTTAAGCTGTTATCAAGAAACCCTCCTGCAAACCTCCATTTGGTTTTCATTTCCTTCTTCTAGAAAACAGCCCATCACACTAACACACTGTTGATTTTGCTCCACTGTATTATGTAAATAGGATACAGAATTCATTAAATTATTGTGACTGACATCATTTCTCCTTGGCAGATAAAATAAGCTTTAAATATAACCCCCACGCCCCAATATGATACAACTCTTTCCCCTCATTTTTCAGTTCTGTCACTGTACATATGATACTGACACGGGACACCCTGTGTCAGATGGAAGGAGACTCCAGCTTATCCCGGGTGTCTCTGAGTTCCTATCCCTGTGTGTCATGCCACATTCCAGCAAGGTCAGGGTTGAGAACAGGGGGTCCCAGGATTAAGGGGCTCAGTCAGTTTACGCTGACTCACCATTTATCACAAAGGAGTTATTTCTGTCTGCTGTTAACAGCTACAATTTCATATCTATGTAGATGTTTTACTGATACTGGTAAAACTAGAGTATTCTGCATGTTATTCCAATACTGGCAGTGAGGTTTACTAACTATATTGTAACTGACTGGTACACGTGTATAGCGAATGCTGCATCAATAGCTCCTATCCCAGTCTAATACTACTCTCTATGAAATAAGTGGAAATTACCCTAAATTTAATCAAAGGTAAGTAGCCATCACACATTTTTTTGTTCATATTTGATTGACCGTTTTGACCCCTCAGAGGATCCCTCAAACTTTTCTTAGGCTTGTATCACTTGTATTACTCAAGAACACACCTACATTTGAAATGACTTGAGCCTAATGATGACTGTGTCAAAAGGCTGATTAAGAACTGGCACTTTATGCATTAGCTTTCAGAGAAAGGACATAAACATAAAGTTAATCAAGTTTTATCTAACAAACTGCAACAAAGCATTTTCCGTCACAGCAAACTATATAAATCATTAATTATGTGATGCTGGCAGATTTTCCGCTCTTGACTTGATGAATATGATCTCTCCTGCAAGCAAGGGTTTGGCCTTGCTAGCAGGAGAGGCATAGCCAAGGGTTGGATGAGAAGAGTGAGGCATTTCAGTTTGATCTGAAAGTGTTCTTTATCCAAAGGGACACTTAGCCTTCCAAACAATTACCAAAAATATGTCACAGGGACTGACAGCTGCCGGCAGTGCTATTAACTTATTTAGGAGGAGAGGCTTCAGCTTTGAGCCGGGAGAATGAGAGTAACAGTTGGCATAGCAATGACCTAACCTCCAGTGATAGAGGGATGAGGCAGGGAGGAAGATGACAGATGATGAAGCAAAATGAAGGACTACGGAGATGGAATGATATCTTGGTTAATGATGATAAAATGAAGATAAAAATGGAGAGGAGAGGTTCTGGACAAAGCGAAACAAATCACTGAAGACAGGTGATTAGGAGAGTAAATATGAACACATACACACACATAATTTTAAAAAAGTAACTTGACTAAAAAGCTTAACTTACCTTGAGGGATTCAAAAAGGTTGCCAACAAAAAAGAGTCTCTTCAGAGTGTCAACAGCTGACAGAGTCATCACAATGAGTTTCTGCATATAGAGGTCAGCCTGCTCTCCACTGAAGCTGATGTCCAAGTCCAAATAAGACCTGATAGGACAGGACAACAAAAGCAGAAGCTAGATGCTGAAAAGTCAGATTTAGTCTCACATTTTTTTGCACTGCATTTATTTTTGAGTCTTTTCTGAGTCATTCCTCCTTAAAAACACAGATTCCACACAATACTTCAAGCACACATACTTGTTATAACTTTCAAAGCCATTAAATTACCCAATCTCTGAAATTTCCCAGGTCATCAGCAGCTATTTAAAATCCATTTTACATATAAAGCTATAATTTTACAAAGAGGCATTGCAACAAGATGACTATCCTGTAAGGAAAATTCAACAAAAGTGACAATATTTCAAGTATGCTTTAACAAACAGAGAAAATAAAGGTTTCCTGAGTGAAAGTTGTTATCTTAACCCCCTGGTCTTGAGCACATTCTATATTAATTTGTATAAAAACTAAAATAACAAAGGTCAAGTCCCCTTCATTAAATAAAAGCACAGCATCTTACTTGAACGGATGCTCTCCATCACCCCAGCTGAGGATGTAGAGGAGTTGGTAGTAGATCCGTACTGAGATGGTGAAGCACATGATAGCCAGGGAGACTGTGGAGACCACAGTGATGATGCTGAGCTGGAACAGGGATAGCAATCCCACCACTAACCCTGTGAGTACCATGCCACTCCGCTCCGTGTCCTTCCAGTAGATCAAGTCCATCACTAAAAGGCAAGGCAGGTACCGTGTGGTCAGAAATGTACATGCTTTGTCATAAGCACAAATATTATGGAAATTTGAGACTTTTACAATATTTTTTTGTGATGTTCTATTTCCAGGGTGGAATGATTGCACAGCACAGAGGTGTAGAGGGGTCAAACATGCATACATTCACCTAAATCTTTTATTAAATAATGCTTTGCCAGCATCTAAATGATTTATTTAAAGCACACATTAAAATGACCAAGTTCAAGGAAAAGGAGAAATGTAGGTTTAAATAAGTTTGGAAGGTCTTGCTGAGCCAATTTTAAACGAGGGCAGATTCCAAGTATAAGTTATTCAGATGTGTCACCATTTTGCCAAGGTTCAAAAGAAGATACGAACTGTCACCCTCAGAGGAAGGGAAATTGGTTATATATTCAGAAACAGTCCATTAAGCACCGAAGGTCAAGCCTGCAATGAACTGGAAACTGCTGGAACACCAACATCACTGTGCACAGCAAAGCCAGTTTTATATTGCCCTTGACTGAGGGTGCTGACCAAGTCAGAAGCCCTTGCTCCAAAATTGATACCTTTAAACTCAACTGAAATTTGTAGCTGCCCACATGGACAGTGAACATTTTATGGCTAGGCAAGATGAAGATTGACCTGTTTCGCCACAATCACAAGAGGTATGTTTGGAAAAGTAAAGGTGAGGCTTTCAAACAATAAACCTAACACAGTGCCAACTATCAAGCATGGTGGTAGTAGCGTCATGATCTGTGGCTGTTTTGTTACCAGTGGTATTGGTACACTGCAGAAAATGGATGAAATAATGAAGCATGACTACCTCTAAATTCTTCAACTTCACTGCAAAACAGCTAGATTGTTAAAACTTGGATACAATTGTGTGTTCCAACAGGACAATGATGCCAAACACAAACTGGGTTTGGATTGGATGAAGCAGGCTAACATTAAACTTCTAGAATGGACTTCCCAAACCCCTGACTTCTAACCTAATCTAACTCTACCAATTCTGCATGGAATAGCAGTCAAATATCTAGCCAGAATTATGCCAGAGGTTTATTGATATGTAACAAAAACAAGCTGCAACTTGCTGAGGTACATGAAACTAAATATTACTGGGCATGTGAGTTTATTTTTGACCCAGTTTGGATTGGAGAAAATCCCAATTAACATCAAACATTTGGCCCTAATTAAAGCTTTGAAAAGTTTTTAAAGATTTACCCGTACAATCACGCCACCCCGGAAAAAGAACAGTTTAATAAACTCAGCAAAAGCACCAAATTACTGACATTTATGCCCACGATGAGTGTACGTACACCTCTGACAACAACTGAAGAAAAGAAAGGTTAAAAAAAATCTAGAGCCAACAGAATAGGAAGTAAAAAAACCAAACCAAAAACAGTGGCTGAAAAGTCCAGGCAACTGTTGACAATATATTCGATTTTGACAAAGCTGCTGTATCATTTAAACTCCTCAACATTCGGCTGAATAATACCTTTTTTATTTTTGAAGAAGCACCATTGAAAGAGCACCTGGAGCATAGGAAAAGAGATGGAAAGGGTGGCTAGAGAGGTTGAAGACATGAGGCAAGGAGGGATTTTAAGCCTCAGGCATGAAAGCACACAGGCTCCGAGGACACATCAGGCTCTAGGTCCAGTTAAATTTAGCCCTCAGATGAAAGAGGGAAACAAGCAGTTGAGGGGAATTTAAATGCAGCCTTTCACAGCACCTGCTGTCAGTCGTCAGGACATCAGCAGCCCCTTCTCCACACCCTGTTAGTTTCCCTCTCTGTCACCCAGCAACAGCTGACCTGGAGACTGAGGCGTCTGCAGAGTCATGCAGTACTACATTGAACAACTTTGATGTACACAGTAGAATTCGTGGTTCATCTTTTTTCTCTTAACAATTTTAATGCTACAGAAAACGATTAAGCAATTAACAGTAATTAAAATTCCATCACACAGCTCACTGTAAATGCAGTGTCCCTGTGCTGTGTAATTATTGTCAGAGAGAGGCCTGGTACTTTGTACTCGTCATTCAGCGAAATGGTAAGCCTCAGCATTAGAATAAAGGGAAGCCTCTTTCAATGGAGTGTACTGACAGCAGATAGGTTATTTATAAACATCACCACACACAATTAATACCCATGATGCCCCTGGAACACACCTGTTCATTGTGTTTGTTTGTGCTGCTGCCATTCCGGGACAGTGACACTCACATGGAGACACAGCAGAATACGTGTTTAGTGTAATAACACATAAACAGCAGTATGACATCAAAACTGGCCATGGAAGACACATTGTATTTGGCTCATCTTCACACACCTTGTACTTGTACTTTACTACTTGCTCTCTATTACTTGCTCAGGGTTTTCTCAACACACGAGTATAGAGTAAATATGCAAAAACACTGTGACTTCCCCTTGTAATCCCCCAAAGTTGGTTTATTTCATTTATTTACTAGCAATTTCCTTCCAAACAGAACGTGAACAATTTATCAGAAAAATAATATTAGCTATTTGATCGATTTGCATTGGCATGTATGAGGGCTGATAAATCAAAACTTCAAAAGCAAACAGGAATTTGGAGAAACACCCTTCAACCATGTTATGAGTGTTGACATTGCATAGTTTGTCCAGCAGAGGGTACTTTGTGACATGTGTTCCCTGTTGGCAACACATGCCACAAACACAACAGTCAGAGAGTAAATGAATAAATAGATAACTATACATAAAGAGAGAAAGAAAAAATTTGCACATATATTGGAATCTTTTTTTTTAAATTTTTAAATCAACTATCGGTAACAGTATCGGTCTTAGAATCCTATATCAGTTGGGCCCCACTTTCAGTCACTTTACTTAAGACATTAACTAATGGATTAAATTTTCCAAAGGGCCACATGCAAAACTGGGACTGTTGTGAAGGGCTGCACCAATAAGCTTATAAATAGATAAAAATCATGTTAACCAGAATTGAGTTCAGAATTGCTGGTATGGCTCTCCACAACAGTCCCATTGGCCGCTTTGCAAAATGAATTGCCCACCCATGCATTAAATATGTAATCTCCACATGACAGGAAGTATTTCACTGGTTACAAGTTCGCTTAATTCTTCAGTCCACTATAGTTCACTAAGATGAAGAACTGCAGCACCTTATGGACAACTGAGCCTGGCTCCAAAAGTGAGTAAACCCCATAATCACCCGGGTTAAAATGACCACATTAAAAGTACAAATAAAGATATACAAAAAAAGGTACAAAAGGGCTTTGGTCTTTTTTATTTATTACCCAGGCGCATCCACAGTTCACAACATATCAAGTACTGAGCTAAAACATGGTGCAATTCACATTAGCGGAACTGCAGTGCTTTAACTACGATATACAGGATGTTACTGTATTCTTGATTATAATTAATCAAACAAACAGTCAATCAACTGTCAATTAACCAGTCAAACAAAAGTAATAGGGCCGACTCGTCCTTTATGCCACCTTGGCTTGACATAATTTCATTTCAGCCCCCCAAATCCATTTCACTTGTGCCTGGTCATGTCAGCTCAATCATGTCACCACAAACCTCGTACTACTTTAGAATGAAATATCTCCATCTGTGCCAGCTCTTCAGTCTAAAGAGGAAACACCAAAGAGTAAGAGAACCCAGCTGGCAAATATATTACAACCCATGACTGAAAGTTTATAGTCATTTGAATGGCTGGTGCTCATCTAAATCCAGGGTACTGATAAATGTGGCTATATTTGAACAACTGATTAGTTTAGTGCCAAACACACCTGCAGCTGATGGAAACACCCGTCCCCAGCGAGCAGCAGGAAATCCACTCAGTTTAAACCTTCAGGACTCTGACAGACCAGCCTTCTCTAAGCCAGTCAGAAAGCTAAACAGTCCACCACTTGAATCTGCAGCTTTCTCTGCCATCAATTTAACTGAAATGAAACACAGCTCTTTGCGGGAGTTGTCCCTCAGCTCATCACACTAAGCTTAGACCTACAGCTCACCTATAAAGGTGTAGAAAATTCTATTTCCACATCCAGAGCATCTCACCTTTACTGGCCATTTTGGTTGCTGCTCCAGCGTTTCCCCTCGCACCCTCTGCCTCTCTCTCTGTGTGTACCCCTCACTCCTGTGAGCTGTTTTTGGCCACCCACTGCTCGCTCAGCAGTCCAAAGGCCTGACAGCCCAAAATAATCTAATGTGCAGCACCGCCCAGCACTCTTAGAAAATACAAGAGCTTCACCCATAAAGAGATGATTCGCAACCATTACACTAGATCTCTGACTCTAAAGTCAGATGAATGAATCCAATCCTCTAAACTGGGAGTTTGTTTTATAGAGCTGTGTTCATATTTTAAATTGCATGAAACAGGAGAATGGGTGTCTTTTTTCTGTTATGTCACCAGGTCCCTTCTTTCTGTTTTCACTGCTGACAAAAAAACAGAAGAGCAACTGAAAAGCTGCATTCTTTTTCACCTTTTCTAGAGTTATAAATTCTGCTTATGATTTAATGTGACAAAACAAACAAGATAAAATGCTTAAGCTATCAAATGTCTAAAAACAACTAGCAGTACAAGGCCTAAAATGACTGACTAAAAGTAGCTGAATGATTTAGAAACGTTCGAGAGAACCCAGTCATCATTGCCAGTTTCAATATTTGAAATTTGATACAATGCTACTAAAAGCAGTCATAAAACCAAAAGAAACATGATATTCCAATAGATATATTTGCAGTACTTATTCAGGGGACCCTAATCTCTGTCATCAGCCTGCCCGCACATTTATTAACGCTCAAACAGTCGTCTAAAATAAGACCGAGCTCCACTCTGATGGAGGATCCACTTAAAGGGTTAATTCACCACTACAGTGCTAGCAAACTGCCACAAATCTGCATACATAGAAACTCCTCCCATATACTATGTGCATCTTTCTTTCTGTTGTGTTGCTGACATCAGCATGAATCTGAAAAGTCAGCCAGTGCCAGCTATGGTTTGCTCACAATGAGCCAATCACTCCTTAAATCCCAAAAGAGGGTTATTACGGAGACACAATGAACAGCCAGCACTTCCACGGGGGTGGGGACAGGGTCAGTTATCTTTGTCTGCCTGCTCCTGAAGGTCCATGCAGAAAGTGAAATCTGATATTCTCCTTCTTTAAAGTATTGATTGAGCTCAGTGAAAGAATCTTGCTGAACGAGAGAAGAGGCAGAGGTCAGGAGAAGACAGACGTTTTTTATTCCCCTACCTGCTATGTGTGTGCATGCTGCCCAGTCCTCTGTTAGGTTAAGTGCTGAAAACCAGTGATCTCTGACCAGTTGTTCCTGAGTGTTTAGGCCAATGGCAGGCGGCGCAGATGACGCTGGGTCTCCCGGTCGCACAGTTGTGAGAAGCTTGACTGAAATGGTTTCCCTGGCAACAGGAGATACTGGCTCAGCTGCTGCTGCTGAGAAAAGGAAGAATGTGTCACTATGGTAATGACATCACGTTGAATGTGCTTAACTAAACAGCAGCAAACTATATTTTGCACAAGAATGCTGATTTGTTTGATTTGACCACTATTTTTCTTTATAACATTCACCACAAACAAAATCTCTTTTACACTGACACGATCACAAGATACAAATGATATATGAGGCTATTAGACTATTGAATGTAGTTTAGATTAGAGTTGTTAATTGGGTATTTTACAGTCTTTAGAATTAAAATTACATCTGGGGTTCCACTGCTCTTCTATTTATACATGCTATTTTTTCTCACTTTTTAATTTTTAAGCACAATAAATTTATATGTAATGAAATGTATTCATAAAAACCCACTTTCCAGTGGGTCTACAAAATATTTTATGGCTTTATGCGGCCTTTCGATGCTACAATTGTCGAATCATTTTGATTTGTCATCACTTCTGCCTCAGACCCACCTAACGTGAAGCATGACTCAAGGCAAGGTCATCACTTAAGCTCTCAGAACATAAAGATTTTAAAGTGTCAGCTGGAGACAGTTAAGAGGAATTGAGAACTAACAGTGGTAAAAAAAAGTCTCTCATACTCAATAAATGTAAAATTTGGAAAGACTCCTTTACAAGATGTTTAAATTCAGTGTAAAATAATATAAAATGAAGGTAAAACAGCTACTACATAATCTTTTTGTAAAACATCTACTCTAACACTCAGTATGCTTAAAATTACAAGTCAGTTGTGCAAAGAGCTCATTACATTTTTTTGGTTGAAAACCTACTGCTCAGTCAACCAAGCTAGTCATCTCTGTACTGGGGCATCCTGAGACTCTCAGACACTACATATTTTAGAGTTTCACACAACACAGAATGAAGCAACCTCATCACATATTTCTCACTCTGAAGTATCTGTGAGGGGCTCTGTTGCAGGGATGACGGGATGGAAGGGGAATTCTCCACACTCTCGTCAACACTTTCCTCTCTTTGAACTCCTTCATCTCTCTCTTGAGGTTCTGGGTCCAGGTTTTGGGGAGAGGGCTGAATTGTAATAGTTTCAGTTTGTCTTTGTTGCTCCCTTTCCCATCTTTCTCCAGCACTTTCTGTCCTCGTCTCAACTCTCTCATGCTCTCTGCTTTCTGACGTTTCCTCTTCTTCCTCTCTACCGAGGAACAGTTGAGGATCCCAGTCTGCATCAGGGGAGTCCAACAGTGTTTCCAGGGTGTCCGTGCGCATCAGAGGAGTGCGACTGCCTCGAGAACCAGCCCTGCGTCGATCGCGGAGGAGTCTAGAGGCGCCCACTGCTTCAGCCTCGGCAATAGCGATGTAGGAGAAAGTCTGCTCGAAGGAGTTCTGACGCGGTGTGCCCCAAATAGACGGGGATGAAGCCAGTCCCTCATCATCATCATCCTCTGGATCTCCATCGGCCCCCTCATCATCGTCTGACCACTCCCTGGCCGTGTGCAGCTCATACATCTCTGACTCCTCATTTCCACCTGAACGAACAGAAAAACAAGATGGATGTGAGCTCGACGTACAGACTGACACACAGTAACAAAACAGAGAGAGACAAAGAAACAGGATACAAGCTGGGAAAACAACCAGTTTACAAATAATCTAAAGACACTGGGGCTACTAGTGTTATTGCAGTGTTATGCAAGGAGAGAGATTTTAGTTTTATTAAATGGAAACGTCAGATGAAAGCTCCAAGGCATCCTATTTGATGTCAGGGATGTCAAAGATGAAGCCTTCTTTGATAAGTGCAAAAACAGCTCTCCTTACAGAAAAGGAACAAATCAGCGTTCCTTTAGTCTAACCTGTGGATCTTCATTGCTAGCATTAGAGAAGTTGCATGACAGGTGCATTTAGGTGAACTTGCATCAATGACGACGGCGCATCAATGAGTAGACATTCTGCCACCGAATATCTCTGAGGATGTTAAGTGTCTGCTTCTTACCATCAGTGCAGGGAGGAGTTGAGTCTGGAGTGGATGCCACGGAGCCATATTCCTCTGAAAGGACAAAACAGTGAAACTTTTGCATGAACCCACAGGTAAAACAGGAATGTTTAAGGCAAGCTGCTGTAAATCCAGTCTTTCCACCATCTCACACTGAGCTCACAGCCTGGCAAACACTGAACGTAGGTGTTTCTTCCAATGATTAGAAAGCACAAAAGAAGCATTGCAGTAACTCGCTATGAGTCACTGTTTTAAGGGTTATAAGTGAACTGTCACTGTACACATTGAAAAAGACTGGGAGGTACCCTACTCAGCAATTTCAACCTCTATGTAAAACAACAAAGCATAAAACTGTGTGCATATCAACCATTTTGTTGCATATTGATTCATTTCCTTGCAGAGTTGTGCTGGCAGCAGTAAAGGCCTTCACTACATTAGGCAGCCAGCATGACTTTAGCTAATAAATAAACCAGGGAGTGGAACAAAGCAGCATACTCTCGTCTGCACATGCAAATAAGCAGCCACTTTAATTTAAATGTAGAGAGGATTGTGCCCATATTCTGTCAGAAAGCTGAAATAAAAGGCAGATATGAAAGCACAACAGAAGCTTGTGGCAGCTTGAAATAACTTGCATGCCTAACATGCCTGGCTGAAAAGCCCTCTCAGACACAACCAAATAAACATCTGCTATCCAACGCTAGATAACAACAACCAAACAATCTGCTTCTGCACTGCATCCGCTCCATTAAGCCATGTGTTTATGAAAGGTATGAGCAGTAGAGAGGAACAGAGAGCATGCAGGAGAGGAGGGAGGGGGAGAGCTAACACATACGATGCTCATAGCAGTTAGCAGGAAAAGATACTGAGCTGGAATATAAGAGATGATGGAAAGGTGAGATAAGCAAATGCAGACGCCCCCAACACTGAAACACAAACTGAAGGACCAAAGCAGACTCACGGCAGTGGGAGAATCCTAAAACCTGGCCCATGCTCCATCAAGGCATTGCTGGGCCCATCCAGTCATCCAGTCTGGAAGCTCCCCCCTCCTCCTCCTCCTCTGCTGCCGGCACTCACGTCCTGTGGACTCTCTCTCTCTCTCTCTCTCTCTGTCTCTCTCCTCCTCCCTCTGTGTCTCAGTCATCTACTGAGAGGCTTCCTCCCTCTCCTGCCTCTCGCTCAGTCACTCAACAGCCCCGCCCTGCCTCACTCCACCATCCTCCCCTCTACATCTCCTCTTCCATCGCTAAGGCTGCAGCTGTAGTAGTAGTGTACGCAACAGCAAAGGGGGGGAAGGCACGAGTGTCTGTCTGCCTCAGCTTGTTGTCATCTCCCATTCACAGCTACTCTATACCCATCTAGCCCCTCTCCCTCTCTCTGTCATCATGTGATCCCATCTCAGGATCTGATCGAATCAGGTTGTCAGAGAATGAAGACATTAATAATGTGAAACATGAACATAAAGCAAAGCATACGCAGAGAAGGAATCATTTCAGGTTGGGTACGATGAGCTGAATCCTCAATTACATCCCGTTACTAACATGTAAGGTTTGTCAGCTTTAGTTTGTTTTAGTAATACAGATTAGATTCTGTTTTCTCATATTAAAAACACACAACTAAAACCACAGTCATAAAAGATGCAGTATATAATATACTGTAGCATAAAAATTCAAGTAAAAGCTTGTAATTAGACTGGAAACGAGGCCTGGGAAACAACGAACACCAGGAGGCAGTGTTGTGCAGCTATAACAACTGTGATTGTTTGGTTTGATCACTGCTGGAAAAAATATGTGCAGTATGACGTCTTCATAATGCTTTTTATTCATGTAAAATTCAGCATTTTAACTACAACATAGACCCTTGATTTCAGTTGATAAAACTACACTGCTAATACATCCAAACCCCAGCTCTTTTACTGAAATGTTTGAGTCATTTTTTAATCATTCGTAAAGTAACTAAAAGCAGAAATTTAAAAAGGGAAAATATAGATTTAAACTGGATTTTTGTAATTAACAAAAGGAAACAAAAACACTGAATAGAAGTGCAAGCTGAATGACGTCATGGCAGTTACACAGCTGCCACAAAGCTGTGCCTCAACAAAGACAAATATATTTTCCTTTTCATAGTTTATATAAAATTTCACATATTTACTAAAGCTAAACGTAAACCTTTTTTAAAACCTAATTTTTAGGTGATCAGTGTTGTGTAACAGCTTAATTACTTAAGCCATATATTGTATTCACATGACAGATTGATGTCCAAATGTTTGAGAGGTGTCAAAAACAATTTATGTTTTCTTGAATGATTTCCATAACCGGGATAGAAAACTGACAGACTGCTTTAAACATGAAATGATTTGAGAGACAACAGCACATTACACATGCAGCTGAAACAGTCATTATTATCCACTGTTAGCGTCACATGTAATTGGACAGTTCTACATTTATTTATGTTGAAAAAACAGTTGCATCCTGAGTTATACACCTGGCAGTTTCCATGATCAGACAAACACAAGGACCAGTGTCCGTTTATAAAAGGTTTAGTGCTACTTTTAGGTTGATGACAACAAAGATACACACATATAGACCTTAACGCTCTTAACCTCTAAACCAGGTCAGAAATCGCAAATACACAAACTAATTAGATTAAGACGCAGAGGTGTCATCTGACACACAATCAGCAGGTTACAAGTTCGAGGGCCAGTTTACTGCATATCATCTAACTCTTCATGTGAACAACTTCCACTTTTACTTTAGCTTATTTATATCCTCCATTTTAGCCTTAAACAGCATATCTTTCTGTTTCATATGAACATTAAAGCACCTCTTTTAGATTTCTGTCATACATCAGAGATGATGGTACATAGCCAAAAGGAGCTGGTACCATTTACCATTCTCAACATTTAAGGCAGAATGGTGGCCAGTGGTTCAAAAGTTTCAAAAGTCCAGTTTGAACAAATAGAATTCAACTTCACAGTGAATATAACTCATGATTAACTCACTGGGAGTCAATATCTGAACATACAGCTATGTCCAAAAGTCTTGGGCCAACACACACTTTGTTAAAATTTCGCTAGGAAATGGGAAATATGTGCGATGACTTATTAAAGCATGTGCAAAAATACATGGAAGTAAAGTATATAAAGCAAATACTGATTTTGTATAAATTTAATGAGCGTGAAAGACGATATTTATTATGATTGCCTTTATTCCGCTTGAACAGCTTGAACTCTCTTAGGCAAGCAGTCTTCAAGTAGTCTCAAGAAATAATTTTCCAGGCTTTTCACAGGACATTCAAAGCTCTTCTTTAGTCAGTTGTTCCATTCTCTGGCAAGTTCAAGCTTGGGAACTGGTGAAAGCCCATGCATGACTGCTAATGTTCTACTGTGTGCTTTTCTATCCTGGTATGCTTTTGCTGCATGGGTAATACGTTTCTATCCTGAAAGATTACGCCACTGCCCAGCTGACACTTTCCAGAGAGGAATGCATGTTGAATTAAAATTATGATGATACTTTTCTCCAACACCACTGGCTGAACAGACCCTGCACCATGCTTAACAGATGACTGAAACAAAAATGTTGATAAGCAACAATTTATTTTACTTTTGAAATAAAAATGTCATATTCATCACTCTAAAACACCTGTTGTCACATATTTTCATTCCAGTTCTTGTGTCAAGTGACATACTTCAGCTTTTCTTCCCATTTCTCTTCCTTAAGAATAACTTCTTTCAGCCTCTCTTTCACTAAGGACCAAATTTATTTGTCAGGTATTTGCTGGGTTTATACCCATTTCGTAAGGATATGACTTTCAAATACTGTTTAATCTCCTTAGATAATTTTTTAAGGTCTGCTACTTTTTTTTTTTACATTTTCCAATTTTAAGGCCACACTGCACACCATGATGAGACATTAGGTTTTTAGCTATTATGGATCTATTTGGGAATCACCTTGTTGACATGGTAAATCGCCTGTCAAACTGTGTTATCTTTGGGAATTTTTTAAATACATTTAACAAAAGAGAAGAGGAGAAATGATGTATTTACAGGCTGCTAGTAGCAAATTGCCTCAAACTACAATTTTACAATGGTTCTAAGTTGTCTGTTTCATCCCTGGTAAGATACCTTGTTTACACTTGAATGACTCATAGCCCATTTAAGTGGGTTGACAAAAACACACATTCCCCTGAAAATGGCCAAGTATAAGGGCTGGGCTGAAAAACTGTGAAAAGCAGCCCAAAGAAATGACCTTCAAGCCCGGAGAACTACTTCTCAAGACCACTTCATGTCAACAAAGTCTGGGTCCTTGGAAGCAAAATATAAGGGTATGAAGGGTGGCTCAAGACTTTAGCACAATGATATTTGCCAGTGATTTTGTTTTGTTGCACTTTTTTAAATCCACCAATTTGCCTCCTGACATTTTAAAAGAAATAACTGCATGCCAAAATAAGTTCTACTTAAGTTTTATTTGACCCTAAACAGAGAGTAAGTGGTTGCAGAAAACCTTACGAAAAATGAAAATATCTCATTTTTATTTACACAGTGCTCATCTCAAAGTCTGCTACGTGGCTTTTTGAGCTCTCAGTGATCTCCCTTGTTTAACAGGAGAGCTCACTGGTCTTTATGATGAGGCACATTGAACCTAGTGTTGTTAAGCGATATAGCGACACTTGAAATTAACTTGTGTTTCATTCACACGATTAGATTATCAAATAAAATGTGCTAGCTAGATTATGACGTATACAGATGACTAGGATGATTTTATTTCCAATAATCAAATTTCAAGCAAATTAAGAACATTTATAGACTGACTTATGGACAACACTGGCAACCTCACAAGGTATTGTGATGATCCCTAAACAAATAAACAATAGGATTGATGAGTCACTCAAAAATTCTCTCTAAAGATCGTCAGAGATGTTAATCTCCCACAGACGTGCAAGACTGATCATGGGCTCTGTCAGTGTTTTGCTAAATGTCCCAATTATAATCCATGCATGTGTGCAGACACAGGACTCTTGTGCTGGCATGCTGACCATGTGATAATCCAGCATTACCTACAGAGCCAATACTACACAGTCAGAGGTAGAGGAAGAAGGACAGGAAGTGGGTGGGGCCAATTGAGGAGATAAATCCATGGAAATAGATGAGCCAATAGAAGTGCCAGGTTGATAAAGTGAGAGGAAAAGAAGAGAGAGAGGGAGACAAAAAAAAAAAAACACAAAACAAAAAACCCCACAGACAGTGAGAACCAGGTCTTGACGAGGGAGGATTCTCTACAAGAAAGTCGCAGGATTTTTAAAAAAATATGCCCCTGATGTTTTTAAATAGAAAACTAACGCAGTGTTTCATTTAACCGGATTTCACTGTAAAAACAATTTTAGTTTACCTGCTTCCCCTGCTTTGGGGGGAAGAGGGTTATAACCTACCTGTTGCACTGGACCTGTTGAGAAAAACACAGGGGCGGAGGAGGGGCACCCGGAGGAGACGAGGTGCCGCCAAGTCGAGCAGGAAGCTTGAGCACAGACTCCGTGGAGTGATGAGGACAGCACGCCGGGCGAGCAACGTGGAGGTTCCCTCCTTCCTCCGACAGCTGGTGAAAGAGACAGAGAAGATGGTCACCTTCTTCTTCAAAGGAGGATCCAGGGAGACAGGGCCTGGGGAGGAGGACAACTTGGATGAAGATGACGGAATACCCAGCCCGTACCTGGAGCATCCCATTTTGGAAAAGTATGTGTCTGAGGGGGGATCTCATGTGGGGTTGAACTATGCTGTGGCAAGCATGCAGGGGTGGAGGGCTCAGATGGAGGATGCCCACGCCTGTATGCCCCAGCTGAGAGCAGAGTTGCGAGACTGGGGTTACTTTTCTGTTTTTGATGGACACGCAGGCACCACAGTGGCACAGTACTGTGCCAGACACCTGCTGGATCACATCCTGGCTGCAGGTACGTGTTAACCACCGACTCTGAATCAAAATTTAAGATTTTTAGAAACTTATATTTATATCTAAACACCTTCAACGTAGCCCCAAACATGTTCTTACTTTACTTCTTTGACAGGAAAACGCTTCCAGTCTTTTGTGGCTTTAATAATTAACATTCAGACTTGAAATGCACTCGTTGTAGTTTGCTTAGGACCAAAGCCTCTTAAAGAATAAAATAAGCAACATCATGCAAAGGAGAAGCGGTCTGGCAAGTTAAATGCTTTAACAGAACATGTGTATTTTCAGTCCCAAAACGAATCCTTTGCTAAACAGGTCAATTAAATTACTTTAGGAATACAAAATAGCTAATTAAGAGCTGATTAATAAAGGCTATAAAAGATTGAGACTTAAGGGTTACAGCACACTGTGGATTAAAAACAAAACAAAACACCACACTACACTACAGTATTCATTTTTTTTTTTCAAATCAAAAATTCTAGATGCTTTTAGAAACACTTGAAACATCGCAGGGACTGAATTTAAACATGTAATTTCAATCCAGCAGTTCTACAGGGAGAAAAAACAAAACTACATTGAGTTTTTCACGTTTGCTCACAGCTACAGTACTGCTCAGTAATGTTTGTCTCTCCAGTGCACTTTCAGTACTCTAAACTTGTTCTGTGTCATTAAAAGTTAAATGTAAAATGTCACAAGTCAAACATCTATCTTTGATTGTCCCTCTTTTCCAACAGGTGGGATTCAAACAAACGAGAATCCTGAGCAAGTAAAGGAAGGGATACGTGAAGGCTTCCTAGACATTGATCGTCATATGCACAAACTGGCTCGTCAGGACAACTGGGACAGAAGTGGCTCCACTGCAGCAGGGGTGCTGATTTCTCCGCGCCACATTTACTTTATCAACTGCGGAGACTCCCGCACTCTGCTCTGCCATGACAGCCAGGTGGTCTTCTACACTGAAGACCACAAGCCGTTCAACCCCAGAGAAAAGGAGCGGATCCAGAACGCCGGAGGCTCAGTGACCCTGCAGAGAATCAATGGCTCGCTGGCTGTTTCCAGGGCACTGGGTGACTTTGACTTCAAGGAGGTGGACTGGAGGTCGCAGACGGAGCAACTCGTGTCTCCGGAGCCAGAGGTGTACGAGCTGGAGAGGACGCCTGAAGACGAGTTCCTAATTCTAGCTTGCGATGGTGTGTGGGATGCCATTGGAAATGAAGAACTGTGTGCTTTTGTACGCAACCGTCTGCAGGTGTGCGATGACCTGAGAGAGATTTGTACCCAAGTCATTGATCTCTGCCTCTATAAGGTGAGAAATCAGGCCACAAGATCCACAGTGACAGTGAAGCACTTTGCGAATAGAAGCACTCAGACTTGCAATGTTCTAAAAGAATACACACACATATATGTATATATATACACATATATATACACACACACATATACATATATACACACACACATATATATACATATATACACATACACACACACACATACATATATACACACACACACACATATATATATACACACACACACACACACACACACACACACACACATATATATATAAAATTTAAACTGAACTGCTTAATTCCCAAACACATGTGTATTATTGCGAGGTCTTATCTTAGCAGTCCTTCTGTTTACTTCAAACTCAGCACACTGGACCTTTCAGTAAGACTCAGAGTTACCACAGGTGGATTTGTGAATGGCAAGCTTTACGTCAAGAGGGGGGTGGTGGTGGGGAGAGTCTGTGTGAGGAGGTTTTATGCTAACGACTTGTTACATAAGTAGATTACTCCTGCTGGTGTTCTTAATGCTTTTAGTTACTATCCATGCTCTATAAATAGCTGTATTAAGGAATCCTGGGGACAAGATTGGAGGGAAGAAAAGCCGCACATGGTCGGGATTAGGCCTGAATGTGAGGCTGTTGACGTTGGCTCAGACACTTTATCCTGGCTACGATGGGGTGCTATTTATTTCACCTAAAAAGGCTTACTGTACCTGCTGAATAACTGCATGTTCCAGTACACACTGAGCCTCACTTCATAGGCAACAGGATGATGGCAATAGCACTGCAATAACTTTCCAGGATGCATTTTTCCAGAGTTACAAGCTATAATATGTAGTTTACAATGTGACATCACAAAAAAAAAAAGCCAACAAACCAGGTTTTTCCCCACGACATGGAAAAAATACAACAACCTCAGATAGCATTTAAGTATATGTAACTTTCTACTCTTATTTCGATCTGCATCAAAGTGCTCTGTCTCCCTCTGCAGGGCAGCTTGGATAACATCAGCATCATCATTGTCTGCTTCCCTGGCGCCCCCCAGGTGTCACAGGAGGCACTGCAACAAGAGGCAGAGCTTGAGCAACAAATTGATATGAAAGTGGAAGGTACTGCTGATAACTTTCCTGCTGCATGCTAAAATAGATCGCTCTTAATTTCCATTTTTATAAGCAGGTTGTTTTACTCATTGACCTCCACAGAAATTATCCAGATGATGAGGTGCAGAGATGAGGACCCTGACCTTATATATGTGATCAAATTCCTAGCAGCAGAAGAGATTCCGGGACTGCCCCCAGGAGGAGGAATCACCAGCAAGTGAGCAAACGAATCGCCGCAAACACTGATCTATTTGAAGTGAAATTAATTTTGGAGAATCAAATACCTACTCTCAGTGCTTCTACCTTTGCAGGCGAGACTGTATCATCTCAGCATACCAGAAACACATCATGGCTCTAAGGACTCAGGAGCCAATGGTAATGCATAGAAGACACGCATTAGAAATGTCACAAAAGCTGGTAGATCTATGGATGTTTATCTTCTGTCACATTACAGTTGGAAAACCTTAAAGTAGGGATAACAGGCTCTAGAGAGCAGGACAATCTGAGGGCAGGATTTCTCTTGACATTAACCAAACCACAAGTTGTGGATTTCTCCCACTGAGAACGCCACATCCAGATGAACAGAATGAAATTTTGGAATATGGATTTTAAAATTAAACACATATGGTTGCAACTAGCTGTTGTTGTGACTGATCAACCTTCTAGTTTAAGTTTGAAGTATGAAGACTTGCAGGTTTACTTTCTGTGACAGTATGTTTAATGTTTTTTTGTTTTTTTTGCTCAAATCCCAGTTTTATTTAGTACAACCTTTCCTCCTAAAACCCAGCAATCATTTTTGTCCTCTGTCTGTTACATAAATCTGAGACCATTACATCAAGCCCATTTATGCAATCTATATGACTCCCTCTGTACTGTCAAGGGGAAATCCCGAGCTTTCTATTCTATACAACATTGTGGGGTTTGAGCTAACAGAGCACACAGACTTTCTCTTTAAAATGATGGAAATTGCAGTTTTCATATTCTTTTGAAACATTTAGCAGGATTTCAGCAATGCACAGTAATTTTACCTCTTGCAAAACAAAACTTTGATTCAGTGTCTTCAGTGTCTGACCTAAGTCATTACTTCAGGAAGCAGAGAATTAAATGAACTCAGAACTGTGAAAGGGGAGTCAGAATGATTTCTGTCAGGGGATTAGGTGGAGGAAAGCCAGACATCAGAGCAGGAAGGTTAAAATCTCAGAGGAGGAAATAACAGCTTTTGAGGATCAATTCGATTTCAACTATACAGAAATTGGGTTGAAATTTAATTTTTAGGATGAAACAAGAAAACAGAATAATGCTGCCCACAACCATGAAACAGGAGCTCCTCTGATTACATCAAACAGGAAACAGGCAACCCGACATTATTTATAAAAAAGGAGCACACAAACAAGAGAGAGATGGTTATTTCTAAAGGTGGCATTAAAACTTCTTCAGTATATCTGTGGTCACCACATGACTTCATACATAACCTATGACCCGAATTTCCCGTTTCCTATAGTTTTAACGAATTCAATAAGTTGAGACAAATTTTTCAAGATTAGGGAGTCCATCAAACTAATACATGAGCTGAGGAGTCTCTGAAGTGACAACTCTCTTAAACAGAATGTAACAAGGCTGCCATGGAAAGATGATTCCCTTCACACGATGATCCCCTTGGAGACAGACAGTGATTCAAATCCCACCACTTCAGAGGTCTAGCTTGTGCAACACTTCTTATCCATAATGAAGAAGAAGTGTTATCATGTTACCACTTCTCAGGCGCCCCAAAAGTCGGTATGTCCTCCATCGTAATTTTTAACCTTCTTGCACTGATGTCTGGTTCTCCTCCCCCTCATCACTTGACAGCTCTGAGCACGACCCCACTTCCACAGTTCCGAGTAAAATATATTTAGGCCTCGCTCAGACATCATAGCATTCTGTGATCAAACAAGACTTATTGTCCACTTCCAGGAACAGAAGATGAAAAATAAATAAATAACAAGTTTAAAATGTGTTTCCTTGAAACAGAATAATCAAAACATTTGTTTTTCATCCAAGTCTCAGGAGGAAATAATAATAATTGCAAAACAACTTAATAGAATTTCTATTTTATAGCATTATCTGAAATAACTATGTTTTTGTCTTGTGACATTTCAGGACATTGAAGGATCAGAGGAAGACTCAAACTAAAGCCATGAAGAATCAACATCATGAAGAAAGCTTAGACACTTCTTAGATGTGGACCACACTAAGCACAATTCTTTAAGTAATGTTTTTGGGTATAGGGCATTGTTGTTTTTGGCTATAGCCACATATATTTGCTTTCTGGTCAAATCAAATTAAATATGGAGGAACAAAATGATACATCCACTGCATGTGTTTTTATTTATTTATTTGTATTTAATTCACTTGGGGTGGGAGGGTGGGTGGCTGGGTGACACTGTTTATCTAAAAAATTTATATTAATGTGCAAACGTCTTGAGCAAACGTCTTGAGCACCTCCGTGGTCTTTAGCAATAGTCCTCTGGGCTTTCTGGAGATCTTTCAAATCTTTTATTTGAACATTGGCTGATTTTCATGGTTTTTCAGTCCAGCTCTTTCATGGCTGTTTGTTAAGCCACTTAACACTGACCTATGAATCATTAAAGCATAAAAAAGGTCGCCTAACCTAGGGAAACAGTGTTGTCACTACACACTTACAGAACTTAGCAAAAAGCAATTTTAAAATTGTGTCATTAGGCAAAAAAACCAACAAAAAAAACCCCACTCCACATAATTTCTTCGTATTTCTTTAATTGAATCTATAGAAAATAACAAAGATACCACAGTTTGACTGGCAAAATAGTATTTTTGCAGCAACGATGTGATTCATAAAGACTTGCTGGCATATCTTAGCATAGAGATCTCTGTTTCTGTAAAGATTTGATGGATCTGGACAACTGTGGAGGACAAAAGAAAAAGTGGCAACACCTCTAAGAAAAACTACCTACAGCAGATGAACAGTATCTGGAAGTTACGTCCTTAAGAAATAGGATCTGAGAGACACATCTGGTACTTGAGTTAATCCATCTACTGTCGCCAAAGACTCATCAGAAATGGCCTCAGTGGAAGGTTGGCCCTGAAGAAGCCATTTATAGGAAAAAGGCTGAGGTGTGCCAAATGACACAAGAACTGGAAGGAATCAGCTCTTACAGAGTGATGAATCCAAATTTGAAATTTCTGGTTCAAATTACAACAGTATGCTTAGAATGGGTCAGGCGAGAGATACAACAGTGACTGTCAACCATTAGTAAACCACAGTGGAGGCTCTGGGGATTGTTTCAAAATTGATGGAATTCTGAACACAGAAAATTACCATCAGATTATGATTCGCCCTGCAATACCATCTGGAAAGTGTATGATTGGCAACGTTTTCTTTTAGCTCAACAATGATCCCAAACACACTGCCAATGGCCAGTGGACAGAAGAACACACAGTGGATGAGTGTTAGTCGTAGACTGGCCTCATGGACTCCAAGATTATTGAAGCAGTGTGAAATCATCTTGACACAGGACAAAACAAAAAGGCAGTCGAGGTCCAAAGAAGAGCTTTGAATGTCCTTCAGGTCTGCAGAACTATTTCTGAACATGACTTAAAGAAATCAGAAGAACGCTTGACTAAAAAAGTCCATGTGTAAAAGAGGGTCATAGCAAATGTTGACTATCAAGCTTGTTAGAATGAACTGTGTTTTTGCCTTATATCAATATTTGAATATTTGCGTGTCTCATTAAATTGTTGCACCAGCTTCGCATTTTACTAGCAAAACGCTAAGATGTGAGTAGTGACTCATGACTTGTGTACAGTACTGTACTTTATGACAGTGGGTCTGCCCATCAATTTTCTATTGCTTATCCAGGGAGTATTTAATATTATTTAACCACACAGTGCCTGGTCAGACGCTGATAGTTATCTGCTCATCGTGGAAGCGTCTGTGTAATGCAGCTCATTTACATTGCCATGTGATATTGTATACAAGCTGCGTATGAGGAAAACAAATGATCTGACATTTGTGATGGACCACAGTATCTCTCGGTAAACAATCAGTTTGCACGGTGCTGTCATGGAGCAAAGGTCGCACAGATGGCAATAACTTGTTACATCAACATAAGCGTATGCCACGAGAGAAGAAAGCCAGAGCGAGAGACACAAAAGGATAAAGAATGAAGGAGAGGTTAGGAGAAAGACGGGGGTGGGTGGGGGGGGGGGGGGGGGTTAGAGGACCAAACTGGATGAAGAGGATGCGAGGTTTCTGGGAATTAGCACATCTGCCTCATTACTTCTAAGATCTACAGCATTTTAGAGGGCGGGTGTGATGTGTTACGTCAATGTGAATTTCAAATTGCAGTGGAGTTTTAGCCAGTGGATCTCTGTTGCACAGTTAGCTTATTTTGCTCCATGTGTACAGCTTTCAAATTATAGACAGTCACAATTATTTTACTTTAACACTTAATATTTTAGTCTCACATATAGAGTCTAAAATATAAGTGTTATCCTAACTTAGGCTTTCAAAAAAAACAACTGTTGAATTTTCCACCTTCAGCTTCAATTTGAGCTAAGACCAAAAACTAGACTCCTTTCACCCCTCTTGTTTTCATCATCCAAAACCAAATAAAAACCCTCTAAAACTAACAATGGGGCACTTTAGGGGTCTCCTTCTGACATTCACGGGTTCATCAGAATATTTTGCGAGGGTGTGATGTGGCCCGGCACCTCTTTATTAACTCCGAGAGCAGAGCTTTTATTGGACTGTTCCTCCTTCACATCTCCTCACTCCTGACAAGTCGAATCACTGGAAATTTTCAGCTCAGGGCAGCATCCCTCAGCTTTGAACACTTGTTTGGACAAACATAACAAGAGAGAACAAAAAACAAGAAGAGGTGCAGAAGAAGAAGAAGAAAAGCACCTGAGAGGAAGGCACAAAGAAACTACCATATATAAAATGTGAGTAATAACTGAGTTTTGTGGCATTTAAGTTCATTTAAACTGATTTAAAATGACTCTGTTGCCTCATGACAGGAAGTTAAGCAGCTCTGGGTATGAACCAATGGCTGGAAACTTTCACCAGCTGTTTCCTTCAGGTGCTGCAATTGTTTCCAATTTCAGTGGATTTTGTCATTTTTACAGGCAACACTGGGATTTTTAGAAATATCACTTTTTACAGAAGTGTTTGCTTGGCCGGGATGGCCACAGCCTCTAGTGCAGAGAAGCTATAAACAAAGAGGATTGGCTTATACATATGATCTTATAAATAAAAGAAATCATCTGAGCATATTTTAAAGGCAGAGACTTTCTAGGAAAATCTGTTCAGAAAATCAGTTCTGTTTTTACTAGTTTCCTGTCAGAGTTGCAACAGAGGAATGGAATGGTAAAATCCCCCCAAAACCCCCTAATATGTCACTGCCACCAAGAGCTGTCTCTCTATTACGATGCAGGGTCTTTACCTTACTATAGTAAAGTGCCTTGAAGTGACCATTGTTGTGAATTTGTGCTGCAAGAATAAAATTTTCCAGAATTCAACTAATTTTAGTTTCAGCTCATCAGAGCTGCATGCGCTGACTCAGAGCTGTTAATTCTGCCTTCCATCACTGCCAGTGAAATTAATTTAAGGGGCAGCTAAGGACAAGAGGAAACATGCCCACGAGCAATTAGTAGCACAGAGTACACGAGGGAATAAAAGTGTTGAAAAAAGACAAACTAGAATGATGTGAAATAATCAGTAAATTAAATCTTGAATAGTCCTTCCTGTGCTGCCCCCCTCTCCAAACGCTTAATCTTGTTTAAGAGAACAAGGACACTCGTTGTCCCTCACTGCGCCACCACTGTAAGAAAGTGGGACAACAGTTTAACAGGTTAATTGTTGAACCTGAGTCAGGCAGGTAGGTGCAGCTCATTACAAAGCTGCCTTGTGATTGTGCTCAGTGTCGCGTTGAAACAGCGAGTTACTGAAAGAGACGAACTTAGCGAGTCCAAAGAAAACTTAAGCGACAGTTGGACAGCTTTTGCGTGCTTCGGCTTGAGTGTCTAAATGTTCATTTAAAGTTAAAATAATCCCCTTAATCTAACGGGTTGTCACCCACCTGCAGCAGCGTGAGATGCCCGTGAACGCAGGGCATGTGGGTTATGGCAGTGTGCCGTCGGGAGCCTCAGAGACATGCCTTCTGCTCATTCCGGAGTCCGACTCTATGTGGAGGCCAATGACGAGAGAGGAGCTAGAGGCAGCTGATGGGCCTGGCTGGAGGAAAGTGCGCTGTTACCTGGTGCTGCTGTTCTGGCTCGCCTGGGTCACCATACTTGCCACTTCCATCGCCATCATAATAAAGAGCCCCCGGCCGGTTGCGACGCCCTTGAAATGGTGGCAGGAGTCTGTGTTCTATCAGCTGCAGGCCGACCAGTGGACGGAGGCGCAGACCGAGGGTTCAGAGGGCATGTGTGGTAGGACGCGCCGAAATAAAATGCTGAAATTTGGGTTTAATATGTCTATGCTTAAAAAATTGACATGATGGAGAATTTAGAGTTGGGCGGATCAATTCAAATATCGATAGATTCTATTCCGACACTGATAATGGATCGATATTAGCACGATAAGATAGATACTTTGCTTCGATCCTTTCAGTTCAATTTTAGACGACTAAAATGTGGTCAATTATTTATTTATGTTTGTTTTTTGAAAATGAAGGGGGGGACTTCAAACATGCACTACGAAAAATGTCTGAATCTTTGTATAGCCTGGCCTAAAGTGCTTTAAAGACGGACACATTTACATTCCAGTTCCCCATTTTCAAAATACATGAGAAACTGAAAAATGTTTTGCTTTGACTGATTATTTTGGAAAGTGAAAACCACAGTGACTGATCAAAATTAGTTCAGAATTTACAAATTGATGATTCATCTCAGTCATGATGCACAAGCTGCCTTTATAAGTTAAAGGCATTGGCCCCGTAATTACATGGTATCTGATCTATATCAACATTTGCAGCGTGCACAGCCTTAGATGAACCTCATTCACCATCACTTAACTACCTGCTTCCTGGCAGTCATGGCAACAGGAAAGCTGCAGTCATCAGTTTTCATTGAAACCATTTTTTCCATTATTTTGTCCACCGCATTTATGTTGGTAGGGCCAATAACGGCTTTTAAAACCACACAAATGTTATTGTACCCAAAAATGCAAGTGTGGCTGTATTTGCACCACTTATTGCTTTTAGTTAAACAGTTTCACTGTTACTGTGAGGCCAAAAGCTGCACTGGGTTCTTCTCTGTGCTGATAACTACTTAATCTGACTGTGTGATTAATACTGTTAGCTACCACATGATTGTATCAAGTTATGAGAGTCAGAGAAAGTGCTGTTGCTTTTGCTTTGAAAATAGAAAACATTTTTCTAATCCCACATGAGCATCTGTGTGCAACATGTTCTTCAATATAAATGATAAATAACAGCTCTACTGACATAAACATGAATGCAAACCCATCACATGAGGAAACTGAATATCATGGCATTCTGATTAAAAATAAGTAACTCTTTCTGATATGTATTTTCTTAAGCAATGCATGAGCAGCTTCCCTACCTCAGGTCTTTGGGTATAGGGGCTCTAATCCTGAAGGGTGTGTTTGATGTTGAGGTCTTTCCTTTAAACCTCACTGCCGCTGATAAAAACTTTGCTCCACTGGCTTGGATGCAACATCTGCTCAGTGAGAGCCACAAAGCAGGTGAGTAAAATACTTTTTTTTTTTTATGCAAATGGCTTTCAGACGTGGTTTTATGGGCCTTTTATTACTGATTAACAGGCTTCATGCTGGTCCTGCAGGTCTCAAAATTGTGCTTGACTTGTGTAAACGGGATCTGTTGGCACTTCAGGATGTAACTGGAAACCTCTCAGCTACCACACAGGTAAAACCTGCTTTCTGATCATGCACTCAGTCAGGAGTTCATAAAATATGAAATGGATATTCTTTCCACAGCGTGCACTCCACTTCTGGTTGGAAAAAGGTGTGGCAGGTTTTGTTATCTGTGACACTGATGCAGCATATTCAGAAAAGGTAAAATGATATTGACTAGTTTTGAATTTTGCTACAAGTCGTTACCATAGGCTCAGTGTTCCCAATTAAATGTGTACTTTTCAGACTCTGCTGGAGTGGAGACGTGTCTTTGGGGAATTCAGTAGTCCGGAAGAGGAAAGGTGGTGTTATGCATGTAAATACAGAGTTTTTTTTATGTTATAAAGGAAGCTCAAGGATTGCTGGAAAAAAAATGTTTAATTTCAGGATTGTCGTGGTAAAACAGACGGCAGATGTTCTGCGTCCATTAAATGGCTCCGGTCAGGTCAACGTTACACTGGTGGATGTGGTCATGAGGTCCATTCTCCCTCGTTCACATCACCCACTGTTTGCACAGGAAGTGGCTGGTGCTGTAGAGAGACACCTACAAACAAGAGGAGATAATATATGGCCCAGCTGGACAGTAAGATTTCTCTATAAGATTCTTGTATATTTTGATAGAAAAATGCTTATTTTACAGATTTACAAAGTAACTTAAAGCAAAATTGGGAAACGTAAAGACCGAAACAAGTCTTTATATTAAGGGCCATCAGTCAAACAATACTGTTTGGTCTGGATCGAAACAGTGCGTTGTGTGTGTGATGTCTTCTTTTGCGCATGCGGGCCGCTTTGAGGTTTCACACTAGAGTGCGTTTGCTGTCACATTTTATTTGTAGTGTGAACAAGCAGACAAAAAAAATCGGATTTGATCAAAAAATCGCAATTGAGCATTAAGACCTGCAGTGTGAACGTAGCCTTAGTCAACTTTCTATGTGACAGTTTACAAGCATCAGACTACAAAGATGCAACAAAGATACTAAAAACCGCAGCTCTTATGCACTACTTTTCATTACATATTTATTTTTTCAGCTTTGGTTTGGAAAGTTAGTAGTTATATGGCCACTCTCTCCATTGTTTTAACAGGTTGGAGGCAACGCATCTCAGGAACTGAAGAAGTTACTCCTGGTGTTGATTATGACTCTGCCAGGATCACCAGCAATCCAGTGTGATAAAGACATGGAGAAAACAAAGGTAAAGCCTTGTTTGAGACTTTAAATTGATTGATGAATGATTTTTAACCGCTAACGATGTCATCTGAAACATTGCAGCTTGTATTATATGTCACTGAAAATTTGCATGTCTCACAGAGAGATGGACGAGCTACTAGATACCAAACACTCAGTATGAAGCTAGCTTGTGCTCTAAAAATGTCTCAATAAGATTTGTTCTTTGACTTTTTTTCACAAATGAAGTTGGAACTCTTGCAAAGCTGTTGCAGTATTTGGTGTTTATTGTATTTATTTTTCTCACATTTGTCGCTATCCTCCCCTCTTCCTCAGGAAAAGGGCAAAATGAACTGTGCAGCCCTTCAGCTCTTCTCCTCCCTCAGCTTCTCCAAAGCCAGAGAAGAAGCGCTTCAGTATGGCAGTTTCACCTTCCTTCCTTTCAACACCTCGTCATCCTCCAACTCCTCTCTTTCCTCTCCTTTATCTCCCCCAATTCTTGCCTTTCTGCGCTCCTGGGGTTGTGTCCACTTCCTCGTTCTGCTCAACTTCGGGTTTCAGCCTCAAAGCCTGGATCCTGCCTGGGCCTCGAGCTTGCCTGATGCCGGGCTGTTTGTAGCCAGCACAGGGATGGATCGTTTTGGGTCCACATCTCTCTACAGTCTCAGACTGCAGCCCCACGAAGGCATCGTAATCAAACTTTTTGAAGCACAAAACTATTCGTAGAGTTTCTGTGGTCGGGTTTCAGTATATCTCAAACCACAGTGATGCAGCTGTTTTTAAAAAATTCTCATTTATGCTCAGAAGTCACTGAAACTAAAGTCACTGTTTTGTGTAGCAACATTTGAGTGGTTCCCCTTCAACCACTGGGATCTGTAATATATCTATAATATAGCATGACTGTATGAACTGAGATAACAAGTAAATCTTGATTTCACATCACAAACTTTGTTTTGTGTGTGTTTAAAAAGTTAAAATGATACTCAGTTCACATTGGGTTTAGATAACCTATTATAAGTGTGTTTATATCAGAAGTGAAAAAATAATTTTTACAACAAATTTGGCAGTATCCCGAGTGTTATTACTGTAACGGAAGTGTTCTCTTGTATTTTGAGTTTCCTGAATTTTTGAAACTGTCACTTAGGCGCGTGACTAAGTATATGCTAACAAAATGATACAATAAATGCTGGATATAAGGACAGCATAAAAGATGCCAATCAAAGAAAAGAATGAACGTGACTTGCAACACAACCCTTTTCTGCCACACTCAATTAGTGGTGAAGTGTGGCTGCCTGAGAAAACAAGAAACACTTGGGAATATGATCTGTCCATCTTAGGATGTTTACACTAAGTAACCACAAGGTGAAGCTGCAGTACCAGTAACTGTTCAGCTGCTCCCCCAACTCTTAAAGTATGACAGTAAAAACTCATCAACTACAAATAAAGATTTTCTAAAAACAGTAAACCAGTATTGATACATGACACTTACAAAATCAGCTGCCATCATGCGACTGCTGAGTCATTCACTGCTAATATGGCACTTTTTTTTTTTTTTTTTGTAAACGTTCCTCATTTTCACCTCTTTCACTCTGAATCATGTCAGATTACTTATTTCAGAAATTTGTGCAGCATTTCACTTCTCAAGAAACTTTCTTACCGCATCATCGGCATCTGGAGTGATCTCACTGGTCAAATCAGCAAGTCTTTGTGTGATGCATCTGAATAAACCTATAAAGCAATTATACTTTTTTTCACATCTTTCTCAAAGACCTCCATGTTATATTCTCTCTAATATGGTTAACATAAAAATCAAAAAGTGTGTTGTACTGTTGCAACACTTTTTTTATGACAACTTTTACTTGCCACAAAAAATGATAAATGAACATAACCCCCCCCCCCCCCACACACATACACACACACACACACACATATATATATACTGCATGAGGGCTTAAATGTCATGTCATGTTCTTCAAACATCGGGTCTCATAGGAGACAAACAGTGCAAGCAAGGATGTTCACTTTTGCTTTGTTTTTACATGGACAAAAGAGTTTTTGACAAGATTGTAACTGTAATGAGATTTTATTTTATATGAATGAAATGTTAATGATAGAATGAATGATATTCTTTCATTCAATTCAACAGATTTACATCTTGATGATTAAACACTACATCCTCAAAGCAAAATGTGTGGGTGGTAATGTGTCTAAGATCGAGACATGCATGACTGAGCATAAGTGAAATCAAAACGTGAATATGGATCAAAGACAAAAATGTTTTGAAGAAAAAAAATCCCAATTTTTGTCATACTCATACATTTGCACTTGCATAAATCAAACTTACATAATCATTAAAACACACAGCTTTACAGCACAGGAATACAGTTACAGCTTTAAAGTTAAAAGTCTAATTCTCACAGTGCATTTTGCAGCAGCATGGAATTTCTAAAAGCAAAAAGCTCTTAAAATGACATTCACAATCATCATAGGTAGTTTAAAGATCCATGAAAAGGAGGAAGAAAAGGAGACTGCAATGTTCAAGCAATACAGTGACATTATGAACAGGACTCCCACAGGAATGAAACCCTCTCTGAAAAAGAAGTAACCCAACTCTCAGAGATGGTTTGGAATAGCAACAACTTATACTAATCCCTTTCGTTTCTCAACATAAAACATTATTATTAGACTTGCAAAAGAAGCAGGTTTACCTTCACATAACTGTTTAAATGCTAAAGTAAGTGGTAAAAGGAATAGGCCATTTTTACGACAATTTTCCCCCCAACAGAGCACAATTATGAAAAGCTTCTACTGTACCAATATATATACATAAACATTTATGTATTACCTTTTCACATTCACTTAAACCTTATGGGTGTAAAAGGTAGAGGATGTCTTTTAGAAAACACACACATACAACAACAAACACATGAAACACAAAATAGTCAGTGTTATGAGTCAAGCAATCTTAACTCCTGAAGAAGTAAAAGGTTTACGTTTCTGAAATCCATTTTTTCAGTCACAGTGGTTTTGCAGCAACTCAGTCATGAAGAAGCAGGCCACGTAAAGGTACCGAGCGAGGTCGGTAATTCTCTGTAACTCTCTGCTGACTCAGTAACTTCAGAGTTAACATCAGCATGAGAACAGTGCCCTGGGAGCTTCATGGTATGTGTTTCCATTCCTGAGCAGCTCCTTTAGGTGGCCCAGTACTTGTGTCCATATCAAGTGCTTGATGTACCAAATTTGGGTTCTTCACTGGATTCACTCATGCTCGTTCATAATAACCACTGACACATTAGTAATTAGCATTGCACTGGATCTGCTACACATTAGCATATGTTGCACATACAACAAACATTGACATCATTAGCATTTAGCTTGGATCACCCCATATGGAAAATAAATTTCCAGCCCCATTGTCTCCATTAGTAAATGTTTCCTAATATACGGAAAGTTCTATGAGACTTATATATCACACTGTGATTTAGTTCTATATTTATTCTTATGCATAATAAATTTTACTTGATTAAATTTTAATTCATATGTTTTTTAATTCATGTTTCATGACACGCACATTTTGAGTACATAAGTTGTAGTATGAGACACACAAGTCTTTCAAGACATACAAAATATAAACAGTTCAATAATAATCGTGTATATCTGTTACACACATATGTCATCCAAATAAACTGTGTAAGCAGGCACGTTGCGTGAGCTAAATCTCATGTCATCCATGCTTTAGACACAGATAATGCATTAACAGACTTACTGACTTACTGTGCCTTAAAGAAAGGGCCGACTGATCGAGATAAAAAACAAACAAACTATACATTCATACATTTCCATACAGCTTTCCTCAACTGCATATATTCAGATTTTACAGTATGTCATCCTTGGGCCTGACATGACTGTAAGTGTTCCTTAGTCCCAAGTCACAGTGCTGTTTTAATGGCACAACTCCCCTTGCAATGTTCAAATAACTTCCGTCCATCAGTGGAAAGTTAACAGTTAGTGCAGTCATTTTTTCCAAAGTTAAGGGAGAAATTTTAACGGCAGCACGTAGATTTAAATTGTGACAGTCTTGTCTTTGTGCCTTCAAATACTAGGTGCAGGAATTTTGGATTCATACATTCATTTCATTTTAGAGTTTTCCTTAAATGTTTTTTTCCATATAGAAATGTCCTCCAGCCTCCAGGCCATTACCTTGCACTGCCATGGGTTTTTGTGGGTCATCGAGGTAAATTGGAATACATGTTGGTTGGTGGAACTGACGTGTCTGGTCGGTTGCGTTGTATGACATTGTCAAGGGGTAAAGACAGAGCGCAGTGTGCTGTCGTCTTTACGGCTCCTTTACTGAAGCGGAAGCTCAGCAGAGAGCAAAGGTGGCGAAACACGGACTTGCGGCAGATGATAAAGACCCAAGGATCAACGATGGGGTTGACCGCATAGAATCTGAAAGCTATCAGGTTCTCTTTGTCACCGCAAAATGGATGGATCGCATTGATAAAGCCTGCAATCTGTAAAGAAAAGACAGAGAGAGCGTCAAGGTTAGATGCAATTCCTGTGATTTCCAGCTTACAAGTGTAAACGTTTCTGTACCGTCTCTTCCAGAAGGCCAAGGTCAAGAGTTAGAGAGACGATTTTTGTAGAATTGTAAATTAAACAATCAAGATGTGTTTGAAGTGCAAAATTTCAACTTAATTCAAATAGAAATCTGGCATTTTTATATCTAGTTCTGCATTCTCAGAAGTTCAGAATTAATGAGACAATCAAAGCAGTTTTATGGCCAGGTAAGACCTGTTCCCTTCAAAGTACTGAATTTGTATGTCATAGCTGTTCACTGTTGTGCGGGAGGTCATCATTAGGCTGAAAACCCCAAATAGTCTGGTGTATTGTTAAAATTTTACACCGATCAGCTCACCAACACCAAAAGACCTGAAAGACCACAGAAGACAACTGAAGTGCGTGATGACAGAATTATTTCCAAGGTTAAGAAAAACAACTTCATAGCATCTAACCGAGCCAAGGACTCTCTTGAGGAGGCAGATGTATCATTGTCAAACTTTATTATAAAGAGAGCCTTCATGAATGGAAATACAGAGAGTTTACAACAAGGTGCAAACCACTGGTTACACCAGGGGTGGGCAATCTCAGTCCACGAGGGCCGGTGTCCCTGCAGGTTTTAGATCTCACCTTGGGTCAACACACCTGAATCACATGATTAGTTCGTTACCAGGCCTCTGGAGAACTTCAGGACATGTTGAGGAGGACATGTGGACTGAGATTGCCCACCCCTGGGTTACACTCAACACCAGGAAGCTCAGATTAGACTTTGCCAGAAAACATCTAAAAGAGCCGACACAGTTCTCTAAAATAATCTTTGAATGGATGAAACCAAGATGAGCTTGTACCAGAATGATGAAGACAAAGGTATGGAGAAGAAGACAAACAGTAATAAGTTATTAAATGGTAACAATGTACTTTTAAAAATATTAATACGAATTTTTGAGAGGAAACTTCTTGACAGCGGAAAGTTTTTGGCACACGATTAAAGATATTAAAGAATAAACGTTGTCTCAACTGGATGGAGACCATTCGAAGCTTCCTCCAGCAAATAGAGCAGAGTCGTCGGCACTTTGTTGCTAAAGCCAGATGAAAACTCAACTGCGTGTTCAGCATCAGTGTCAAAGGAGATGGCAGTTCATCTTGCTGTGCAAGGCTTTAACAAATGTCAGCATCATCACACTCGGTCTGAGCGCATCTTTAAGTTTCAAATGTACAAAGTGTTCCGAAAACAGACCCACATAAGGCAGCATGTTAAAACCACATCTTTTTCCTGTATCGACCTTTATGGTATGACAGACTGGAGAAAAGCAGGCCAGACAACAGCAGCAGCTGGCTGCTTACAAAGCCAGGGCAGAGAGAGAAGCAGCAGCTGGCAAAGCATCTTTGTCACCTCACTCCCATTCTCTATCAACAATTCTCCATTTCCTCCACGAAATATCCAACAAACATTCTCCTAATTAATGGCTTCTGCTGATTGACTGCTTTTCTACATCGGTGTAAATGTTTCCATGTTGCTAGGGACTGGACTGAAAACTAATAAGCAAGAAACATGAGAGAGGCCTGAGGGAGAGTCCAGACCCAGTGCAGGGACCAGTCACAAGCTGGCTGCATGCTTCGCACACTTATCAGCTGGCTAAAATCAACCAAACATGATATTTCACCTAAAGATGTCTGGGTATGCCGATGACAAACAATAAAAAAAAAGACAACAGAGAATAAGAGAACAACCACGCCCAAAATAACAGCACTTATCATGTGATTTTACCGAAGGCATTGAGCTCAACCGTATAACAAAATCAAAATCCTGGAAGAGAGCCGTCATCCTGCATGTGTCAGTAGCAGTTACAGTTGAGCATGGAATGAAATACTCTCCAGATGTTTTTGACTTTTTAGGAAGTAAGCATGCAATTTGAAGTCGTCTAAACTTTCTTAAATTGCACAACTGATGCTGGCAGATTCTAGCGGATTTCACAGGCTTAATAAATGGCACATAAGACACGGAGGGATTTTACGAAAACACATCTGAGCTAGTGTGTCCTCAACTTCCTTTCACACAACAACACGTTTCCTTTTTTGCAGGCGTAGACTGCAAAATTTCACAATTTACCTGCTGCCACCACTTTATTAGTAAGTTTCTCTCCTCCTTGTTACTACATTAGTAGCAACGGGTAGTAAAATAAAAAAAAAAAAAAAACCTCCAGCTTTAGTAAAAAACAGTAGCTTCCAAGATGGAGTTGGAACTCAATAAAATTATCAATGTCGACTGTGTGTAAATGAAATGCCAGCAAACTTGAAAAATAGTCACCCAAAGCATGTAAGCAGGAAGTCACTGCAGCATCAAGAGCGGTAATAAAACTTTGAAAAATTGGGGAGCGGTTATTTAATAAACTCATCTGGAAGCATTCACAGAGTTTTGAATGTTTGTTTTGTTAGTTGAGAATTAATTTGTTTTAATTCATCACTGCGTGAAGCGGCTGTTAACTGCTTTGTGATTGCCAGCGTAGATCACGTACATTACTAGTCTTAAAATTGGCTTTTGTTACCTAGACATCAAAGGTTACACTGAAATACACGCTGACAAATTGAAGATTACTAAATTCAAACAAACAGTTTGAATTTAGTAAACTCAAGATTTATGTATCATGTGTGCGTGTGGAAAAGGGCCCGGGTGTACAGATGTCAGCACAATTTGGTGGCAGATACATTTTAAAAGCTCTGGAGAATCATAGATAAAGATGTTCGTAGGAACGATAAAGAAAATACAACAACACCTTTAACTATTTTGGCTTCTGACCTAGGAAAAGGTCTCATGCTGGCAGTAATTTCTTATTTGATTTAAGGTTTCAAACAAAAATGAATCTTGGCATTAAACACACTAACAAACACAATGACAAATGCTTCTTGTGCTCAATGCAAAGTTACGGTACCCTTAATTCATCACGCGGCACTGCCAGAAACATTTCAAACAGACTCGTGTGCTCTGCTACCTTCCTCGCTATTGTTGTCTCACGCCACATTACCACCCTCGCTCATGCTTCTGTTCCCTGCATGCCACCCTGCCTCTTATGGTGCTCTCGGCAGGCTTTAAGCCCCGCAGAGACAAACACAAATCACGAGCCGTCCACTCAAAGCACTACAGGCTGTGGGGCCAAAACTGATGACATGTCAGGCTCTCCTTAAACAGGAGCATATTAATGGATCTGTCTGTGCTTAAAGAGCAGGCCAGACATAGAGGGAAAGCATCATGGGGGATTATTTAGGAGAACAGAGAACCTGGGAGCTGCAGGGAAGGCGTGATAAAGACATATAATGTATCATATATGTACTGTATATAAATCTAGCCAACAAAGTGCCGTACATGTGCAGTTGCATTCACCTATCACCACCCACAGCCTTGCAAATTGTAATGACAAATACTGAATGAAACAGAACCTCGTCTCTTTTTTAGCCATGGAGATATTTACCTTTTAACCAAATACTGCATCTTTTAAAGCAGGTAAAAAAATCGATGGATTTTAAACATTTCACAATTATACGCAGAAAGCTTTGGAGGGCACTGTTACCAGACAAGTACCAGACTATTATTATTATATTTCAGCTGATAGTTTCACATCCAGCCTATTTTACTTTGATATTTTGACAGCCCTCGGACTTCTCAGTATGGTTTTAGCTTGCCTGCATGCAGCTTTCTCAATCCTCAGTTCCTTCCCTAACCACCTCTCCTCAAGTCTTAATCCTACCCAGCAGATATGCAAAGAGAGTGGAGCCAAGGCAACAGGCATATAACAAAATGAGGTATTTTTGCTTAGACGCTTAGACAATCTGAATGAATGCAGAGACTCCTTTATTTACAGACACCCCCCCCCCACCACCACCACCACCGTGGTGGTGGTGGTGGTGGGGGGGTGTCAATATACAAACCAATGCCATGGTTTGTATATTCCAGCCGTGTCACGCACGTCTTTCATGCGTCATGGGTAAAAGCACTTTAGCAGAGGATGCAACACCTGTGCACCCTCGAATATAACTTGTCCGACAAGCCTCCTCTCTCCTCTCTGCCAGATGCATTTTAGGAATTGAGACATCCTTCAGCATGGCATATTTAGATTGATTTCTGGGTCATGGTAGTGATGAAAGACAGAGGAGATGAGGAGGCACGTGGCATCATTTGCTCTGGTTTGACCGGAGATGCAGTTATCCTTTATTTAGACCACCCGTATTTTGTTTTGGAGATTTTTTTTGGTTTTATTTTGCTCAAATTGTTTTTTGTGGATCTCGCTTCTTTGTTCTGACAGTCTTCATGTACCTGGATCCAGGCCATCTGTTGTAAATAAGGCATGTAAGACACACATAAGTTGCATGTAAGATGGTTGATGATGGCTGCTTCATTCAGGAAACAGACCACATAATGGATTTCTACACTCTACAACCCATTACTGCCTATCGTGTTGTCCTAGTGGACTCCCCTAACTCTGTCTTCCTGATCCTGTTTCACTGCAGATTATTCTGAAACTTTAGAGCAGACAGTGCAGAGAAAACGGGGCTTTCAGAGATCATTTACAGATCAATTTCAGTCTCTGAAGGAATTAAAATTTTTGGAAAATATGCGTAATTACTTTCCTTCCTAGAGTAAGAAGAGAAGCTCAATATCAATCTCATTGGCGCCTGTTAAACCTGCAATATTTGTTTTGGGTTTTTTTTAGTTGGAGAAAGTGAACTATTAATACAAAACTGACATCGAATGTGCAGCTTCTTTCATGTTTGTATTCAATATTTGTGCTTCTTTAACTTCTACAGAAAACAGCTGCTACTTTAGTTACCTAATGCACCGCAGTGTTCGCCGCCCGGTTGCTTGCTTTTCAGGAATTGGAAAGCGTGTTGTGTAGTGTGAGGTTGCTCAGAGTGTTTCCGTTAAAAAACCAGCCTGTGTCAGTAACACTGATCATAGCTTGAGCTAGATCTGCATGAGTCTAAAGCTATGAATCCCACAATTTACAATACACGAACTCATTTGATCTGTTCTTAATACAAAAGCACTGATTTTAACAGGTTTAAGTATGGAAGTGGCTTAATGTGTACTGACGTTTGCCACAGACATTATTGTTTAACAAATTTCTGCACTTACAGTTTTGTGTTATCATCATTTCAGAGGACTTCACACTTACAGTCATTTCATGAAGATCTACTCACTATTTGCCGAATCCTAACATTTGATCTGAACCTGACCTGACCTTTCACCGTAGCCATCCCCTTCAAGGGTAAGCTAGCAGTAACACAACACATGCGACCTTATTGCCTCAGGTTGATTCATTCACTTACATTTTGCTCTGAAGTGATTCAGTGATGCTCTCACTGATGATATTCTGTTTCCTTCAGCTTCATAACTTGCTTACAGCTGTTAGCCTTTACAAGCAATAGTGAGTCATTTGCAGACTTTTTGGTTCACTTCATTTAAGTCTTTATGAGAAATCTAACACACCCATCCTCCATGGAATACATTTATAGGCTTGAGCTTGATTAATGCTCTCATCTTGCTTTTTTGGAAACAAATGAATCATTTTGGGCTGTAGAGTTGGCAACAGCACGAGAGCACAATTTACCAAAGGTGCGTGAAGCTTTGCTGTATTTCTGTTTTTTAGCCAAAAGGTTGCATTAGTGCAGCGACAAAGATAATCGTACAAAGATCTATAACCATGGCATAGCATGGAGGCATCTGATTCATTCAGCACTTTAAATGAGGTGAATCATAAAAACTACTAACTACACACAGATGAGCCATGACAGAAAAATGAACGGCCTTTTTATTGTGCAACTCCCTTTAGTGGTGTTTTTCCATGCCTAACATACAACACTGGGAGAAGGGCTTCTGGGTCCTGTGGGATGCACAGCAAGGACTCTGTGCTCCTCGAACTGTTCTTGGCCAATTCGTTTAGTAAAGCTTGCATGTACGCCGTGTCCTGGTAGGGAAAGGGGGGCACATGTGCATGTAAGGTGCCATTAACACAGGATACACTTGGTTTGGGTGGCACATGTTAAAATAACACCCATATAAACGCCAGGACCGTACTATGTTTCGCTTCACCTTTCAGTGTTTTCTGTATTTATATTGTGGCTGAACTGTGTACATATTCGTGGCTTTGTTTTTGAAAGTAATCTTTTACTTTTAGTGACATTTTTCCACATGCAGTAAATTGGTGGAAGTGTTTTTTTCCCTGTTTAGTTTTCTGAGTTGTCACTTCTCTTCAACTTCACACATCAACGAACCTTATCTCTGTTTTCTGCCCGTGTGTATTTATCAAAAGATTCATTCAAAACACAACAGCAGATTTATTTTCTCGTAACTCCGCTGGAAGGTCAGCGAAAGGTTCACCACAGCACACTGGAAGTTTTAAAGTTCATTGATCCATTGATCATTGGAGATTATAGGATTTCCACGAACAGCTATGCAGGAGTGTTTTCTGTGTTATTTCTCCTGAACACCTTAAACAGAGCAGCACGAGGCTTAGTGACATAAAGGCTGTCTGAGGATGATTATCTCTGAGGATGATTATCTCTGAGGATGATTATCTCCTGAGATCCTGAAGTTGTTTTGTTTTTGTAGTTGGTGAATCATTCAGTGTGGCACTATAATGCAAGGGTAGACAGTTTTTTTTTGTTGCATGTTTTCTGACATTTGAGGTTAAGGAGAACGTACAGAGAGGAAAAATGAGTGGGTGTTTCCTGCCGACACCGTCTGCAGGATATACATCTCTGGTGCATGTACAATGGCTCAATGGTAACATTTGTTTTGCTTACTGACTTTTTCACAGAAAACACATCCCAGTCTTTAGAGATTATTATTAAGCTGTTCATTTCCACGAAAGACATTTCCAGAAGACAAAAAACTATATGCTGCAATAAGTGACGGTAGTATAGTCAGTCTATATTGCTATAATCAGACATGCTTCATCAGGGGAATTACACTGTCTACACTTATGGTCCATTAGTGAGCTTCCTCTCTAAGATGTGCCCAACACAGTGAACTACTGCACCTGAAAACATTAAACCTTTTACGATCATTATCTATAAATGACTTCTGAGAATAACAGACTCCCTGAACACTCATGCATCAATTCAACTGTCTGCAAAGACCACAGGGCAAAGTAATATTACATTTAACACGCATGCCTTGGTATCGCAAAAAAACTGACTCCTGTTTTAAATAGTACACAATGTCTTATAAATTACATGCTTTCTAAGTTCGTGGAAAACACATAAAAGTTTTAAGACAAACCTTTATTATCTCTTTAGAATTCAGGGCCAAATAAAGCTGTCACTCTGAACTCTCTCACAATTAAATCCTGTCTCCGGAGCAGGATGTGCCAAATGTGTAGGAGTTGTTGTTTGCTTAACAACTGAAAAACAGAGGCTGGTGTCAGAACTACACTTCTCAAACTCTCCAAAAGAGGAAGTGGAAGTAACTGTGAAACCATAAAACTCCACTTTTCAAACTGTACAGTGTAAAATATGAGACACAGTGTTTTAGCTGGGCAAATTACAAAACCTTGAGAGTGTTACAACAGAAGAAGCTGTAGACTGACACTTCCTCTTCATTGGGGATAAAAATGCTAATTTTCTCTGCTGTATCTGATGCTGCTGTGGTCTAAAGAGCTTGGAAAGAAAAGCGTCTGGACTTCTTTAAGTTTCTTGAAACGTAAAACTTCAAGAAACTTAAAGAAGTCCAGGCGCTTTTCTTTCCAAGCTCCTTAGACTACGGTGACCTGGATGACTGAGAACCTTCACAGACATGATCCTACTGTGCTTTTGTGTATTGTTGACAGGGTCATATATGCCCTTTGAAAACAGCAGGAGTGTATCTTTTGAAATAACTTCAAATCGAACAGAATTGCTCACAGTAAAGTGTAACTGTTGTTGACTGAGGCTGTGTTTAATGCCACTAGTGGAGCCAGATGAATTTAATCCTGGTTGCGACATTCTTTCACAGAGAGCCATCTGGACGTCATCCATGTAAATTAACCGCACATAACCGAGGACTATGAGCTAAATCCCTTGTTGCTGTTAGCAGTGAAAAACATCCACTGGAATTAATTTGCTGTTGCTTTAAAACATCAGTCCTATTTTTTTGTTTGATTCATTGATCTTTCATCCCTGTTATGGCATTATATTAACTCTGGTGATGTGATGATATGTGACATGGTCACGTAGTCAAAGGGTGACACAACCAGCTGGGGTGGAGGTAGCCGGTGAGCGCTCTATGTTTTAAGCACTTTGTAGCTGATAAAGCCACGATTCAGTTATTTCAATTATTTTATTGCTTGCCATCCCAGACTAACTTTCATATAGTTATGAATCTATACAGCAGTAATATAAAAACATTCGTCAAGATCCCAGGAGGTTATGATTAGCACACTGTGTTTCCACCCACAGCAGGTGACAGGTGATTTCCTCACTTTACTGCAATGCCAATAAAGTCTGTTCAGCTGACAACTGTTGCTTTTGTGTTGACTATATTTATTAGACGAACATCACTGGAAGTGACTGTGTGTTTTTATCACTTTCGCACAAGGTAAAGTCGACCTTTTTTAACTGAGGTCATTTTGATCCAGCTCATCACCTTTATTGCACAACAGTGGCAGGAGAGTGAAAGTAAAATATGCATTTTTTTACATTTAAATTATGATGATGATGATGATGATGATGATGATGATGAGATGATGAGATAGCCTTTATTTGTCAGTTGCAGGTCTTTTGCGACCAACCGAGATGACAGACCTTGCCGACCGTACATACAATACAAACATCAGTTTGTTTCCAAATACTTTAAACGTTCTGAAGACGCAACCATAAAAGAAAGAATACATTACTTTCACTAAGCCTGTCTTTTGAGCTACCATATTATAATTCTGTAAATCGTAGGCCTACTTTCTCGTCCTATATTTTGGATATTTTTTAGCACTACTAAATGAATGGATACTGTCCACAATGAGGAGCGTGTGACATACAAAGAAGAATTCCAGGTCTTAACACGCACAGCAGGCCTTTATTTTGGGCTTTTCCAAACTGGTTCTAACAGCAAACCAGAGCCAAATAAATCCCTCACCATCTTTAGATGTTATATTTTTGGGATTAGCTTCATTATTAAAGTAAAAACACTGTAATATAAACCTCATTCAACTAAAAGCGCAGCATATTAGCAACTATTCTGGTTAAACACAGCCAAGAGAGTTACAACTGCATCGCTATGTGGTTTTCACCCCCTGTATGGTGCAGTTTTAAAAGTTATCAAAGCGATTTGCATAATTCATTTATTCTGCTAATGCGAGCTCCAAATAACCACAAAGCACTTCCTTTATGAAGTCTGTAAGTGACTATTGCTAAGAGCTTTGTTTGCATGTTTATTTGGATCTTTGATTAAATTTCTAACTGGCATCCTGATCAGAACAGCTGCAATTCAGCATGATTCATTGTCATTGTCCATCTCTTAGTTTTTCCCACTGAGCTGCTGGGACCAAGAATCTACGTGCCAGGCTGTGTGCTGGGTGTGTGTCAGCTGGGGATCAGCAGCATCAAAGGAAACCTCTCAAACAGAAGATAATAACAAGGATTGAAGTCTGGATTACGGAACTATCGAAGCACACAGAACAGACTCTAAAGCAAAGCTAACTGTTACACAACTGCGAGACAGATTAACCAAATGAGACATAATGTACACAAAGAGTGAGAAGTGAAGCCAGCTAGTTGATTCCTTATGTTTTCAGTCTTTATTCCCAGATAACAGGCTCGTGCTCACACACACACGCACACACACGCACACATGTTATTCATTAACTATCGATTAATAACTGTTGAATAAAAGTTTTGAATGATTCTGTCTCGGTTTCTAGTTCTGTTCTGTGTAGAAGAAACATGACAGGAAGAAGAAAGTTAGATATTTTATATCACAGCTTTTTAAACTACATGCATTCATTTCAGTTTGAGTGTTGCAGAAAAAAAAACCACAATTAAAAAAGTACCTCGCCATGTCACCTGTGCACAATTTTTATCAACAGCAACTTGTCTGTAATAAAAAAAACCAGTTCCTCTACTTAGGAAGTTAAGTCTCATTTCCATCAGTGAGGGGCACACATCTAAAACTATACAAATAAAACTATACAAATACACCCTATGTGGACTGGCTATTTGCCAACATGATGTATTTTTAGGACTCTCTGGGAGAAGATGAGAGCAGAGGAAAACTTCCCATCATATTCTCAAGTTCGCTGCAGAAGAAAACATTAGCCAGGGCGCAGTGACCCCCAAAATTTCAAACCACCAATTCGTCACTACTGTCTGGTTGCAATTATGTTGTTTCGTTTGTTTAGTCCCTGTTGTCTACATACTGTCTTAGATAGCAGAACTCAATCCATGCACAGCTGAAATGCATTTTGGAAAGAATCACAAAGAGGATTCATTGACGTGTCCCCCCCACCCCTCATCCATCAGCTCCACCCACAAACATTTTTTTAATTTATTGATATCCTAGATCAATGACTTCATTGTAATTCTATAAATTTATGTGATGTGTGGAAAGTACAGATGCTGGTGCTGACGTATCCTGTCTCCGTGTTGAATAGTTAGAACAATGCTCTGATTTCATTAATAGAAGAAGAAACCTTCAGCCACTCCTTTGTGATAAGGCATCACCACAGCAGGTTAACATGTTTGGGTTAGCAGAGCTCTGCACCAGATGCCCTTGTTTCTCCAGCTTGAATCAAACCAGCAAGCTTCCACATGTTGAGCAAACATCTTAACCACTGCACTAACAAGCCAGCAGTCTCTGTACAGGAAATTAGTATTACATTTTTCACTGTGACACTAGCAAAATTATTTTGCTTTCTCATGGAGATTTTCTTTTCTCTTTAAAGGACTTCAAAAGACTTCCTCATGACCCAAGCTGAGGGCACACCTGAGCACATAAAATACACACATTAATAGGATTTATTGAGATGAGAAAGGTCTTTACAAGAAATATCAGTAACCTGGTTAGTCATACATGATTCTTACTCAGCTGGACGATTAAATTAAAAGCAGGTTATGTGAGAGTCAGTCAGTTGTAGACTGTTGACTGAACTGTTAACAGTTTTTACAGTTCACAAAGTTTTTTTCTTCCTTCCTCTTTTGGGGCCCCTCCAGCGAGCAGCGTGGCCAACTCAGGGATCACCCTAAGCAGTCATTTAGTTGGCCATGCTAAAAACCAGCCTTGCTATGATAATGGTTTTTAACTGCAGCAAGGGTTTCACCACATTATTGAACTCGAGTGTCAACTGCTTCCCTTTTCAAGTGTCCTTCAGCACATCAACAGATGCTCTGCGTATTCTGCCATTGTTATCGTCTGTTTGATATGAGGGTGTTGTATTTCGCTGCTGTGCCATTGTGCCAGGTCGTTTATCTCCTGATGCTGCAGACAAGGCGGAGTATAAAACAAGAATCCTATTGTTCTCTGGAGCTGCTAACATAAGGAGACTAGACTTAGCTGTATTTACTTAAGCTAATCATCAATTGTAAAACACAGATATGTGGTTGTGTTTTGATAAGTGGATATGAAAATGGATTTGAATTAACTCTGGATGCCCAGGCGGAGATTTGTGTCTCCACCTGGGTATAAAACCAAGGGGCTTTTGCTTGTTAGGTGAACGTGTAAACCACTACACTGTGGAGCCATTATGAAAAAAGTCACACCTGTGTTTTTCAAATCAAAAATACATTTTTAATTACACAATGTATGCCTGGGGGAAATGTGATTACTGTATGTACCAACATATCATTTTATATCATTTGTTCTATATAAAGTTTTGCCTCGTCTTGTGACTTTCCTCACAATCCGAAGCGACTACACAAGCCCTAAGGTTGAGAAACTCTAAACTTGGGTGTGGAGCACATTTCACACAACAGCGTGTGAATAATGACACTGTTGACAGAAAGGCAAATAACTGTGCACACATGTGGCAAAAAAAAAGAAAAAAAGCCAACTACCCAGAGCTCTCAAAGTAAGTGTATATGCAGCAAATGACTAAATGAAAAAAGGGGTGCTGGTACTTTCTCTTGTACGCACACCAAAGCATGACACCTTACATCTGTTTGGACCAAATGCCTATGTTCCCGATAAGAATTAGCAAGTGGAAAAAAACTGAATCCTTCCTAGAGTTGCTGATCTTTTGCTTTGATTGTCAAGGCCTCAGCCACATAGGTTTAGTGACCATGCACAGTAAGATCAGTAGAAAGAAAATGTATCAACAAATGTATATGCAATACTAACAGACTACACACATATATAATCATACACTGGATCACTGGTTCCTCTACAAGACATTTTACTGTATCTACCATAAATAATCGCAAATAATTCTTGCTGGGTAATCCAGCTGTGAGTGCAACTGGTTGCCTGCCTCTCTGTATTGGCCTTGGTTAGACTGACCTGTCCAGGGTGTACTCCCACTTCTCGCCCTGTGGTAGGTGGGATAGACTCCAGCTGTATTACCATCAATTATCTTAAAATGCTGCAGAATTAAGGGGCCTGTAATCTCAAGCATTAGCCAGAGTGCAGCGGTAGTGTGAAACTGTTACATTTCATAATGTCTTGTCCTTCCAGTTTTACCACTGAAGTATTCAATATGTAACTACAGAGAAATGTGTGGTAGACAGTCTGGCTGGAAGTAGAGAGATCATTCAAAGGACAGAGAAAAAAAAGTGTAGTGCCATATACAGGAAATAAATGACGCGCAAAAGCGCAACAATCACTGTTTTGACATTTAGATTTGAGACAAAAAATGACTTGTATAGAAGAGTCTCTCATAGCCACAAATCCACAGTGAATTATCAGCCAGACTCAAGACAGCTGTTTTCAGCACAAAAGAAGATCCCCTGCAAGTCACCTACCCTGCACCAAACAGCAGACCAAAAATGTCAGAAACTAGATGGTAAACAGAACATATAGCAGCTAAAGGAACAGATTTATTTTTACTTCAGGAGTTGGTCACAGAGATACAACTGAGGGACACCTTCAGAAACACAACATTAAATAAGTGCTTAGGCTGCTTCATACTTGTTGGATGTGCAAATAAGCAGCTATAGTTACGGCTCACTCCACTCCAAAGCATTTCGAGCTCAATCAAGCATGCAGAGTACAGTACAAGGTTCAGTTAATCACATAATCATCATCAGTCACAAATAATTTTTCATTCGGGGAACCAAAAACACATGAACAGATGATGACTGCTGCAGCTGCCCCCATCTGCTCCACATCTGTCTTTAGCCTCTTCCATTCATTCTATTCCTCAGCCATTAAAGACCTCTTCCACAGCTGCTCACCTCCTATTGTACTGGAGCCCAAAGCCATGTTCTCCAGCTCCCACACTTAACTGGCACACCAAAAGGTTTCTTCAGGAGATTCGTTGGCATCATATGTTGTCCGATTTCAAAATGAGTTCAAAGAAAAGGCAAACAGGATAAAACTACAGGTAGTACAAAGAAAAACAAGATCAACAAGCCTGCAGCCATCTGACTACTGAAATACAAATAAATACGCACAAATAAATGCTTATTTTATAGCAATTATTGTTTTTATTGAGTTACATTTGAGTACGTTACTTATGTTAAAAATAAAACTGTTTGTGTAGAAATAGGAACGAACATTGATTAAATTGTTTTACATATTTTTTGTGAACGAATTACTTGATTGATCAGGCAATATGTGCTTAATTTTTACGTTTTTATTTTATTTTATTAGTGCCCTTTTTTTCTTGTGGGTGGTTAAACTTTAACAATGTTTCCATTCTGTAATCAGAAAAAGCCTTAAGTGTACAATATGGAGCGTGTTTACCAGCAGCAAAAAGAAGATGCCCCAGTGCCCACTTTTACAAAAGCAATCCAAAGTAATTAATTATACATTTTACTCTGATGAAGCAATTACAATTACTTGACTCGATATAGTTTTAACAGGACAACTAATAATCTCTTAAGGAAACTCCCCAACACTGTATAGATGTTTGCATGTGTGTATCTGCTTATAGGCACAAAGGAAAGGAATCCTCTTTGTTCTTTTCACAAAGTCAGCTGCTGATTGCAAAGCATAATCTTTCCTTTTAGAGACAACACTAAACCTCACAACAGGATTAAAATACCACAGAAACAAAAAAGGTTCTTATTTTCAACTCTGTCATAGCATAAGTACTTTTACACATGTAAGTACGACGCCCATGCTGCGTGGACTGTGCTTCTAACAACAACCTAAACACATGCAAAGGTAATGGTATCCTATGCTGATGTCACACAGAGTGCTTTCCATTTTAGTTTATGCTTCCTCCTGTCCTCGCTCCTACGTGGTGTGGAAACAGTTTTCCCATAGAGAAGATGGGGAGCGAGAAGGGTCGTGCAGGAGGTTTTAACAAGAAAACACAAGTGCATTGCTTATAGAGGTGGCCAGTGTTGGGAAGGTTACTTTTAAAATGTATTCCATTACAGAATACAGAATACATGCCCCAAAATGTATTCTGTAACGTATTCCGTTACGTTACTCAATGAGAGTAACGTATTCTGAATACTTTGGATTACTTAATATATTATCATGCTGTTTACAACTACATGAATGTACTATTGCTATGATTTATTACTGTTACTGAAGGTCCGCGGCTCTGAACCGTAGTAAAGGGACCTCTGGCTAATACAGCGGGTTCGTGTTGGGCTGGTAGCCGAAAAATAGCTTTACTTTGTTGTCTGGGTCAACTTTGCTAGCGAGAGACAGAGAGAGACGTTGAAAGGCTGCTCCAACTATTGTTTCGGAGGAAAACACGAACACGGTAACTGTAACGGAATACAGTTACTCATATTTTGTATTTTAAATACGTAACGGCGGTACATGTATTCCGTTACTCCCCAACACTGGAGGTGGCACAGTGGTTAGCACGGTTGCCTCACAGCAAGAACGACCTGAGTTCAAGTCTGCCATCTGGTTTTTCTGTGTGGGGTTTGCATGTTCACCCCGTGTTTGTGTGAGATCTTTCTGGATGCTTAGCTCTTGTTCTTTCTCCAGCTTGTCGCTCAAGTTGGCAGTTAAGCAGAATTAAAGAATTCAACTGAGATTTCCAACTTTTGGTTTAATTTTAGACAACCTCTGGAAGGCATTTTAACTTGAATCTTCTGGATATGTCTGGATTTGGGAAATTCCCCTCTTCATCCACACTAATTTTCTCAATCTGGATCCAGTTGGATGCAAATAGGAGTGTCCCTGAAAAGCCTGTTATTCTGCATATTTTCAATGGCATTCAGGCTTTGGCTATGACTGGGCATGTTAATGCATGTAAGAACTCCAGGCGGTTTGGAAACTATTGTTATAATATTTAGTTGTATGCTTGTTTAAGTCCTGCAGGGGAACAACGAACATTCATCTAAATGTTCTTGAACTAAAAGCAGAATATCCTGTGAAATTTGTCTTCATAACATTTTGTTAACTAATACCTCAATCTTTCTTAAATCTATGACCTGACAAATAGTTTACCAATGAAATTTTTGTGTCTTTTAACAGAAGAACTGTGTGCTGCATACTGTTCCACATAGCATTTTGAAAACTTCACTCTGTGTGATTTCTCTTGCCCAGGCCTGTCAAACAATCCAGATTTATGAAGCGCTGTGATGATTCTTGGAGGAATGATGCCCTGTAAATGTGTTAAAGCTACCTGCTGTTCATCATCTTCCCAGCAATCAGCCCTCTTGCCCAGTTAGCTCACAGCTATTGGATGCAAATTGATATTTCCATTTTTCTTTTTTCCAAATCACAGAACACACTGTGCTCCCATCAGATTTGTATATCACTAGCCCCAGCAGAGTGAAAGAGAGACAGAGTTATATGAAGTCCAAAGACTTAACATTAAAGTAATTGAGGCTCTTAAATCAATGGTAACATGACGTATCTACTGTGAGCGGAATCAAAAAGAAAAAGGTTCGTTTTTTAAACACAATAAAAATGGAAATTTTATTTTTATTTGCTATTTCACTGCTACTGCCACTAAGCAGTGTTTAAAATTTGGTCTACGTTTGACAAATGTGCAAAGGAGATGCCAAACTTTATACTACGGCTGTGGGCGACTAGTCGACTAGATGTTTAAACGTTGCTTGTCTTGATGGTCCGTACTAGAAATAATATTTGGGTAAAAGTATTATTCTCTGTGAATGGAAGATGTACACAAGCAAGGGGGAAAGTAAACAGACGATAGCAGCGCTGTTTTGCAGTACTCAGATATTAAAAAAATGAGCAGCTTATATGTCGGCTTTGTCAGAATAAACTGGAATCTAACCACGCAGCCAAAGCAATGTGTAACCGCATAATGATGCTAGCAGAAACCGAGGTTCTTGCTGCTAGCACTGTTAAAGCTCGCCAAACACTGTAATTGAATCATTGTGTGTGCTAATCTCATACACGACGCACATTTCAGCTACATTTAAAACATGTTTGGTTATCAAGAAACTTGACTCATATTTCATGGAGCTCATTGGACAATGGTTAACTTTGTCCATTGAAAGTGTGCTCATTGTAAATGTTTTCTGACGCTTTTCCTTCTTTTAGTCTAGCAAATTATTTTGAATCCCTATGTCATATATCAGAACGCTGATGGTTTAAAAACGATTAAAACAAATAACTTTATTATTTAAATAACAGAAAAGAAGGAAACAACTTTCACAGGGTGACATTTACTGTCATTCAATTTCCAACTTCCCAGCCTCTAGCCTTCCACCTTACTTAGACGGCCACATGGTGGGTAAAACTACTCAGAAGATCAATGACTGAAGAATTAGTATGACCCCATTCGAGCTGTTATTTATTTATTTTTAGATACAAATAACATTTTCAAAAGCGGCTAGCTGGAATTTATCATGGATTTTTTTGCACTCCCTAACCACACACACAGGAATCAATACAGATCTGATGACTAAGATGGGCATATGGCATCTGCCCTAATGGAAACCTTTTATGAATAAGTTAAAACATTAGTGATTAAATCGAGCCCATGCTGCTGCTGATACAGTTGCTCACTTAAAAAAAAAAACCTAAAAAACAGGAAAAAGCAAAGGCCTGCCATGTTTTTCATTATTCACAAATGGGATAATTGGGAACATTTCTAGTGAACTTTATTGAGCCAGGTATTGACCAGATGGGTAGCTTCAGGAGTTCCCATGGTGACACTACGAAGGGCATCGATTGGTAGGCTGGAGGAAACAGCCTTTAAAATAGAGATTACAATAGGTTAAATACTCACATGATTCTTATTGAGCTGTCAATTAATGCTTATAAACTTCAATGCCAGTATGTAACAGTCATGTTACTGTTAATTCAGCAGTATCAACTTGCATAATCCTGAGAGAACGCTTTAAAACCTGTCCAGCTGCAGGAGATGATTTTTGTTTTTCATAGCTGTATTTTTAAACATTTTACAACCAACAGAGAGCATACCGGCAATAAATTTGACAATAAATCTGTAACAATGTGTCAGTATCTGCCTGAGATTAGCTCTAATTGGATAACTGAACCTAATAGTTTCCAGCTGTCTGCATCAATTGCACGGTATGAAAAGTGTCAGTGGGAGGTAATAGATAACATTAAGATCAGGGTCATAGTTTGACAAACTTGCTAAATAATGCTTATGCGAGCCAGGCAACAGTAAACTAGACATACATTGCCTTTCCTTCTTTGTCTCATAGATCGTGTTTTACCACCTCTCTGTCTGCAACACTAATAGTTAATCTTGCTGTACTCAGAACCAGACCTCAGAAAAATGCAGAGAAAACACCGCTTCATTTATTAGTGTCCAAAAGCCGTTCAGCAGATGCAAGATTGTGAAATGTGATCTGTAAATACAAAGTCCACAGACATTATTTATACCTGTGAGCCAAAGACCATTGAAAATATTGAATGTGTCGTGATTCGATAAATATTGATATTCCCTGCCAAACTTAAATTTAAAAATGTAAGTGTTCATTTTCCAGTGCCTGCTTTTCATCTCGCCTACATCAACCCAAGTGGAGTGCAGAGCCACAGAAGAAAACCTAATTCTTTAAAGTATATTCAGTTCCTCAAAAGTGATCCGAGACAACAAACACTAACCGGAAACACATGCTCAATGTTTTTATTTCTTCTTTTTTCTTTTTGCACATTGTTGTTGTAGAAGTGCAAGAATTAATGACCAAATGAAGACTGTATACCTCTTAAGTGAAGCAGAGAAATTGAGAATATAAATTACACTTGAACTCTACATTGTTTTCATTGCAATGAACAGATTCAGACTTCTCTGCCCACATCTGCTGTGCCTCAGGCAGACCGACCATTATTAATCATGAGCCTACATCTGTCTGGAAGCTCTGACACGACAATCAAAACCACAATGTGAACAACCATACATGCACACACGTCTGCTGAGACGCTGCTGCAACGTTGTCTTTCATTATATATACAACGGATATCAAGCTTATAATTTAAGCACGTTGATAGCAAAACTTAACGTTAGGCTAAATTTGACTTTTTCGAAAACAAAGCTCAATTATAGAAATACAAAAGGAAAGCTCAAAAGTAAAACAATTTTCTATTTTTAACTTTGAAACTGAAACACAAACTGTCTGCATTACTTCGCAAAAGGAGGACCGTGTGCTTGCAAGCGGTGAAGTTGGAGTTTCCTGGATTCTTACTCAGAGTGTGAACGAGTATGTATCGTCATCCCTGTCACTCTTAACCATAACTCAGGGCAAGTACAATCACATGCACCCTAGGTTAGTCAAAGCTTTAGGGCAAATGTTACCACAAACTACCAAGAAGCAGATGGTGAGTAGACGGTGAATAGCACGAGCGTGACAAAATGCATTTTCAGCTTCCTGTAAACTAATTTATCATGAAACAGTCTGTTTAAGAATGAAAAAAAAAAAGGCCAATATACATATGACAGCACATGAATGCCTTTATAACACGATTCACACATCCTCTGTGAAAGGCAGGGCCGGACCAGTCTGCCAGGGTTGTCAGGTTGTCAGCACACTCCTCTTAAACAGAGGCAGATACCGAGCTGTGAAGAAAAATGCATAACACAAACACACAAGCAGTGACAGTGTGCTTTGTGTGGCAAAGGCTGCCATTAGGGACACACCTTTCATTAGCAAAGCACAACCGTTAAGGAGACTTCAACAGGGCAGACAAACACATACCACAACTTACAAAAACATCAACCGTCGCCATGCCACCAAACGCTTGCTATGTCCATAATAATTACAGAAGGAGGGAAAGGAATTCACTTTATTAGATGCACACAAAGTCAGGAAACCCTGAGGCTAAAATGACCTTACTCCTGTAAACTTTGCCTTCCACCAAACAGCACCTACTGAGCACCTACCACCTACCAACACTGAGGTGCCAAAATCTCCAGTTCCTTAAATTGGCACTTGAGGATCAAAAAGTGAGTCCAATCTCAGACTACAATGCAGAATGCCTGGACTTTCGCAGACATAAGCATTTTTGCAGCCTGACATACTTCACCCTCTTGGCTGAATGTTTTCACTTCCTGCACCAAAAAAGGAACAAAGCAAAGACCACAACGCTAAAATTGAGCCTTAAAAAGCACTCACCAATGGATGAAGTCAGGTGGCTCCATCCATCTTATTTACAGATTACTTCAGACTTGTCTATCATCACTGCAGATAGTGCACAAAAACATCCACTACAGGCCAGTAATGATGATAACAATAACTAAACCTTCTTTAACGTTCCCCTTTTTGTCTGTAAACTGCTGTAACCTCTTTTCATTTCACTGTGGAGCTGTGGTCATGTTTCAGCAAACTGCATAAAAGCAATCAGTGTGTCACCTCTTCTTCAGATGTGACTGTGTAGTAAAACTAAAAGGAAAAACAACATAATATCAGTAGCTTGCACAGAGGGAAGGTCAAATATAGACTCACAGTGAGCGGCAGTGAGCAGACCACAAAGATGACAGTGATGAGCGCCAGCAGCACCAGGTGATCCATCTCCTCTTCTCCCTGCCCAAACCAGGCCAGGCTCAGCCTCCTCTTTCTGCCCGTTGACCCGACCGAGCCACGGCGCAGTCTATGGCTCTTGTGCATCTTGCAAAGGGTGATAATCACTGAACCGTTGCACACGAACACTGCAAAGATCAGCAGTGCCGTGAGGGAGGAGTAGGACAGAGAGAAAGCCAAAACCAAGTTGGCCTGTTCATCCTCAGTCGCATCCATGTCAATGAAGCACCATGTCCCAGGGCAGTACTGCCTGAATTTACCATAACCAACGAAGGGCAGTAGGCAGAAGGCCACAGAAAATAGGTAGATGAAGAGAAGGGTAAATTTAGCAAAGTTGCGGCGGATGTGTACAGAGTAGAAGTAAGGGTGGCTGATGGCCAGGCAGCGTTCCACAGCCATGGCGCACAGGATGAGCGTGGGTGCAAGGCCGAAGAAACTCATGGCAAAGCCGAAGAGGTTACACAGTCCTTTACCGCCCAGGTCTGTAAGGGACATATTGCGGGCATAACAGATGAATACAGGTGGGCTTAGAAGGGAGGTGCCCAGAAGATCTGTGAGAGCCAGGCCGGTTACCAAGATGCAGAACACAGAGGATCTGGAGCGATGCTCCTTCTGATGCACTCCCAGGATAAACAGAGCCAGGAGGTTTCCGACAACACCAAGCAGAAACATGATGATACTTGCGGCCGGTTTGCCATCACGGCCCACAATGCAGGTATGGTTACATGGTTCATTTGAAACAATGCTATTGTTCATCTTGTTGAGAAGAAAATAATAACCCCCTCAGTGTGGAATTAATAAGGAATTCCCAGACATCAATAGAAAATCTTGTCCTCTTGACAGCAACATTTGGCAAGACGCAAGACAGAGGAGACGTGTGGTGAGACTCATAATCCTGTTTTGACTTAAAATATCAGAAGCCTCTTTTTCCTCCTCTGGTTGTTTCTTGTAGACAGTTTTCAAATCTTTCTGTGGAACAAAAACAAACAAAGAAAACAACGAATACATATCTTTAGTTCTCATAAACATAAAACTATAATCTATGGAAAACCCTAACCACGTTTTCCTTCACAAAATACAAAACTGCCACACTTTTCTGATTCTTCTTACGTCATCACATTGAAACTCTTAAAATATATCAAATTTTACTAAGAAATACTGACTCACCTTTTACTGGATCTGACAGAAAGCCCCCAACACATAAAAAGTACTTGAAAGTTATTTCTTCCCCTTTCGGTAAATCATTACAGGTAGCACGAGTCTGTTCTGGTGTGCTGGGTTTAAATGTACCGCTGCTGGAAGTGTCGGAAAAACAGAATGAATTCACGGACGGAGAGGAGGACTGCTGGCGCGGCGCTACTCCTTCAAACTTTATCTCTCTGTTGTCGTTGTGCCTCCTAACCGGTTTCGGATCGATGCAGTCTAGGCTATAGTCCCTCCCACTGCACTTGTGACTCAGATGACATCTAGAGCAACAGGACACTTTAAAGCCGATGCAAAACCGTATTTAAATCCAATAGAATTTCGGTGCTTTCTAGTGACTATTAATCCTTCCCGTTCTAAGATGGTGTAGATTTCAAGATAGTGTGCATTTGCACCGAAATATTTAGTGATTGACATATCATAAATCACTAATAAAGATGGGGGTATAACATAACTTATCCATTGTGAACCATTTAAATAATACCTGGAGTCTAGGCTGCAGTAAGCTAAAGTAAACTTAACTGTGGTTGGTCTATATATAAGAAATAGGAACAAGATACTGACAGCATATGTATTTGTGGACCACGCCCCCACCACACACACACACTTAGATCGACACACAGACTTCGTCTTGATGTGAGCTAAGAACAAAATGTTTAATCAGTCTTTTGTGTAAGTATTTGGTTTGGCAGAGTCTGACATTCATTCACACTGGCTGAGCATTTTGTGATGGGTGCAGCCTCACCTCTTCCAAACTGGTTTATGCTTGATTTGTGAAAGCTGTAGTTTCTGTTTTATTTGTACAGTCTGTAAAATACTGATTAGGAGAGGGCGGTGGGTCAATACAGAGGTTAATCCTTCAAGTGTGTTTGCTCTGGAAACAGTGCTTCACTTTGATTTGTCCATGTCATGTTGGCCACGTATTACTACATGTATTGTTTCTTACATGACGCCTAGACACACTGAAACATATAAAAGGGTTTACACAGTCATATGTTATCATTATATATTCCTTAACTGGCCATTCTCTTGACTGATGTATGTGCAGGCTGCGCTTGGATTCCACTGAGGAGAAATGATCGGAGAGCAATACATTTAACACTAGACGCTGTTATTTCATTTTGCCACGCTGTTTTCATCAGCAAATCAAAGGAAAATAGCTGGGATGAGATGTTTGCTGAAGAACATAAAAGTCCTCATCCCTCATGTGCTATTACTTTAGTCCTTAATGGTTTGTTTCAGTGACACCTACAAAGGATACTAACAGCAGAGTCATCACAAACAATAGCCATGCATACAAATTGCAACATAGTAATTACATTTCACTGCTCACTTTCCTCTCAGAGTAATCCTATTCACGCTTGCTTCCCGTTGCTGTTTCTGTAGCTGACCAGTCATATTCATAACAGCAAATTGCCGAGCTTCAATTATGGATAGAGTAATGCAGATCAGATTTCTCCTTGTGTTATACTTTGTCAAGTTTTGCAGAGTTACACAGCTAATACAGACATGCAGTTTCAGTCTTCTCGGTTTCACTTCATCTCTCCAGTATTCAAGCACTCCCTCCCTCCCTCCCTCACAAAGTTTACTGTTAACTACCAACTTGAGATCTGGATAGCACTTGAGTTGTTTACAGTTGCTTTGCCCATAAAGCAAACCAGGCTAGCAACTTTAAATAAACAACACACAAAGAAGCTAAAAACAAATGCAGACATACTTGCAAACATTCCTCAAACCATCAGATGAGTTTGAGAACATAGCAACTGAGGCGCCAAGATCATAACACTTGGTAAATTTAAACAACTGCTCATTTAGATACATAAGCAGTTTATAATAGCTTTAGCAAAGCTTTGGTTTACAATCAAAGCTGTAGGTGTTTGCTTGTATGATCTTAATTAATGACTAGATGGATCTGGCAACTACAGTTCAGATAAAATATGTACTCAAAATAAGAAATAATGGATAGCAAAATACTGGAAAAATGAAGAATGCTGTATGACGGACAGATTAGTGAGAGCACTGTAGGTGGATGATTGGTAGATGAATAGATAAGTAGAGTAGGGGATGATATTTTGGATAATAAATGAGTGAGTGGGTGAATGGATAGATAACTGGTAGACAGAATGGATACTAGAAGGCTGATAATGATTATGAGTGGGAGAATAGCTGGATCAAATGATTAGATGTGTAATGACAGGAAAAATTATGGACAGCTGGATGGACAAACAGACTATTAACACTGATTGACAGGAGACCTTGGGATCAAACCACCAAGACCTCGGAGTCTGTTTGATTTGAAGTTGCAATCCAGAATTTTTGAATTCCCAGTCGTAATTTTCAACTGGAACATGCCCTCAAGTCAGATTTGCAACTTGGAAAGTCGAAGCGGCCCCACTAACCTTGACTTAACAGTCTAAAGTTCTGGCAGTGCATGTAAATATTAGTAGAACTATAACAACTACTGTTGTGTATTTTTGACTAGTTAAATAAGCCATATGTAGTGCACTTAGCAGACACTATCCATTATGGTGACACAGCAGTGTTTTTAAATGTAAGAAAACCCCTAAAAAATTGTGCTGTACTGCCACTGATGAGTGAATGGCTCAACTTTTCCAAGAAGAAAAGCAAATCCTGTTTCTACTTGCTTTTCCAACTAACCTTTGACTGTCATCTGACGCAAGTATTGGTGCATCACCAGCAAGTGGTGGACCCGAAGAAAGACGAGTGCTATGTAACTCTTTTCAAGTGAACACACTCACAAAACTCTGGAAACTGATAAATTAAGCCAATCTGGCTGCTTGAGGTTAGTGCCAAAAACGGAGTAATTCCACACAGAGTTTTACGTTAAAATGCCCCAAATTGTTTTGAATCTATGGTTAGCTTAACCCCTCATAGCAAGAGTGAGGAGTGCTAACATTTTATATAATTTATCCACCTGGCTGCTGGAGCTAGAGGTGTTGCATTGACTAATAGGTGTCCTGACACAGGTAGTTGGAACTAGTACCTCCAGTTCTGCATCTTTCTGCTGTTTTTGTGCTGTTAGAGGTTATAGGGACCTTAAACATGACATGTAGACCCACACATCAGACAAAGTTTCACTGAGCGACACTAGCTGTCAAACAACATAGCTCCAGGGATCACTCAAGCACGCAAACCCACTGTCACATTCATTAATTTTCTCTCAAGAGCAGCGAGAGTCATTCCAGAGAGGCACAGAGTAGAGGCACTGCTCCTCATCAAAAGTGGCAAATAGGGGTAGTTTGTTCGTCTGATTAAAATGTCCAAACCACCTACAGCTGGGGTCAGAGGTTTGCATACACGCATCCTGATTGCTTTGAACTGTTCTATTTCAGGGTGAAATAAGTCTACAATATCTTTAATATTTAAAACATCTTTAATGACTTTTAAAATCAAGAATTGGATGCACAACTTTTAATCTATGTTGGATTGTCTGAAATCCACATAATCATTCCTACTTCCATTTAGTTAAATGTCCCTTAGGAAAGTGTACCTCGACCAGACACTTTTGGTAACCATCAACAAGCTTCTGGCATGACTCTGGCTGGATATTTGATCACTCCTCATGGGAGAATTGGTAGAGTTCATTTCAACTGTTTTTTTCCTGGAATGGTCCCTGACTGTGCGCATAGTCCAAATTAAAAATGGAAGTAAAAAAAGATGGACTATGAAACAGATGTGCGAACCCCACGATTGCATTTTTCTTGACTTGGCTGGTTGGCAAGTTTAAAAATACAAGAAACACTCCTATTTAGAAATGGTGTGCCATTAAGTGAAGTATCAAAATATATTGCTTACATTGGTCTGTGAATTGATTTTTAAAAAAAGGCTGCTATGAAAACAAAGTCTAGCTAAATGTTGCTTGAACAGTATTTTTCCTTTTCTTTTCTAGTGAGAATAATAGCCTATGAGCCAGCTGTTTTTAAGTACAGTAGAGGCAGTGAGTGGACATGAATATAAACCGTCTTACCTGATGAGCATCTTTTTACTTTCAGTTGAATGTCAAAGCAGTTTTCCTGTAAAACAAATGGCACATCTCACATCAGCTTGTGCTTTGTTTTCTGCTCAGAAAATGTCATTTTAGATTTAGGACAAAGGAATTTACTGATGTAAAAATTCATTTTCAGGAAGAGAGCATAAAAAAAAACAAACCTCATGTTTCCCTTCAGAGTGGCTGAATAATGACATTACTTTGTCTTCACCAGAATTATGAAACATGTGAAGTTCAAAGATGTTTGAACTTGGTTGTTTTCATCTTTCTTTGTCTTCCTAATTGGAAGCAGATGTTAGCGGTAAAAGATCTGAGTTTAAAGTAGAGTTCAAATCAGATCTCAAGAGATCTTGGAAAAGCTCCCAAAGCTGAATTCGATTATGAAAAAGGTCATATTTAGCATATGGATGAATGCTGTGCACTTGTGTCTGTTGACATGTTTCAAAGGGCCAAGTAAGAGAAGATAAAAAAATGCAATAGATTGGGGAAAAAAACAAAAGATTTCTGTGCCTACACAGATTTTCCATATTTGTACGGCACTTCCTTCCTGCTGGTTCTTGTTTTATTTTAACTGAGTGATTCAGGTACTGAAGTCATGGAAATAATAATCACTAAATTATTAAATAAGTCACCACGTGTTTTCAGCTTCCCATGTCACGGTGGGCTTTGTTTCTTTCTCCTTTCAAATTCACCCTTCATTTGTGTTTTTACATTCGAAAGACCGGTGACGCAAAACACACTCTAATTATGAGCCAGATGCTGACGCAGACCATAAAGATGTAAGCTCAAGATTGTGGAGAAGATACTGCTGATCTAATACAGATACAAACCCATGTGCAAAATCCCAAAATACTTTGAAAGAATTTGAGCTCACAATTCATGCCAATTCCGTTCACGTTTGTATTTTTCATACTCACTTACTTTACACAAAGATGTATTGCATATTTCTGTTCTATAAACTGACCACTCTGTTTGAGCACATCATTCATCTTTAGTCCTCAGCAAAGCTGCTTTTAGTGAACCATCAATTGTGAATTCCAACAGCCAACTTATATGAACGCTACTAATACTGCCAAGATGAGAGAGAAAAGCTAGAATTATGTCTGAAGCTTGTTTTCGGCATCTGGTCAAGGTAAACTAAATATTAGGGGGGTTATGTATACTGTTGACTCTGTGTGGTGTAGAGGAAATCCAACTTGTGCACCCAATTCTTTGTTTTAGAAAATATATATCATTAAATACGTATGCTGTAAAGTCATTCCAACCTGGAAAACGAATGGTTCAGCCCAAAATTAATGTGACATTCATGCCAGTGACGAATGTATGAAAACATCTGACCACAAATGCAAAAGAGGAAACAAGAAGTAAAAACTTAGAACTTTCTTTTTTGTATTCTTTCCATTTTTAAATTCAATCACTTTTTATTGAACTATTTTAAGAAAATCACAGTCAACAACATTTTCCTGCCATTTAGCTACACCCAGAATTATATTGTTAGCAGTTGTGTACACAGAAACGGAAAAGGCTTCCCTGACGATAGACATGCAGCTACAATTCAAAAATAATAAGACAGGCCTGCACTGGCTTACTTTGGTTAATGCAATTCAAATCATAATAGCATATGAAGACGTCTTCACTGCTGATGGAAGCTGTTTATTGGTTGTTTTTTCTTTTTTCAAGAAGTCCCTACTGCTTTGTCTTATCTATTTGCAGGACTTGGCTTTACTTCCTGTCCATCAAATTAAAAGCTTTTCAAATAACACAGAGTTTGAAGATTTTTCTTCTCCACCACAACTAATTCCACATGTATGGATAAATGATTTCCTTTGGGCAGAGACTCCACAAAACTCTTTTTATTTTATGCTTTGCAAAACAGACCTTCTCCTTAATCAAGTAGATCCAGCCCGAAAGACTTTATAGTGTCAGGTTTTGCATCCTGAGTGTGGAGACTTACAGGACTTGCATTAAAAATGATGTCATGGTTTCTTTTTTTTAAGCATAGTGAGACCATTGTGGTTGTAAGTTCGGAGAAAGAAGGAAATTAAATACCAGAGATCATACTTAGAAAAATCTAGGCTATTTGGCTGAAGTCTTTAGCAGCATTAGATGGAAACCGCTCCAGGAACCACAAAGCAAGAGAAAGCACTCAACCTGAAGTGAAATGTCACACAGCCCTTCTCTTGAAGATGGGAAAGGGATACTGAAACTTTAGTTTCCATATCTAGTACTTTAACCGTGAGAAGTTTTCATTTCTTGTTTATTCTCTTTATCTTAACAGTATCATAATCTGAAATTTATGCAAAGTCTTTATTAAATGTTAAGACAAAGCTAACTATTATTTTGACAGGCTATTTCAAAATAAACATTCAGAAGTTTTAGGGGACAAACACAACATGCATTGGAACTTTGAGCAGAAGGTCCAAGTTGGTTTAGTTTTTATACTAAATAATGCTGGCCTGGGAGTTTGAGAGTTCTCTGCAGTATCTCAGCTGTTCCTAATCCTGCACTCTTCTGGACAGAGAGCTCTGATGTTGTGCCTGGAATTTGCTGGAGCCACTCTTCAAGTTTTAGGGTTCCAGCTCCTAAGTGCTCCAATTAACACTTGGACCACTTTGGACCTTCTTTTTTTTTCAGTTCTAGTTGTTCTTTCACCCACTGATAATTCTCGTGGACCTTCTTCCTGATGTTGTTATCTGTTGGGATTGTGGTCTTCTGGTCCTTGTCAGTCACCACGATCTTGGTTGGTCCCACGGGACCTGAGCCCTGTTGTCCTCAATGAGCTTTGGCGGTGCCTCAGGACTTCTAATCCATTTGTGGCACAGATGTTCTTGTACATTCCCCCAGGCACTTTTTTGTACCTTTTAGTGTATCTGTCCCAACTTGCATCTCAAATTCTGCTACTGTGTGGTAGATAGCCTCCAGGTCACCTTTGCACAACTTGGGAACTGTTGGCTAGTCAGGTGTATATTGTCTCAGCAAGAGGATTATGCAACAGCTAGATATTTTCACTTCTTTCTTCTATTTTGAGACACTTTATATTTTAAGCCAAAGCACTGATAGTTGGTGGATAACATTAAGATACAAAAGTGAAGAATATATACAACGTGCAGGAGAAACTAAATGTGTTCAGCTTCATGCAAAGCGAGATAGTGTGCCAGGCTTTGCACAGTGTTGAATTATGTCAAAACAGTAGATATGAGGAGAAAGAAGGGGATTCTTGGGAGGTCTTGGAAAGGAAGGTGTTGTGTGAAAAAAATAAAATAAATTAGAACAACTGTCCAAACACAACCCTAAAATAGATACATTATTTAGGAGTCTGCTTTACACCGTGAAATTTATATAATGCCCACTACCCCACCTCCCTCAGACACAATGATAGTGGAAAGAAATATAATATGTTTCTAAAGCAAAGGGGTGGTTAGGTTACAGCGTACACAAGCATGGGTAGTGGGTGTGGTGCACCCAAGCAAACCCATGCACCTATAATTCACACTCACAACACGCACGCGCATGTTTCTTCATGTGCACAAACAGACCATTTCACCCTCCAACTAAAGATTTCTGTGACTAAGAATATGCTACCCTTTAATGTTCTTCAACAGAAAACATGTTTTCTCAAAAAATGATTTCATTCATTTCATCTGTTTCCAGTTAGGCTGTCTCATCTCCTTCCTGTCTTGCACAGCGCATCTTGAGTCCAGTTGGAACGTGATGAAACACTGCCACCGTGTGGATGTGTAAAATGTTTCATGTTGTTTTATTCTGGTGACAGTGTTTGATTATTTACAGTGTGTGTGCTCGACAGAAATATTCTTTACCTACAATGTAATATGTCAAAGGTATTAGGTATAGAATGACAGGGAGGGATATATATATATATATATATATATATATATATAGCTGCATTATGATAGATTATACAGCCTTGTGTTATTTGATTATTGGATCATAATCATTGAGGCATTGTCATTTGAGCAGCACATTAAATGGCTGGTGTGTGCTGGGGGCGTTGCTGTTTTTCAGTGTATTGTGTCGTTGATATTTATCAGATTTTGTAATCTGTTTTGCTGGTACAGTTGTAATCTGTAAGTGATTGCCTCTCTTTCTTTTCTCCACTTGATACGGCAGATCCAAAGTAAAACTTGTAATTCAATTATTTATAATGAATGTCTACAACCCTCACTGCAAAAGAGGCAGTGCATTGTTGATTCTCAGTGTAAACCAGCTAGCCTTTCAAGCCTGTTATACAACCGCAGAGGGATTACCACACCTGCCTGTCTGTAGTGCTACGGTTCTTATTGTACTGCTGAGTGTGCTCCTGTTTCCTAATTCATTTATATTATCTACTTACACTTGCACGATTAGCATGTGGACACACATCCAATCACATTCACCTGGCCCAGATAAAACGCTGTTCTATTGGCGCTTGATCTTGCCTCTCAACAAGAAAGGCTTTTTGCATTTAGACTGTGTGAGGGGTCGTGACCCTTGCTGACCTGGATTAGCACAGGCTCCTGCAGCAATCTCATGAGCTGCCAAATATAGCCTCTGCCCAGGATAGTTTCTAGAGTGAAGGCCTAGGCTGACCTGCCCTGACCCAGTCTGAGGCTATCTGGAAGAGACTCCTTTCTAACACAGAAGCACTGGACGGGGGAGTGTATTGCAACATTATGGGAATTTGTGAACAGTTACAAAAAAGAAGAAACAAAAGGATGTCTGTTTCAATAATTGCTAATTTTAGAATAAACATGTCAAGGAAATGCAGGTGAAGTAAAGCTCAGTCAATTTATTGATTTATGGAAAATATATCACATCTTTCCATACTGGACACACCTTGAGAAATTAACAGTCCAATAACCATTTACTTCCAAACATCTGACTCAAATGTAACCAATTAGTACGCCTCAAACAGAGCAGTATATTAAGTTTCACACATTGAGGAAATCACAAGATTCCCCAGCTTAAATTTAGCCAACTGTTCAAAAACCTAACACTGAAACCAACTGCACATCTAAAGCTGAAGTCGTTGCTACAAACCCATTTCATTCCCCATATGAAAGCCTCAATGAAACACATCACCCCCCACCACAAGCAGTATGTGTCAGTATACACTGAATGTATTCTGTTTAGTAAAACAGCAAGCCAACTGGAGGTTGAATCACCGGACTATAAATTGAAGATCAGACAACAACAAGGACAATAAATGAGTGAAACGTGTTGTTATAGCAGCAGCAACAGTGACATTTGGTTTCTTTTTCTTCTTTTAAAACAAAACTTTTTTTTGTCCTCCATTTTTTTTAAACAACCACATGGTTTATACCAAAGTGCAAATATGATGAACTGCATGTATTTTTATATTATTATATTAAGTACAGTTTTTCTATTCTAAAGAACTACAGGTCTTGCAAGAAGGTTGAGTTTTTTTTTTGTTTTTTTTAAGAGTATTATGGCACATTTCAAAACCGAAGAGAAAACATGTCACAGATCATTTACTACAACAATAGGCATTGCAAATTTAACGATACACTTATATAGATATAATTTGTGACCAAAGTTCGTCAGCAATACATTAATATTTGAGAACACATTTATAAAGCGTTACATCAATATTGCATCATCAGGATATCTGTTTGCAGAACAAATGTATCAACTGCAGTTCTCAAGTGTGTTTTCCCAATAATCATCCTGAAGCAATTCAACACACTCCCGTCTTCAATCAGTGCAACGTAAAACCCACGACTCAAAACAATACAAAATAACATCCAACTGAGGAAAACAAACAAACAAACAAACAAACAAAAAAAAAACATCCAGCAATTTTCAGTCCCTTGTTTTCGTTCGAACTCTTCAAGGTTATAAGAATGCTCATCTCCAGCAGAGCACCAATAAACACCCTACATTGCAACTATTTGCTCTTGCAATAATCAATAGTGACACAAATTTTTTTACAGATATATAGCTATATATTTATGTATATACCTCCAGTGTGTACACAACCTGAACACTACCTCTGACAAGATCAGAGCTTCCTTGTTGTCACGAGAGACAGTCACAGAAAGGGTGCATGCAAGAAGAGTACTCAATTCAGTATTTGGAGAGTCACCACTGGTGCAAGAGAGTCGATTTTCTTTGTTCAAGACTATCAGGTAAGAATTGAAAAGCCAACTTCTCTACATGAACCGTGGCATAGGTTCCTATCCCTCTGCCTTGTACGATGTTGCGCTTTCCTCTAAATTAATCAGGAGCAGGGTGACTCAGCAGAATCTTGGTCTGAAGTACCAGGGGCTTTGGCCCTCTTAAAGCTTGGTCCATTAACTTCTCTAGGGATTATTCTGTTCTGGTGGTGATGAAACAGATACCTTAGAAGTAGCTGGATGCACTAAAGCACAATTTGCAAACGGTTTAGATAAATGATTTTTTTTTTTGGAGGGGAGGGTAAATTTATCATTTGAGAATTGTTATTTTTTTGGTATATTTGACAGTGATCTTAGAGGACAAGCAACGTTAAAAGAAATTTCAAATTTCTCTTCACTTGGCTGTCATCATCTGGACAAACTCTGTGGAAAATAAAAGAACAGAAAGCAACATTTAAAGTTACGTTAAATAATGAACAAATAACTAACTGTAACAGTACCGTGACCAGATGGAAAAAAAATAAGTGCATACACACAAACTTGTAGATTTTCACATTTGCAGACTGGAGGTTAATAAACAAAATCTCACCCTCGTAGTTGACCTGACCATCTCCATCAATGTCGGCCTCGCGTATCATCTCGTCCACCTCCTCATCAGTGAGCTTCTCACCCAGGTTGGTCATGACGTGCCGAAGCTCTGCTGCACTGATGTACCCGTTACCATCCTACAGGTGGCAAAACAAAAGCAGAAAATTAGCTTTGTGTCTTCTATGTTTACAGGCAGGTGTGTGTCTACAGATACCATAGCGCCAGAGACAAGGCTATTCCCTTCACCTGTGATGTCGAGATCCTGATTTAGGTAGTCTATTGAGCTAAATGCTCAATATTTGTGCGTTTGGGACGCTTAATATAATAGTCCAGCTAGCAGAAAGACAGAAACGCTCCAGAATATCGCTTATGCAGACATTTTTCACTCTTTTGTCTAGCCATCATCATGGATCAAAGTCATTTCTAACAAATACAGAAGCTCTCCTTTTGCTGAACAGTCTAATTAAATATTTCCACTTTACTCCTACTTTACCTTGTCAAAGACTCTGAAGGCTTCTCTGATCTCCTCCTCACTGTCTGTATCTTTCATCTTCCTGGCCATCATTGTCAGAAACTCAGGAAAGTCAATTGTACCATTACCTTAATAAAATAAATAAATAAAACAAAAAAGAGTTATCACCGAGTAATTTACCAGAAAAACTCAAAATCAGATCAGGAAAATTAGCTTATGACAATGCAAGGTAGTTCAAAGTATAAAAGGAAATACACACCATTTTTATTAATTACAACAGACAAGGCAACAAAAACAACAAAGACTAGATTGAGGCTCCGTCCACACGTACCCGGGTATTTTTGAAAACGCAGATTTTTCTATGGGTTTGCACCTTTCGTCCACACGTAAACGCCGTTTTTGGTCACTGAAAACAGAGATTTTTAAAAACTCCGGCCAGGGTGGATATTTTTGAAAACTCAGTTTTTGCATTTACGTGTGGACGAGAAAAACGGAGAAAACGCAGAAAACGCAGCGTCAAAGGTGTGCGCATTTTTTGACGTCACACTGTGCGCCAAGTTATTGCTTCGGTGAAATGAATTTCTACAATACTGTTAATTGTACTCTCTGCAGTGTTTAAATGCTTACATATACACACAGTTACTGTCCCTCCACACATACAACTCGGTTCTGCTTCTATCCCCCAGCTTTGTTTACTTTTTCCCACTGAGGCTTCTAGACTTCTGATTGGCCAACATTTCTGCACGGTTAGGAATATATCGCCACCTGTTGCTTTGCCATGTTCCTAGCAGCGTTTTCCTTCATTTCTGCCTTTACGTGTGGACGGGATTATTTTTTAAAACGGAAACGGAAAATCTCAGTTTTCAAAAATACCCGTGTACGTAGCCTCAATCTACACACATCTACACAGAGAGAACAGAAACAAGTTATGCCATCTCAGATATCAGCATCTGCATTTATGCCAGTCACTAAATTCTTGAATGACTAAAGAATTTTCTTCATGAAGAGCTTTCTCAAAAGTAATGCAACTTCAAGCTCTTGTGCATGTTAGTTTGATCTCACCATCAGCATCTACTTCATTGATCATGTCCTGCAGCTCAGCCTCTGTAGGATTCTGTCCCAAAGAGCGCATGACAGTCCCGAGCTCTTTGGTAGTAATTGTACCATCGCCATCCTTATCAAACAGTGAGAATGCCTCCTTGAACTCTGTACGTTTGCAGAAAGAGAACTGTGAGTTGTAATGAAGACTGAATCGAATGAACATTCACTGACTATACACAATAGTCAGTGCATTTGCAACAACTGGGACACTGAACAGACAACCCCTGATAAGAAGAGCACAGGCTGAATACAAAGCACTGCAGCTTTAATGTAGACATGCAAGCATTTCTAGGACACCTGACTCAAAACCCTGCTGCTTCTCATTACCCAGGGTCTGATTTTATACCTAGGGAAAACAAATTGAATGCAATTATCTAGTTAATAGTATGGGACCATAATTAGCATACAATCCCATAGACCTGCACATCTTGCATAATCTCTAAGAGCCTAGTTTCTAAGGTTTGTTGGAGAAATCAGGTGTTGCTAAACCTAAAACAAGCAAAAAAAAAAGCTTGGTTAAGGTATGCACTCACCGGCAATCTGCTCCTCAGTCAGCTGATCAGCCTGTTGAAAAGGGAAAAAGACACTGATAAAACACTGATGCTTCAGCGTGGAAATAACCTCTTTATCAACCCTGCCACCATTTACAATTATTAAATCGTGCATTGTATTCAAGAAATACAGTTTTTAATGGCAAGTTCAACTTATATTAGGACTAGGCAAATAAGATAAGATAGCATTTAAATCCCAGAGATGGGAAATTCACACTGTTACAACAGCACAGTAGAGAGGGCAGTTATAAATACATAGCTGTGTCATGCCTAAGAACAACAATACTATGCAAAAAACTGAAGAAAATATACATTATACAAGGTAGAGGAAATATACTTTAGACATAAATATATGTACATATACAGTCCTGGTCAAAAGTTTAAGACCACTTGAAAAATGGCAAAAAATAATAATAATAATAATAAAAAAAATAAAAAAAAATCATATTTGGCATCTTAACAAGGTTTCAAGTAGAGCTTCAACATGTGGATTCATTGTCATTTTCTGTCAGGTAGAAAATGTCACACTGTCATGACGTTCTAATGACAATGCAAATAAACATTCCCTTTTTGAACCCTGATCAGGTTGTTGAACTGCATAAACAGCATCTCTCGCAGCACGTCATTGCTGCTGAGCTGGGACGCAGTAAGACAGTCATTTGGAATTTCTTAAACGATCCTGATGGTTATGGAACAAAAAAGTCAAGTGAAAGGACCCAAAAAAATTTCACCAGCACTGAGCCGGAGGACCCAACTGGCTGTCTGTCAAGACACTGGACGATCCAAATTAAGGCCAATGCTGGTGCTGACTGCAGCCCCATAGCCATCAGACAGCATCTGAGACTGAAGGGCCACAAAACAAAAAACGTCTTCAAAGGCCTCGTCTCCTTGATAGGGATGGGTACCGGTATCCGGTGCCATTATGGCTACAGATTAAAAATGCCCAAGGCGAAACGAAAACCTAAACGATACCCATCCCTACTCTTTGAATGCCACAAAACTGACCGTTTGGAATTTGCAAGAAAGCACCAAACATGGGACATTGAAAGGTGGAAGAAAGTTTTATTCTCTGATGAGAAAAAAGTTAACCTTAATGGTCCTGATGGTTTCCAACATTACTGGCATGACAAGCAGATCGCACCTGAGATGTTTTCTACACGCCACAGTGGAGGGGGGCGCTATAATGGTCTGGGGTGCTTTTTCCTTCAGTGGAAATATGGAGCACATTAGGGCTGTTTGATATAACGATATATATCGGATGACGATATAAAAACGTCTATCGTTTCATTTTACGCTATCGTTTGTTTCGTGGTGTCGCAAAATAAACTGTTTACGGCAATATTTTTTTCATCGTTTTGATGGTCACTGTAGTGGCTATATTAATTTCTTAAAGTTCTCTCTTTCTCTTATATTTAATATAACCACACTACGGACGGACAAGCCACCACCAACAGAAAAAAAAAACTGAAGTGAGATAACTTTTTTTATTGGATAAAAAAAAAAAAAAACACACAAAATTAACTTTGAGGAAAAAAATACTAATTTGAAAAAAGAAGAAAAATTGCAGTAACGCAAAGTTGCAAATGGTTAAAAATCACAATAATATTGTATCATGACTGAATTATTGTGATTTCTTATTGTGGGGTGTCTGCTGATTCATACAGTGTTCAATTTTTTTTTTTACCACATTCACACACACACACACACACGCACACACACACACAAAATTAATTAATTAATCAAACAAGGAATTTAAACTCATGTAACACAAATTCATTCTTCAAGTTCATCTGAGACATAATTGTGCGCTCCATGTGAAGCCTTATCAGGCCTGTCCAAGTCAGTCAACATGCTCACTTCAGGCTGAGAAAGTGCGATGAGGGACTGGTATAAATACTCCACAGCCCGAAATACACACGCCTGCTATAATTAGTGAGACACGAACAGGGTCGCCAATGTAGCACACTGAATATCACCGCAACTAACCACCTCCTCAAGTCTTTAAAAAAAATTAAAATAAATTAAAAAAATAATAATAAATACATTATGTTAAGGCTTGGTTAAAAAAACAAAAACAAAACAAAAAACAGATTAAACCCTTTGAATGTGCCTTCTGCTTTGCATACTCCTTCAGGATGTTTGTTAGAAAACTGGGAAATACCTGCTGCATAAAACAGACCATTAGAGTCTGCAACAATTTAGCACTGACACTAATTCGTTGATGGGGATAAGCTGATAATGCTATATGTAATACTGCCTAAGGACTCACTGTGCATTTGCTGTTGAGCTAATGCCACGAATAAACATGTTTTCACTGTATCCACATGCTCTTGCACCACAGATAATGGACAAATGAACTTGCTTTTTCAAAACCAAACAGATTAAAGCCAACATTTCTGTAGCAAAATTTCTGCGGTGGTGGTGGTAATGCCATGCATTCAAGTCAATTTCAATGAGTCACCCATTTAGGGGGAAGGGGGGTAGGCAGAAGGGAGCATGGCAGACTGCAGAGTATCCAGTCTGCTCACTGCCAACCAATTCAGTGTTGCTGAAGCAAGCAGTGTCTGGATCAGAGCACAGCTGGGGGATTTATACAGCTGCTGTAAAAAGTACTGCTTGCTTTCAACTCATCAGTACCCCACAGAGCATGTCATATATTCTTATGTTGACAATATTTTTCTGAAGTGCAGCCAGTTAATCATATTTGCAAATGGTGTTTGAGCAGCATGTGAATAAATTGGATTTTGTAGCTGTCCAAGTTTCCTTACTTGGCAAAGACCGCAAGGGACTCCATTCGTCTGCTCTCTTACAGTATGCAGATGAACAACAGATGATACATGATAAGACAAAGATACAGATATTCACATGCAAGTCTATATTAGAAGTATTTAAAATAGTTAGATCCCATCTTGGAGGGTGCACTGCGGGTCCTGACAGCCGACTGCACCAGGGATGCTTGGTTCAATGCGGGGGGAAGGGAGGCGAGAAAGGAGGGGTGGAAAAGAGGATCATTCAGCAGAAGCAGAATGCGGTTCAACGTTATGGCGCAATACGTAACGCAGGACATGGTGTCATGGTGGTATTGAATCTATTCCCAAATTGTTGCAGCGCCTTGCTGAAAGCTTTGCAATATGACAAACAAGCGTTGCTACCTGTGAGCCGTATTCTTATGTAACCCCAATCGGTGGTTGAATACGACCCCTTTTCTCGCTTGTTGCGCATGTCCGAGTCCGTTCAAAACACCCTGCTGATGTGGCTAACACAGATACTGTCCGTGCTGCAGCACCTTATGTGGCATGTCGAAAATGACAGTTACCCAGAGTCCCGATGTCTTTCTCGCAAGATTAACGAGATGGGTAAAGATCACATTCACACTGGACGATCTATTTTTACACAGCACCTTCACCGGCACCACGCCCACTCTCGAGTCCAAGCGAACCAATAAATAAATAAACGAATAAGTGAGCAAAAAACAACAACAACCCAAAAAACAAATGCCACAAATATCTGTCCAAGCACGGAGACTGCAACCACATCATCAACAACTCTGCTAATCAACCGAATGAATGGTGTTACATTTGAGCATTAAACAGGCCGTTTGTGTCCTCTCACAATACGGCGTGTGTGCTGCGCATTTGGCAGACACTAATAAATAAAACGTTTCTCTTCTCTTCTATCTCGTCAGCTGTTAAGCACGTAAAACCACCGATCGAAAATTGCGATATATAGACGATAAAATGAAAAAAAGAGCGTTGTATGCACGTCAGGTGTGGGATTTTTCTGCAGTTTGCCAATATTAAAAATGCCATTGTGAAGGGAAGCCGGAATATGCTTTATTGCTTTAGACCGTATGCATTTACGATTATATTAAGCATTAAAGTGTCGCATGAGGACATTACGATGTAAACGATTCATAGCTAAGGCTAGCTAGCTTACGTTAGCTAGCTTACACTCACCATCGTCCCGTTGACTTTTCAAGCTCCGTGAAGATGAAAAAAAGCTCAGTTAAATGTGTTGTATTTTACTTACTTAGGGATCACTTACTCAAATAGAACAATAAAATAAAACAGGACTTTAAGTATAAGAAATGCTTCGGGAAATCTGTGCAGACAGTATCCTTCTGTTGCAGCAGAGTTGCCCGGAAACCTAAACCAGCGACGTGCTGTACCACAGTTTGACAGCCGTGTATCCCTCCGCCGCTATATTGTGCGTTTTTAGTCCCACTGAATCCACTGTCAAAATGGAAATACACGAGCGTTATAAAGCTCGTTCTGTTGCGGTAATCATTCACTGTTTATCGCCTAATAATTATTTGACACTTAACAAAGAGCAAACCACAATTTTTGCTGCTTTACAAAATCAAACCGCGCAAAGATACTAGCCCCATTACCACGTCTCATAAACAGTCTATGGGAGAAAAGAGTGTTCCAGTGATCATACTGAACACAATACTAATGGGCCATTTTAAAATTACAGGGCAATTTCTGTACCGCTCATTAATTTAAAAACCATTCGTGCAAAAAATACTAAAATATACATTTGTGGTTGAAATTACACTTGTCCTGGGATAAAATACTCCAAAACATGATCTCACATCCAAAATAGGTCTTCAGAACACCTTCCAAAATGCCTTTTTCTCTTGTCCAAGGTTCTTGACTAAATCAAATCGCATATACAAATTGGACAAAAGTATTACTGTGTCTGAAGACCCAGAAAAACTTCCAACACACAAATGAATGACTTAGCAACATGGAGAACAGTCTAAAAGAAATCAATCACTTAAACCACAATGCACAATTTAAAGATTATAAATATCTTTCTATAAATTTACTGACAGTGATTCAGTAACTAATGTTCCATAATTCAGACTATCTGCCGACGACCATAACAAAGACAGTGATGTTCCCATTTTAAAACCTGTTTTTTTCTAATTACCAATTACAGTTTTTCTCAGTTCCTAGAATGCCTGACAATATGTATCCATCTAAATATGTGCTGCGCAGAAATGGAATCTGAGGTTGCAGACCAAGAAAAATTCCACTTCTGCAGAAGAGACATCTTCAAGCTAGACTGAAGTATGTTAAAGATAACCTGGAGAAAGATTATGCATGCTAGAAATACATCTTTTGATCAGATGAGACGAAACTAGAACTTTATGGCCATAAAGGTGTTGCTTATCTTTGAAGAAAGATGAAGAAGCATTCAACCCAAAGAACACCATTGCTACAGTGAAACCTGGTGGTGGGAGTATTATGCTGTGGGGATGCTTCAGTGCGTGTAGAACTTGGAATCATGAAGAAAGAAGGATATGTGAAGATTTTGAAAGACAACCTTTAAAAAATCTGCAGTAAAACTGGGTTTGGTTGTCTCTTTGCCTTCCAGTCTGTCTGCCAATGATCCAAAAATATGTTGTTTCTGGTGGAGAACTACCTCCAAGAGATCAAAGTGAACGTTATGGAGTGACCTGCGCAAAGACCTCACTTGAATCCTATTGAAAATCTGTGTGGTAAACTCATGCCAGAAGGTCATCAAATCTGCGGGAGCTTCGGAGATTCGGATGGACTCAGTGGCGGTCCTAGCCTGTTTGGCGCCCTGGGCGAACACTCCCTCTGGCGCCCCCCGCCCACACACACACACAGAAAACATATTATGGATTGTACATTAACATAAAACTTGTTGGAACCATACTGAATTTCACCAGAGAAACACACACATACATGAAGAGAGAGAGAGAGTATGCATACTATGCAAACGGCTACCAAACAGCCATCATAATTCGCCATACACTGAGAACAGGACAAATAAAGAATTGACAATGACTAATTAATATTGTGTTCAACACACGCTCTTTTCTACTCTGGAATATTCTCACTAATTTTCTTGATATTTATTTATAATCACCTCTGTTAATCCTTGATATTTATAATTCAGTGATCTGTATATATTAGTGCTATTTCTTAAATGTGTAAAATCCGTAACATAAGGTATTGTTTGGAGTTTAGTCTGTTACTGTTTTTACCATTTCTTCTTGGAGCAACTGTAATCCACATAATTTCCTTAGTGTTTAATAAAGTATTTTGATTCTCATTCTGATTGTTTCAGGATGACCTGCCATCAGGGGCGATTCTAGGATCAGAGCTTTGGGGGTGCAAGATAAACCTGTCTCTGTCAGTCCTTGCATCCTTAAACGTTGTCCCGAGTTCTCTCTGACTGTCTCCTTGGTGCATTTAAACCCCTGTTCCTCCCTGTCCTCATCGTCTGTTGTCTTCGTCTCCGTTATCAGTCATCATAATTTTACCATCTCTGTGCAAGTCTGCAAATTTCTTTATTAAATCATAAGATTCTTAAATTCATCAAGTCTCTCTGTGCCTGGGTCCTCGTCACAAAAACATGACATCACTGTTTTGTACATTTTAACACAATTTAATCCCACATTTGTGAAAGAAAAGCAAAACACTTTTTGAAAAGTCTGTAACAAAACCATCAAATCTGATAAAGGTTATTTAAATGCTGCAAAAGAAGAATGGATTGGAATATTTAAAAAATACATATCCTAACCTTAATTACTGGTGAGAATAATGAATGATGCTCATAGTGAGTAAAAAGTCAACTGAGTGCATTTTTGGACAGAGATTCACTTTTAATGTGCATGTTTAATACAATACAGATACATAAAAAACACTCCCAAAACAGAATAAATTATTACAAATAAATTATTACAAAATATTAATAAAAACTATAAAAATGGAGGCAACTTTGCCTGTGGTAGAATGTATACAATGTGTGAAAAAAATCTTTATTGCAGATACTAATGTTACTAATTTAATAATACTAATTTTGTGTTGTAAGATTTATGACTTTCATGCTTTCATAGTGGTACTTGGGAGAGCTTGACATTTTTATCAGGTGGTTACAGACTGTAAAAAGTTTGGGAAACACTGATAAGTGTATGTGTCCTTTTAGAAAACATTTAAAGCTGCAGTACAGAATCTTTGAAACAAGCTTAAAACATTTTTAGAATATAAACAGAGCATCTGCTTCTCTTTACAGCTCCTCACTCCACCAGGGCACCGTTTGGCACTGATAGTGTGCAAATGTGATGTACATACTGCAGCAGTCACACAGACAACTGGACGGTCCAAAACTTGGCCTACCTATTACTGGCTGAGGTTTTAGTAGAGTTGTGGCTGAACCACATAAAAATATCTAATTAATTTTAATCTCCCCAATCCATTATAATTTTATGTTGGAATGTTGTTAAAGAGGGTCAAAAATGTTTCAACCCAGTTTGTTTTGCAGTATTCTGTATAGCAGCTTTAATATCGGGAGAACACAACTTCCTGATTGTGTGAGTAAAATCTGTTTTTTTTCTTTGTCAGTTTAACAGTTTCTGTTGTGCCTGACACTGTTCCCGGTCTGTTTTCTTACCTGGTTCTTCCTGACCTTGTACTTTCTCCTCACATTCTCCTCTTTCCTCTCTCCCTCTTTGGACTGACAATCATACACAAATAGATTGTATTCAATTAGATGAAAAATTACATTAATATGAAAAAAATTCTATTAAGATCACTAATAAAAAGTCCTCTCTCAGTGTACTTTCAACCAAAAGGCAAATAACCAAACCACATGAACATCTAATAAAAGATATAAACATTGAAACACTGATCCAACATTATTCATGATTGACGGATCATTTGTTCTTACACTTTTACCTGAATGTGGCTCCTTTTTTTGAAAAAACTTCCTTATATCCATTATGAACCTGGCTGTCTCTCTGTACACAAACACACACACACACACACACACACAACAGGAGTTATAAGGTTAATGGGCATTCAGTCAGTTAGCTAGTTAGTATCCATTTCAAACAGGACGGTGGTAACAACAGCAGGCTGCGGACAATTATAAGTTTTAGATTTTAAACAGGCTGTATACATTTCAATGGGAGCAACAGCACAGTCAAATGTAGCTGAATTTACTACAGAGCAGGACAGATTGTAGGTTAGCAAACATCATCGGAAAACAAGTTTTCAACACTGCAGGTTACCCGGTGTAATGCTTTTCAGCTAAAAAGAAACATGGTCTGACTCCTACCTAATTATATAAAGAGTAACTGAAGGTTAAATGCAGCTAACATGTCCTGTTTTAAGCCAGACACTTACACCTCTTTTCCGCCGCGTCTCAGCCACCATGCTCTGGCAGCAAGAGCGCTAGAGCCAGGGCAGGGGAGAGGCGAGCTGGAACAAACCATTTTGGGAGGGGGTGGGGTTATCTATACTTTTGTTGTTAAAATGTTACGTCTCAAACAAGTAAAGTACTGTATGCTTTTTATATTTTCTAAAAAAAAAATCTGGTAATTCTTTGTTTTTACATTCATTGGCCCCCAATATGCCCAAATATCAAAGAGAAATTAAAAATGCATGCCGTGGAAGACTTCGGGTCTTAGGAGGTTAAGGTGAGACGGTGTTTCTGTGTGTTTACGATTTTTGAATGCATATGACTAGCATATATTAGACTTAGTGTCATTTCCTTATAGTTTCACTTTGGTAAGTACTGTGAAGAGTGAGAGAGCAGGCTGATCACAATGTATAGAATGATTGGGCAGGGGGGAAAAAAACAACTTAATTATGCATGGGTGACAACAGACGTGCTGATTAGATCCTGTATATAGTGAGGCTCTGCCTGTTTATACAGACATTTGTGATATGACTTTATCACTCACCCATCCAAATCATTGAGTTCAGGTGTTCAAATCACTTCTATGGACACAGGTGTATAAAGTCAAGCACCTAAGCAGACGGTATTTACAAACATTTGTGAAAGAACGGGTGCTTAGGGTGATAGGATGCCACCTGTACAACAAATCTAGTTATGGAATTTCCATGCTATTAAATATTCTATAGTCAACTGTTAGTGGTATTAGAACAAAGTGGAAGCAATTGGGAATGACAGCAAGTCAGCCACAAATGTCATAGTACAGAGTGGGGTCAGCAGATTTTGAGGTACATAATGAACAACTTTCTGCAGAGTCAATCATTAGACCTCCAAACTTCATGTGGCCTTCAGATTAGCTCAAGAACAGTGCGCAGAAAGCTTCATGGAATGTGTTTCCATGGCTGAGTGATACGTGACTGTATTGTCACAGTCCTTGGTCGATAACCCAGTGTTTTGTATCTGTTTAATTTGTATTTCTTATTTGCTACTCCTGGTTTTAGTTCTCTTGATGTTATGTTTTATACTTCTACCTTCTTGTTTCTGTTTCTGTACCTTCCCCGTGTTCCATGTTTGGTTACCTTTTTGTCTCTGTGTTTCATGTTTCCTCTGTGTCCAGGTCTGTCATGTTTCATGTCTCAGTGTCTACTCTGTGTCTTTGTGAATTGTGCCATGTTTCTTGCTTTATTTTGATAGTCACTCTCCTGTGTGCAGTGTATCTAATTTTGCTTGTCTTATTATGTTTGCTTACTCTCTGCTGTGCTCTCCTGCTGTGTCTCATCCCCTCGTTATCCTTCAGTGTATTTAAGCCCTGTGTTTCTTTCTGTCAGTGTTGTGCCCTCATAATGCTGTGTGGTTTTTTCTTCAGTGCGCCCTGTGGCTTTGATCCTAGTTTCGAGCTTCTCAGTGTTCAGTTATTCATTTCCAGGTTCTAGTTTAGGTTTTATTTTTGCAAGTTTATTTAATGGAGTTTTCAGCTACAACGCAATACGGCTGCCTATTTTAGTTCACCCTTGTCTCCGAGTCCTGCGTTTTGGTCCAGTTCTGCCTGCCACACAGCTGAACCATGACATTTAATGTGCCAAGTGTAGAATTTGATACGGTGTGAATATGGTGTGGGGCTGAATGCTGCTGGGCTTGGACCCTTAGTTCCAGTGAAAGGAACTCTTAATGCATCAGCATACCAAGACATTTTAAACTGTTTCATGCTCCCAATTCCTCAATTCCTAGAACATCTGACAGTATTTATCCACCTAAATATGTGCTGGGTTTCAAGTGTTCTCCTTTGAATCTCTCATCTTGTTGGTGATGACCATATTCACAAACTCCCTCTAATGATGCTCTATTAACAACCTTTGTCTCCACCATGTGGTTGTCTCTCAGTCCTACAGAAGAAGTACTCTCTGAAGTTTGTGAAGATGGCCAATAAGAGTGGAGTGAATTTTTTCTGACACTAATTGTCTCCTTGGACTTCTTCCTCCACCATCTCCTCCTAGAATAGGAGCAGCGCGTTTTCATAGCTGGGCTGTTTAGTCTGTTTAAATTGAGCTCTGGTTTAATTTTCCACTTCAGTGTGGTTTGTTTGTGAACACAGTAATCAGACTTGAGTGCAAGCCACACAACTGCACCAGGATCCTTTAGAGGAGGTGTTTTGTCTCACTTTGATTCCTCATAAACTCCCCAGCAGCTTGTTTATGATGAGTGATTAGAACATGATGTGACCATGATCCTGTACATTCTCTGTTGTTTCCTGCTTCTGATTAGTCCTATGAAGGCAGCACTTCTTTCAAAAGTGTGAAGCAGTGTGCTATTTTGAATACATCTCTTTGAAATTTATTTGGCACCATACTCATATAGTTTTGCTTGAAACATCCACTGGTCCAGCGTACAGCACTTTCTTTCTAGTAAGTGGATGGAGCAATTTCAAGTGTCAGTTTGATTTTTCACACAGTTTGGCTTACAGTTTTCACAGTGTTTTCCAACTAAACCACAGGAAAAGGGTTTAGCAATAATAGCTGTTTTTGGTGAGGCATAAGCAGTCCAGTAAAACTGTACTTTCAGCATACTGATACAGAGTATGTCCTCCTGAGAAACAGCTTATTTTTTTATGTCCTCTGTAATGGACATTTGTTTTTGGTCTGTATCTTTTGACTTATGTGAGCTACCCTCTTAGGTCCTGATGTATGACATAGAGGAAATCCTCGACTTTCCATTGATATCTCAGGTGTTTGGGTGGCCTCTTTTAACTCCAAAGGGGAAGGAAATTCCAAAAAAAGGTTTAATGGGAAGATTATTTTTTCCTCGCTTCTCAGGAGGATATAGTGTATTTTCTATGTGAATATCAGTGAGGAACTTTTTATTGTGATTTAAAAATACTCCAGCAGAGGGAAACATTGCTCTAGGATTGCCTACCCACCAGCTAAAGCTGGCCTGTCACAACACTGAGAGTGACTCAGTATTCATCTCTTCGTGAAGTTTTAGACATGAAAGATTAAGTTCCAAGAACTAATGGATAAAAGAAAGCAATCATCTGCAACCAACACTACCAATACTAACACTCAGCCTTTTTTGTATTTTATACCCAGTTATAGATGCCAGATAACACAGGGTGTCACACAAACAATATCACATCAAAATACAACCACTGGTCTTCTTGTTATTAGATAGCAGGAATTTGGTTATTTACCCTTTTGTTAACTAGACTGACTCATCAAAGGCGAATAGTGTAAGCACCACTCCCTCATCTATAAATATTGAGAGGTGTTTGACATAATGGAGGTAAGTTAACTGGGAGATCTTCAGTGAGGATGATCTTGAACTGACAGCTCAGTTAACAACAAAGCTCCCTGGGGAAAAAAAATCAACCATAAAAATCTAATTATAAGCATCCCACATATATGATAGATTCCAACACAACAATAGTTTCACACCAATAGAAAAATGTGTCACAGCAATGCATCCATCAACCTAGTTGTTGTTAGTTGTGGCTTGTGACTAAAATGAAATGAAAAGTAGCTGTACAAAAATCAGATCGTTGGGTGCTGAAGCCCTTACTATGGCAGACAGAAACATTCTTGTGAGATTTGTGAGGCTGTAATCAGAGGGTGATCCATTTTTTTGGGGGTCCAGCTGTGTGCTTTTGGTTCAGACCAATCAGCATCCTAGCAGCATGGTTATGTTCCTGTTTTAGCTGTGTCAGTGTCTTAATGGCTCATTAAATCTTTCAAGTTAGATTTTTAGTGAATGTGTTTAGTAAACTGTCTGGTCTGTCTCCTGGTTCAGTTGAAACGGCATAGTTCAATATGTCTGGAACGGATAGAATCCTGTTTAAAAACACACCCACATGACCTAAAGTGTCTCCAGCTATTACCGTGAGAGTCTGGTCTGGGTATTCGTCAAAAAATGTTGGCACGAGTAATTGAGGAGAATTTTACTCATGCCTCCTTTTTTAGCGCAATAAAACCACTTGGATAGGTTAATTCAAACGAATTTGGGAGGATCTGGCCCTGATGTGTAAGGAAGTGGAGCATGGAAGAAGGCAGAAATGTGTTTTCTTTCCAACAGTGGACTACTGTTAGAGTAAATTCCCTTTATACAGTAGGACTTCATCATAAGCATCTCTGACCATTCATGGCCTACCTCCCACGGCTTATAGTGTCTGGAGACTTCTTGGTAGTTCTCACTCGCAATTTTGTGAATATGCCTGCTATCTAAGCAATGTTTGTCATCTCATTTCTTTTGGGAAATGAGAAATCAAAACAAATTATGAGCCTTGAGTTTCTTTTTACTTTGATCATAGAACAGATATAGGTCTTGATGTCTGGTGATTGGGGGTTGTAGTAAATACAGATAGCATTTAGAACTTTAAATATTTATTTGTATTCAAAACAAATCCTTTTCATATCTCCTCTTCTCTGGGTTTCCGGCACCTATAAGGTATGGGGCACATCCACTGCACATCCCCTGGCTTTAACTCGGGAGGTAGAGTGGGTTGTTCACCAGTTTTGTATTTGGGAAAGAAACTAAACCCGGTATTGTTTCCCATGCCTCCATCTGGGTGTTAATGGGTGATTGACAGTTATAAGCATTTAGAAAACAGAGAGAAAAACCACCCACACATCTGTGGGGAAAAAAACAAACCCAGGCAATGTTTCTGTAATTTTTTACTGTCCAATTTAGGTAAGTGAATTGTAGCCTCAGATTCCTTTTCTTACCTGAGAGGAGTGGTATACTATGGGCCTTGACCACTTGTGCATGCCTACATGGGCTGAGTTGCTGTGATGGCCTGATTAGTTATTTCTGTTTTGGTGATAATGAGCAGTTAAACATGTATAACCAGTCTTGAAGTGGATGACTAGTGGCTAACAAACAGACAGTATTTTTTTTTTTTAATGTTAAAATAATAATAGAGAACAGACATGATTAAAAACAACAACAACAACTGGAATTATGGAATTTCCTTGCTTGTGGATACCTCCTAATTTGATTGACATTTTCCCCAGAGCTACTCTGTGAAGGAAATTGTAGTGATGGCTGCTGTGTAGTAAACTGTGAGATACCAGCAGGCCCAGTGCCTTACACAGTGATAATGAACTGTGGCGTGTTATGAGATGCGAGGTATCTGATGAGGACATTTTGTATCCGGTTGTTAAGTGATGACATGACGAATCCTACTTCCGGGCCTAAAGTAGTCTGCGTTTAATATGGCTTTTGTTAGCTTGTTTTTATTATGCTAACATAGCTGTGTCGCTAGCGGTCACGTAGCACATCATTATATAGCAGCTAGCCAAACTTCAGTAACCCTACAAACGTCACTACTGTTTAGTTTTCTGTCTTCATTTATGTTGGAAGTGATAACAGAGCTGTACGTTTTAATTTGTTTCCAAAACCCCGCAGTCAGGACATGCTATATTGCATTTAGATAGAAGCTAGCAAGCTAACTTCCTGCTAACTTCTAACTCCGTTAAATGTCATAAATTCCGTTTTCATGGATGCCTGGATGTTAAACTCAATTGTCACACCTGGTAAAGCAGAATGCTGATGATAATGTGGGTTTTTATGAGAATTTTACTCTTGTAAAAACTCATGTGTTTTTGTGTGCCGTTCTGTTAGTCTACATTTTTTTGGTTGTTTTTTGTTTTTACATTTGTTCTTCATCATTTAGTCACTAAAACTACTTGGATAGGTTTATTTGGGATGTATCCTGGCGTGTAGCTGAGGAGTAGCTTGTCACCAGACAACAACTTTACCACCTCACCTTTGTGTCTCTCAAAGACCTTTTCCATTGGTCTGCATGATAGTGAATAATGGCAAAAATTGTGTATTTATTCAACAGTGAGGTAATTTTAGAACAAAATCCCTTTTACAGTACGACGTTATTCATTAAAATTGTAATGAGAGAGAATAGAGAATTTAGAGAATTTAATTGTCATTTGGCCCTAAATTGCTCTTGTTGGTGCAACCTTTAAATACTCAGTTAGAATGGAGGTTTTGGTCACGTCTGCTAAACGTGACCAAACACAGAGATTGAGTCTGCAGACTCTGCTGGCAGACTTTGTAGATCAGTTCTGCCAGCAGACTTTGAGCAAAGTCGATGGCCTACATCCAATGGTCTGTGGTTTCTGGAGTCCTCTTAGCTGTTCTTGATCACGACTTCAGGAAATGTGTGCTGTCTCAGCAATGGTTTCCTCAGGCAGGAAATCACAACTAATGAGCGTGGAGCTGAATTATGTCTACTGAGTGGGTGTTTATCGCACATAAACATGGCTGTTGGGAAACAGTTATTTTCTTACAATTATTACAGTTATTTTTCATCATGACAATATGTCAAACAAAAGAAAGTAAACCTTTTTGTTTTGCTTGGTTTTTTTTGGGTTTTTTTGTACAAATGGAAAGCTGCATTATTCACCCATGGGATCAGCTGACGGCAGTAATTAGTCCTGTTATCCCTTCCAGTACTGGTCCATGGCCTGGGGGTTGGGGACCGCTGGCTTACATAATGTGCTTTGAACAAACATGACTAAACCAACTTTTCCCAGCCCTGCCATGATTGCTTGCGGCAGATCATATGTTTTAAGTGAGGACCCAAATGCAGACAACACAGCTGAGATGGAAGTGAACGAAAGCGAGACGGTTTATTTGGGGCTGATGTCAGAGGTAAAGAGATTAAACTGGGAGAGCTAACCTAAACATCTCACGGTGAGTGGATGGGAACTCAAGCGCAGACTGAAAGTCACAGTCTCAGTCTGCGCACAGCTCTTTATTTACAGAAAACACCAATAGCTAAATATGTACAGCTGGGGAGAAATCCGGGGTCCCAGAGGTCCATAAGGGTGATCCAGAGAGGGGGGAAGGGTCTCTCACACTCGCGCTCCACGACAGTAGCTCCCACTCTGAGAGACTGGGTTGGTCACAGGTTGGGGGAAACTGTTCACAGGAGAAGGGAAGTCAAAAAGAAACAGCTTATGAAGGTATATCTTAGATCTTTTCACAAAGCTAGAATCTAACACTAATCATCCAACGACGAGGGAATCTTAGCTCCGGCTTTAAATGACATAGAAACACAATAGCTGAGTGATTGGAGACAGGTGCGTGGGCCAAAGGTGGAGGCCCGCAGTGAGATCTGCCCAGGCATGAGAGAGAGCAGTATTACAATAAATAAATGTAGCCTCGTGGGGCTGGCCCGGGATACACAGGGACTATGACAAAACACTAAACACTTTAACAAAGGAAAGGTGGATCATGGAAAGTACCCACCAATGACGAAAGGGAAACGGTATGACGAGGGAAGTGGAAACACACGGGTAACACAGCTGCAATGAAAAGACATAATGACACAGGAAGAAGCAAAACTGAACATAGGACATAAGCTGTCAAAATAAAACAGGAAATAGACTAAGATGCAGACTAGACGCTTGGCTCAACCACAACTGACCAGAACAGGAAAATATTTTTTAACTTGACTAATTAAACTAAGAAGAATGGGACCACAAAAGGAATTTAATTAAATAAACTTCAAGTCATCCGGAACTAAAGCTAAGATCTGAGCACACAAAGCCATAAAGAGCCCTTACAAATCATTCGAAGATAACAAAATTTAAAAAGAACTACACATTGAGTCGAAAACTTAGGACCATGAGTATTGTAAGTACTAGTCACTGTTACAGAACAGTTATAGATTTTGCATTTTACATTAAGTGCACGAGGTTTAATTTAATCTGTTGAAAAAAGATACAATCTCTATCATCAGTGAATTCTTTATGGCTAGCAATATGATTTGGGGTCAAATAAACACTCAGTATCTGCAAAGTACTGTTTGAACTTTGACCCACTGAGGAATTTTGATCCGCTAGTTCAGAACTGTTTTCATTTAGTTGCATGGGGCTTAGGCTGTCCATTTAAATTCCTGCCAAAGTATTTAGACTGTTTATTAGGACTCAATACCAGTAAACTGGAACTCTGAGGAGAGTTGTGTAGAGATGACTGCTGTTGACCCTATGGTGTGCGCATTCATAGAGAGGTGGGTTTTTTTTTTAACACTGAACCACTTTCAGAATCATTTTATCATTTACATAATTTATCCATTCATCCATTTTATTGTAACTGTGTCTGGTCTGTCCCCTGGTGTAGCCGAAATGCAATAATTTATTATCTAGTCATCTGGCAGACTGTGAGTATGTCTGGAATAGATAGAATGCTGTTTAAAAACACACCCATACAACTTAAACTCTCTCCAACTATTAGCATGAGAGTCTGTACTGGCTGTTGAGAGATTATGCTGTACATTGAAGTGTTATTTATTTTGTGCAATGTTAGCATGAGTAATTTAGGAGAATTTTACTTTTGCTCCCTTTTTAGGCAATAAAACTACTTGGATAAGTTAATTCCAAATGAATTTGTGAGGTGTAGCTTGTCACAAAAGCTTTAGCAGAAACTCTTTCTCTCAAAGACCCTGTCCACTGATGTGCAACCAAGTGGAGGATGAAAGAAGCCAAATGTGCTTTCTTTCCAACAGTGGGCTACTGTTAGAATAAATACACTTTTACAGAAGGGCTTCATTATTTAAAGTTTTAATGAAATAAAGAAAACTGAATTGGAATGCGATATGTGTTCTGATCGATGCCCGCTATAAAATTTCAGTTACAATGGCGCTAAAATCAAGTCTGGAGAGTCAGATATTACTGCGTTTAAGCATTGGCTGCAGAAGTTTGAAGTGTTTTCGTGTGTGTCTTTGTGATGCAGGTGCAGATAGGAGGTCGACGAGGAGCGGATGTGGGCGAAGAGGAGGTCAAATGGAGACATCAGGATAGGTTCTGGAAGAAGACAGACATCATTTGGTATTCTCGCAGTATAAAAACTGTATGGCCCAAACTCACAGAAAGGTCCAGCGCTGTAACTTGTAATTTCAACTGCTGAAGAAAATTAAATATTTTTAAATGATAGATATTTTTTCCTGTACTCCCTTCTGAAAAATTTGAACACTACAAAAGCCTGCTTGATTCTTCTCTGGGTATAAAGGCCTACCTTTATATGCCTGCGGCTTGTGGTTTCTGAAAATCTCCTGATGGTTCTCATGCTCAGTGGTGCTAATTTTGGTCATATTATAATGGTTATAAGGCTGAGGTGAGATTGAGGAAGTCAGCTGAGTGAAGATGAGTGACTAAATGTTTCTCCCACTGATAATAATTTGTCCAGATAAACAGAATCAACTTCCTGGAAGTCAGAAGACATTTTAAATTTCTATAAGCCAGGAACTAGTGAGAAGATCTATAAACAGCAGCGGAAATGTGGATTTCTGTGGTTATGGGATGAAATTGGGATTCAGGTTGTGGCAGGTGTGCTTTGACTCATTCTGCTTTACCATCATATAATTATTGGTTTACTGGAACAGCATTGGGGTCATTTTCCAGGCACACATACAATCCCTGAGAGTTCCTTTGGTTTTGTGTTAGGAAGGGTGGCTTGGTATTAACATCTGCCAAATCAAACATGCAGAGCCTCCCTCAATCCGGTCGTTAAGTCTGACGTCACTAGCCGTGTCTGGGCCTAAACTCCGCTGCAGGTCCATATATCAAACGATCACTATGGCATTACTGAGAGTTGAAAAACTGTCTAAAGTCTTTCATCTTTAATAAAATGATCAGCGTTCTGCTTTACCAGGTGTAACAATTGAGTTTAACATCCAGGCATCCATGAAAACGGAATTTATGACATTTAACGGAGTTAGAAGTTAGCAGGAAGTTAGGTCGCTAGCTTCTATCTAATATAGCATGTCCTGACTGCGGGGTTTTGGAAACAAATTAAAACGTACAGCTCTGTTATCACTTCCAACATAAATGAAGACAGAAAACTAAACAGTAGTGACGTTTGTAGGGTTACTGAAGTTTGGCTAGCTGCTATATAATGATGTGCTACGTGACCGCTAGCGACACAGCTATGTTAGCATAATATAAACAAGCTAATTTTTTTTCCACTCGATAAAAGTTAACGTGAGTGTTCTCGGTGGTCAGGAACAAATGTAATCTCATGGCAGGATGCTGTAAAAGGACCAAACTTCAGCCAGGAGAACAACTAAGATAATCCATCCACAATACGAGGTTAGTCATTCATATACTGCTGCATGGGCTGGGCTGTAGTTACATCCTAAGGTTTTAAAAACTGAGCTTAAATAAATGATTAGCGGTAATAAAAGCCGAGGGAGGTCAACAGTGATCACTGACTGTTTTAGGAGCTTTTTGAGATTAAATAGAAGAAAATACATGACATTAAACATGTTAACAACACAAAAGCCATATTAAACGCAGACTACTTTAGGCCCGGAAGTAGGATTCGTCACGTCATCACTTAACAATCGGATGAAAGCAGCTTTTTACCCATAATTGTAAGCATAGCATCATTAGTCATACATACATAAGGAAATAGATATGAGAGGATAAAAGTCAGAAGCAAGTTAAACTCTAAGGCAACTGGTGAAAAATAACAGGATAAACATTATTAAATGTTTATCTATTACTAGTTATGTTTTTGTAGCATGAATTTCTGTGGGGAGTTCTTTATCAGTAGGACAGGCTGTAAATCTGAAGGAAAAAACAGTTAAAAAGTCTAAATTTATGCCCTCATTCATATTTTCCAAAGATGGATTGGAGTCTTTGCTGTACTGACTCTGGACCCCAGGCCTTATGTTTGACACCTGCTTTAAAGGTATATGGACTGCATTGTATATGGACTAACTGAAAACTCAAAGCAATAAACATTTCACAGATTATTCACCAACTGAGTTATTCCATATACTTTCACTCTCTATTTACCTTTCACATACACCTATGGGCAATTTGGAAGCAGAATTTAATCTAACATACATATCTTTGGACTGAGCGAGACAATGCAAGGAAAACCATGCAACCTTAGGTAGAACCTAGGTAGAAATCCAGAACTTTCATGCTGTGAAGGAGCAATGCTAAACAGTCACGAGCAGTTCTCTATTCCCTGGTTGGCATTAGTTCATGTGTCTCTGATTCTATAGCATATAGTTTTGACTTTAGCTTCATCACAAAGGCATTTGCCAAAAACACCAGGAGCACATGCTGTGGCCTGAAATGGAAACTGTTTGTAAATGCTGTTTATGCAGAGTTTCACCTCCAATAAAAACCATTACCAGTGATTTAGAGTCAGAAAGACAGTTTTATTAGCCTGTAGTTTAGCATATTATCACACATCCACTTCAGTGTTCGCTGGCTAGAGTTCAGCACCCCGAAAAAGTGGCACCCCCATGGTGCTATTTCTAAGCCCACTGTACTGAGTGCTCTCTCTCAGAGAAGACTATGTTGCAACCACTGTGAATTTTTCTAGCGTGCTTATGACTTTTTCTGTATGTATTTCTGTATTTCTGGTCTGTAATATTGTATAATAACGTAATAAGATTTGGCAGTGTACTAGCCAGACTCTACTCACACACACACACACACACACACACACACACACACACACACACACACACACACACACACACACACACACACACACAAAGAAATGCTGCTAAGTGTTTCCTTGAACTATGACAAGAATGCTCTGCTCAGTACCATAGGAAGTTGCCTTCCTTGTCCTTCCTTTTGTTTATTTTTGACTAATTTATGGCTGGATTTTACTCTGACAGAAGAAGGAAGCTTTTAACCTTTGTCTGTGACTTCATATCCTTTTGCCTCAGTGACATTTAAACATCTGTCATAATACACTAATTAACCTTCTAATTGTGTTAAGGGTCAGTTTGACCCATTCCAGTTTTTGTGTTGACCAAAGTACTGGTCATCCTTTCTTTTTCTTCATGAAAGTTTAAGAAAATAAATACATTAATATTAAACACAAATATTTTAGATGGAAAAACCCTAAATACAAAAAATATTTGTGAGAAAGAGATGAATAGGCATATTTTATAATAAAGAAAAAGAAAGGAAAAAAGAAGTTAGAAAAGAAACTTTGAAAGCTTAAAAATAGTACTTGTTAATTCCAACTTAATTCCAGAGTGCAAATGAAAGACATTAAAGTGTCTTTTCCCTTCCTGCTCATGCAACACCCATCCTGTGTAATTTCCTCATGGTCTTACCCGAGCAATGAACTCATTATAAATTCTGGGAAAAACAGAAGTGATGTATTTCTGAATGGGTCAACTATTCTATGATGTTGATGTCATAGTAAATACTGGAGCAGTAAATACATTGGTCTTGTTTATCTTATATAGAACATAATATAAACAACACAACAAATATCAGAAAGGAGTTAAAGGTAAAGTAAGTACCTGAAGGTATTTAATAGAAATAAAAAGAATGCTGTACTCATAAATATACATTAATTAGTGTGTAATTACGTTTCCAACAACTTGATGTGTTCCCATAAACTTAGAATGAATATATTAAAAAGACATAGGAGCTGACAACGTTTGTGAAAGCCGCCTTGTTGTCTTGCAATCTTGAATACAGTGGCTAAGATAGACATCAGTGTTCTGCCTAATAACATTTTATATTTGTGTGGCTAGAGGCTGGCCACATACATAGCATGCGTTATAAGTTAGTGTCCATTTAAAAATCACAACTATCTCTTTCAAAAGTATATAACATTTGTGCATGTATGTTTTCCCTTATGTCTTTCTCATCCTCCTCCAGCGCTCTCCATCCTCCCTCATTTTCACCTCAAGCAGATAGGTAAGAAAACTGAATTACATTTACTGAACTCTACTGATATCTACCTTTAAATTTGTTGTCCGGTGTACTGGGTTTTTAATCACAGGACTGACTCTTCCAGTGCTCTTTAAAATGTAACTTTAATGAGTTTTGCTGCACATTTTTGTTTATAACTTGTTTTGTAGCTGTAGTGTGTGTGAGTGCAAGAATAGTTGCACATAAGTGACAGTATGAATGCACTCACCGTTTAATTATGTTTTTTTTTATTTTTTATGGAATAGCAAAGTAACTTGAGACAAATCCCCCCTATCAGAGTTAGTTGCATGTCCAGTTCACATAGTCTGGTGCCAATACTGTGTGGGAAAAAACCTGAGTAGTTGAAAGGATCTTGCACAAGAACCTAAAAGCATCGTCCAATTACAAGGTTTGAACAGAGAACCTTTTTACTGGCAGGAAACATCTGCCAAATCGAACATGCAGAGCCTCCCTAAACACCTCTATCACTTATATTCATGTCTTTTTACGATAGCAATATTTTATTTACTCCATAAAATACATTTTTCTTTAGGACAGCAAACACCACCAAACAAAGGTCATAAGTTCCACCCACATCTCCATCTCCAAGTTAATCAAGAAAAAAAAACTGACTTGATATGGCACAATGCACCGGACAGGAGGAAGGAAGGAAGGAACGGCAACGGATCATTGATGCGGGAGCCAAAATGAGTCATAGTTAATACTCCTGGTTAAGGCTTATGAAAACAGTTGTGTCCTGTATAAAATTTGTCCTTCGCCCCCCAAAATCCCAGTTGTATTACACCATGAAGTCATTGCATTCAGTAAATACGGAAGTTGTTATGAAAGAAAAATTGCTGTGGGACTTCCACATCTCTGAACTTCCCCAGTGGCATTAAGATTTTGTACACACTGGGAGATTCCACTGCCATTCCATTGGAAAAACATATCTTACGGAAATGTTTGTCAATAGGTTCATGTCCTGACCCCCTCTCTAAAGTTTACCACATTAGTATAACTTTGTGGGTGCTATCAATTTAGGAACATTATGTTTACATTTTCACTGGTATGTAGCCGACACATATTATCACAGGAGGAAGGCTGTACATGAGCAATACCAGCAGACTTGGCGAAGCAATTCACTGGAAAGATTCGACACATTCACAGGGTTTCATCACACCGAGACAAGATTGTCTCGCCCTTGTTTTCCCACAATGGTGTTCCTGAGTGCCATCTTAAAGGTTCCAGCCGGCATACCTTTCTTCATTGTCATGTGTAAAGGCTGGAGACTGATTTCCTTCCATGAATGCTTTACAGCAATTTGAGGTAATAAGCAACAGCAATAAAACAATATTGCATATAGTAATATAGTAATATTTGTACATTATTTTATCAGTCCACATCCTCACTACTTAGAGAACAGTTTCTCCAGTTGATAATATGTTGGTAACACTTGCTTCTGAGTCTATATGTGGCTTTAACTGTATCTTACATTAGTGCATCTCAATGATCCACCTTCACTCCCCGTTGTGAGCCACAAAAATACTGAATGAACCTGCTGTCTTCCAGTTGTCATAAACACACTTATTAACTGGACAATATGTGTTCTGCTAGTTTTTGCTTTTCTCTAAACTCTCTGTGCTTCCACTTTAATATTTTTCCCCCTTTCTTTCTGTAAAAGAAACCGCTTCTGTGTTTTGTAAATGTGAACATGAGGCCACCTCCAAAAACTAAAAAAAGTATTCCCTCACTTCAGTGGCATGTCAGGTATTTTTGGTGTGTCCCTTAAAGCTGCCAGTATGCTGCTATTGGTGTTTTCTCTGTTGTGCACAGTACATTTTTATTTGCACCATATTCCAGTGGGAATTGTGGGCTTAACGGGAAAGAATCACAAGTAAAGGCTGATTCAGTGCCAGCTGCAATGTGTTTCCTCGACTTTGAGCATTTTAAATTCCCTTCCACATAGTCATTGTTAGAAAAAACACACAAGATCAGAAGATAGGGAGAGGTTGTTTCAAAAATGACTTCATACATCATTCTCAGCAAAGGTCACAAGCCACCCATGCTTCTTCATATTTTGCCAGCCAAATGGGAAATAGATGCAACGGTCTGTTTAACATAGTGCAAACATAAATCGACACCCTTCCACTGATATTGTTTCTGATGGGGCTTTGGTGTACAGTACATGGATCAACTGGAGGCCCAGATCCATCTCTGTAGTCCACTGTCAGCACTTTGATGTATTTTTTTCCCTGTTTCTTAAAGACATCACCTTCAAATACTGTTCACTTGCATACCTTCCAATGTGACAAGAATAATTGAAAAGAAAGGATAAGCATATCGCTTTCATGTTATGTATTATGTGGTTGTGTGATAAAGCCAAAAAAGTCAGTCTTTATATTCTGATTTCTGAAGTACATGATTAAGTTTTTAAATATTAACTTTATTTTAAATTGTTCCCAGATTTTTTTTGCTGTAACATTTTTGTATTATATATGCAGGTTTCATATAAAGACACATCTGTGTTTTTTAAATAAAATGTCGAGCTAGTGGAAATCAGCAGTTAGGCATTTTCACATGAATTATCTTACAAACAGTGTTTTTGCCAGTCTTGTTTTTGTGTCATGTAAAATATACAGCAGCCTGCATCATTTAGAACAGGGGTTGGCCATTATTTTTTCCAAAGGGTCACAAATCTCAGTAAATGTCAAGCTGGTGGAAATCAGCAGTAAGGCATTTTCACATGAATCATCTTACAGTGTTTTTGCCAGTCTTGTCTTGTCATCATGTCACGTTAGCAGTTTCATTCTGTGTGCTTGAATGTTTATGAAACCTCCCACTGTTTGCATCTGCGAATGAGTAATGCTTGTTATAAAGTTGTGCTCGGTCACAAATCCTGCATGCATTATGTCATGAAGTGATTGCGATCAGCTATTACACAAAGTCTTGTAAAAGGAAACTGATGTGAGCTCAAAGCTGCTGTTGTTTCTTCAGTGACAGACACAGAAAAGGAAGGCTGCAGATTGATTCTCAGAGATTTTATCTCACTGATATGGTTGTTATCTATAGGGTTGAGTTAAATATTGACTCCCTTCAGAACTTTATAAAATCAGTATGGCTTCATGGGTCCTATTTAATTAGCTTAATACAGTTGCTTACATAATGTGTATATTTGTGTTGCACAGTCATGGTAAATTATCAGGACGTCCTTATCTGGACATGCTGAAGATAAGCACCCTGGTTAGTTATTTTGTGTCATGTAAAATATACAGTAGTCTGCATCATTTAGAACAGGGGGGTGGCTATTGTCTTTTCCAATATGATATGACATAACTTTGAAGGATTCCCTTGCATGCATCCATACATAAATAAAAGTCAAAACTTCAAAATAAAAGCATCACACCCTGCATAGCATGAAATAGTTTTCAGTTATCTTTCATTGTTTACAAGTGACTGCACGCGGACCAGAGTGGAAGGGTTAAGAGGCTGGGTGTTGCCCACAGGCTTTAAAAAGCCCCGGTCTGTCAACAGGTATGTCTTCAACGGTAAAAAGGTGAATCCTCTGCTAAGTGACTGTAAAGAATTTATGGGGGCTAGAGTATCAGATATATATGCTTCAGTTAAGTGTTAAACAGGAATCAACAGCTCCCCTCTCTTTCGACAGAATAGAGCAGGGGTGTCAAACTCCAGGCCTCGAGGGCCGGTGTCCTGCAGGTTTTAGATAACACCCTGGGTGAACACACCTGAATCAAATGATTAGTTCATTACCAGGTTTCTGGAGAACTTCAAGACATGTTGAGGAGGTAATTTAGCCATTTAAATCCCCTGCGTTGGATCAAGGACACATATAAAACCTGCAGGACAGGGGCCCTTGAGGCCTGGAGTTTGACACCTGTGGAATAGAGGTTTCAATCGGAGTCTAAAAGGATGTGACAGAGTGGGTCAGGCAAGAATAAGAAGGTAAGAATGAGGCTGACCTTTCCTTCAGACTCTCTGGAGAAAGGAGGACACAGACAAGTTAAGTACACGGCTGTCAAAAACCAAGCAAACTGGTAAACAAGGCTAGGTAGCGAGAGATGTTTATAAAACGACAACATGAGTAGGATAATGGAGTGAGTCTAGAGGTGTGGGACCTGATTGACCCTAGGCACAGACCGAAGGGCAGCAGGTCAAACCGGTGGTGGGCATGGTCCAAAGGCGTCACCTGTCTTGGTCCTGGTTTTCATGAGAGAGGCTGCTGGGGGGCTCTGGCCTTTGAAGTTGGTGAGGGCTTGACTGCCTCTCTACACTTGGCGGTGGTTGTCTGTCTGTCTGGAAGCCCTTAATCCTTCTCCTGTAGGCCTCCTTGGCTTGTTTGATGCCCCTCCTCAGGTTGGCTCTGGCAGTGCTGTCCAGAGAACTGTCCCCCAGCCTGAAGGCTGTGTTACGAGTTCTGATCAGAGCCTGTTCTTCACTCGTCTTCCAGGGTTTCTGGTTAGGAAGAACTCAGGTGGTTTTGGTCACTGTCACATTCACTACACACCACTTAGAGTAGAAAAGGACAGACAGAGTGAAGGTCTCCAGGTAGTCCTGTAAAGTCCTGTAGCTGGAGGGGAGCATGCTCCAGCCACAAGATGTACATCTACAACATATAACCCAGTGTAATGTATTAAATATAATGAGATGTTTCTAAATGGTTGAACAGCAGCATGTGACTGCAACATTAAATCCCAAGGAAAAATCTGGACCTTAAATCAAATCTGATGACGTTGTGTTTTATAAAGAATTTTAAAAAGAGCAAAAAAAAAAACCCAAAAAATGAAAAAGTTATGCACTCCCTAGTATGTTTTGGGTATGTGGTATCCATATGGGTATCCATAAAGTATAAGTAAAGTAAGAACAATAAGCACAGTTTAGAGTATTGATTTATTGTCTAATTCTGTTGAATATCTACCAATATACAAATAAACAATGTGTATATAAAATGTAGTAATAGTTATGTATATATAGTCCAATAAATTGTTATATGCACATATTGTAATACAAGTACTTTTTTCATTTATATTTTTGCTAAAGAACCTCCACTTTTGATAATCCCAACCTCAAGGTGATAACTCAGTAATAAAAAAAACACACACACATGCAATTATTCTTATCTTCTTATTTATTTAAAACTTAATAATACAGGAGGTGCTATTAAATATTAAATATAAACATGCAATATAATATATAATATATATACTGTATATCATGAGCTTGTCCTGTTAGTAGCTTAAAGGTATGTTCTTCCCAATTTAGTAAAGACACATACAGTACAATAAATGCCAAACATCTTCCCGAAATTCACATATATAAAAATAACTTGGGTCAAGGTGATTAAAAGTAGGTACTTACAAAGAAACAGAAATATTGCATTTTTAGAGGGATCAGTGGGAACTGGGGTGCTTATAATAATGGTATTGTCAACTAACCATTTGACAGTTACAAGCTTTATCTTTCAAATAAATCTTGCTTTACAGTACATTTATAAATTAAATTGTATGGTTCAAGGACATGTGCAAAAAGTTGCCATTTACAATTTAGTTCAGTGCAAAAAAGAGGCATAAAAATAACAGTCACAAAAATTTCAAATGACAAACAATGTTAGCTGATAGCAGTTTAGCTTATGTGACCATTAAGCTGTATGCTAACATTCTTGCATGCCTTGCTTCCTGTTACACTGATAGCTAAGGTGTTAGCTACTGTTAATTTCAAACCAACACTAGCTTGGATATCCTAGTTACTACTTTAGCTTTTTCAGACTTTGAAAGATAATGGTCATATTGCATTACTGCATGTATAAGTTAACAACACTGTGCACTAATTAGCTGTGTAACAGTAGTAATTACCGAGCACACATTTTGGGATGCGTTCAAAAACAGAGCAACATGGTTTGGATGGAAATGAGCGTTGAACATTTAATGCATTACTGATAGCAACTTGTAAGTAATATCACTAATAACTAATTCTGGATTTTTTTTAATTTAAACAGTTTAAAAGTAATGCAATCCCTAATCAAGTTAATTTTTTCTATAATGCATTAATTGAGTAAACATATTTCAGTTAATGAATTAATTCAATTGAGTTACATGTTCTTCAATTATTTAGGTAACAAAAAGATTAAAAAGATCACATTTTTAAACATTTTCATATGTGCTTGCACAACAATAACTGATGGAAAAATAAAATGTGTGATAGAAATATGGCTGGTTCTTTGATTTTATGCTTACACCAGCAAAGTGCCCAAATGTTAAGCTTCAATGGTCTTTCCTTTTAGGGTAGAGTTTTACTAATTAATGGGCATTTCTAAGGTTCAGTGTTATATTGTTAAAAGAACATTATGTAAGAGAACATCCCTGTAATGAGTACTTTAACAGTACATTCTTCTGAGGATAAAAAAAAACCCTATGACTTGCTCTTAGTGTAGCACTATTTTAGAGTAAGAAAACCAACACTGAGTAAATAAAAATTAAGTACTTGCGCTAATACAAAAACAAGAGAATAGCTAATAACTGACCATACATAGATCAGACAGTGGTGATCTAAGATGAACATTTAGAAAAAATGAAATGGAGTGACTGAAGAACAGAGTCATGGTTGAAATCAGTGAAAACATTAACGTTGTTAAAGATGTAGGTCTTCCCAAGAAACAGTTTAGGTGATTTGCAGTGATCATCTATGTCCAAGATGTGATGCAAAGGCAGAGCTTTCACGTTGGCAGATTTCCCATGAACCCATAGCACATTCCTGAACACAACGCTCTTCACAGACACACATTCCACAGTTCCAATGTACACTAAATAAAGAGATACACAAGCACATTACATTAGATACCTATAAAAAAATTTAAGAACAACATTCGTTCCAATATTGAAAATTATAGATGATATCTTACTTTCTTTGCAGAGATCACTTGTGTTTAGATTATTCAAAGATAGAAGTCTGGATCCTAAAAAAAGAACATTATAGGCATATTATTGGTCAAATGCATTACCTCAACTGTGCTATGAAGTCAAAATGACACAAAATGAAGTTTAACTTTGTGAGAGAACATTTAAGCAGACACAACAGACCATGAATCATCTTTCTCTGATCCTTTCCTGGTTCATGGATTCTTCTCAGCCTCCCAGCACAGCATGACCACAGGGTGGTGTTGTAATAGAGGTGACCACAGCATCCAAATCCTGTCTTGACAGAGTAAAGCACCTCTTTTTCCTGGCTTGAGCAGCAAATATCCTGGTTTTGAAAAGATATATAATTCATTATGGTTAATGAAAGCATAATCGTTTGCAACCAGTGAGGCCACAACATTAAGTTCAGTCAGTAATTTTGGTACGTTGGCTGAATTTAGCTATAGTTTTTGCACATGGGAACGAAGAATGGATTTGACTTAAGTTATTCTGACTGTCAGATATACAGTAAATAAATCCAAATAAATCCAGAGTGCAGTTAAAACATAGATTTCACTATGGCCTTATAGAAAACTGCTTAGAGGAGCTCACTGAGCCTGATATTAACAATAACTACTCCAACTTCACAACTGTTTTATGTTATAAGATCTTATGATTGTCACGGCCAGGGGATCAGCAGGCCGCTGACTAGTAGCGTTCTCTCTCTCTCTTGCTCTCTCTCTCTCTCTCGCCAGGGCAGAACTCATGGTGGGTTCACGCCCTCGGCCCACGCCCCTCTGAAGAGGAAACACCTGGGCCTCATCAGTGCAGCCAGCATTTAAGCCAGGGAGTGGCTTCTACTCATCGCTGGATTGTTATGTGTGACTCGCGTCAGTGCAGCCCGGCTCTGAGCAAGTTCTCTTTTGCTTCCCTGCGCAAAACCTCTAACATGTGTTTCCTTCTGTACATAGATCCCCTGGACCCGACACTGCATTCCCCGAGTGGATTCCTGTTATTTTGTGAGTGTTTGGAGAGAGACTGGTCACGATAGGAGATAGTCAGAAGAGGAGCATGTGTCTTTTCCCTACCTGGATTTCCCCGGAGCCTTTTCCCTGTCACCGCTTTGTATATAGCACTACCCCTGCACTATTTGTATATACACCTGGTGGAACTGTAATAAATACCAACTGTGCCTCTGAGTCCTGCGTGTGAGTCCTCAAGCAAACCGTGACAATGATATAATACAGTGTAAGACATGAATAGATGGACAAACGACAGATCCTCAGATAACACCATTAATAAATCTACCTGTGGCTTTTGCAGGATGGATCCGCAGCACTGAGCGTCCCCTCCATGCTTGTCTAATGATGTCAGATTGTACAGTGTTCCTGCACAGCACTTTATCTGTGGGTCTTTAATGTTGTAGGCTTTGACCCCACAGCAGTGAAGGTTTTCTGATTTGGGGTGTCTGAGTGGAAAACAGAGGTAGCAGTTAGAATTAAATTAAGTACAGTGACATAAAGAAGTATGTTCATAAGAGGCTAAGTGAACCCCAAGTTGCTGCTGTTGCATTCCGAATATTAGTACAAAGTACTTAGGCTCATAAATGAGCTGTATGAATGTCTATATTTGAGTGAAGGATGCTTATAGAAGTAAGTGCTTTGAGTGTTTGCTTGAGTAGAAAGACAATATATAAGTACTAGCCCACTTAGATCACTGCTTATGTATGTTGCTTGAAGTCAGCTTGAAAGATAACTTCCTCTCTGCTTCAAAACAGTGTTTACACAGGGTGAAGTGAAAGAAACACACTATCAGAGCAATTTCAACACTCAGAGTCTACACAGAATGCATTTATACCCAGTGTTGCTGTTACTGTACAGCTACTGTAGCTGAAAACAGCCACAATTCAACGAGTTCAGCTGATCTGGAACTAACCATAAAACAGAAACTGAGATCTGAACGTGATATTTTATACATCAATACTTCTTTCAACCCATATGAGAAATACTGAATGATGCAATAACAGTAAGGGCAACACAGTAGTGTGGTGAATAGGGTTATTACGTCACAGCTGGTGGGTTCTGAGAAATCTGACTGAAAACAAAAAGGCATCCCAGGAGATGAGTCATGCACACAGACAGGGTTTTTAAACATAACAATCTCCAATGGCAGTCAGAGTCAGGGACTCAGACAGGCTGACAAAGAGAAGTTGTTTGGCACAGTAACTTAAGAGGAAACAGATGAAGCAGAATTTCTGCTCCGGTAATTATGTGTCTTCCTATCTCAGACACCATGTCTGTTTAAAAGGATTTTGCCATGCAGATGTTTTTTTAATCCCTTAGTTCTCACAGAAGAGACAGAATAAGTTGTTCCCATGCTCCCGTGTTCCCATACTGATTCTAAAAAAAGGAGGAAATTCCAGTTTTCATCAGCAATGTAAAGTAATTAAACAAATCACACATTTTCTGATTTGTTTGGGTGGAAAACAGAGGTACTAATTAAAATTAAATATGGACAGCGACATGAAGAAACATGCTCCTAACAGGCTGAGTTAGAGTTCTTATGTTCACTGCTGGATGCCAGCTTGAAAGATAATGTCTTTACCACAGTCTTTACACAGGCTGGGAATTAAAAGTAGATCATTAGAGCTACCGCTTCAGCTCTCTGTTAGTGTCCACATAAAAAAAATAAAAAAATCAGTCACTGAAAGACATAAGTCATGACCAGACAGGGTGTAACAACTAACAGTTAGCACCAAACCCAATAAAAGACCCAGACAGGCTGTTTGAGAGAGATTCCTTGGCACAGTAGTTCAGCGCATTTTCCAAGGGGAAAAAAGAACATCTGCCTTTCTCAGACGGTTTCATGCGAAATGTTTTTTTCCCTGCTTCGCCTTTCTGGGTTTTTCTGTTTTCACTCAAGAGACAGACTACAAATAGAAAATGTTTCCATACTTTCAGCCACCCTGTCTGACAAAATTCCAACCAGCGTTATATTCCAACTGATTAAAACGACAAAGTTAAAGAACTCATTCTTCACTGGACTTTCTCAGCAATGTAAAGCAGCAACACAAACACACTCACTCACACACACACGCACACACACACACAATCACCTGTGTCCGTTGCAGCAGATCTCAGTACGAGGCCGGTAAATTTCCGTCCCACAGCAGTGTTGTCCCAGGCTGCCATAAAACTGAGAACAACATAGAGTCCCTTTAGCCGAATTGTAAGGAATACACATCTCTGAACATTCCTCTCCATCATCTCTGCCCTCATACAAGGTGTCATTACAACAGAGAACTCCACGTTATGCTGAGCATACGCAGTCACTCCACAGCACTTGAAGAATCAGAAATAATGCAGTAAATTGCTCAACAATGCACAAACAGCCAAACCCTTTTATTTGCACATTTAAATGTACATGGATGAACACATAAATTTATGAGTTTTTACAAAAAGAAGATGAAATGCAAAAATCAGGAAAAAAACAAAAACTTGAAACAATTCAAACATTACACAGGTCTCATTTCCACACATAGCATATCTAATTTTTTTTTTTGTCTTACCAGATTTATGGACCTTTTGCAGTAGTGGTAACCAAAACCAACACCGCTAGACGAGTTTAAACATCAGATTGAAAAACACCCTCAGTTACTGTATAAGAGGAGCGGGGTGGAGCTCCAAGCTCTCTCATCGAAGCTGCACAAAAACAACCTTTTTTGTCTGGGATCACTAGGTACCATTGCTGTCAGTTATTTGTGTAAAACTGAACATTGCAGCATGAGGCCCTTCATTTTTAATAACAAAAACTTTAATGAAAAATCTCGCCAAAATGCCATTAATATGTTTTCCCTTCTGTTTTTTTAAGGAAACAGTGCTTTAGGCTTTAGCCATAATTTGAAAGCTTGATTTTATTTTCCTACAGAAAAAGAGATTAAAACTGTTGAGCTTTGCACTTTACACTGATTAAAAAACACAAACAGCTGAGCAGGCCCAGAAAAGGAAAAGAAAAACCCAAAAAACAATTTGTATATTACTTGATCTATCCACGGCTTGCATCGAAATACGGATCCATCACAGCAGACTTCTATACGTGGGTCATACACCCTGGCCTTGCTTTGACCTAAACAGATAGGTGTGAGGGTTGGGGTGGGTTGGGGTTAGGTGGAAAGAGGAGATAGTAGTTGCAGTAAAAATAAAACATGTTGCGATTAATGATGTCTTTGAAAGATGACTCAGAGGATCTGAGGTAAATAAGACAACTTTACCTCATGTGTAACTTTGTTACACACAAGTTGTTTTATTCTCCCTCCTTTGCAAAATACCGACTATAAAATAAAGGAATTCGGTTGGTTTCCAAGTCTTTGTAGGAGGCATCTGGGGGCTAGGTTGGTAGAAGAGCTGTCCCCACTATGCATTTCATTGGGCAAGATAGTGAACAAGATACTGAGTTACCACTGATGCATACACGGTAGTGTGAGTGTGTCTGAATATTAGATAAAAGTGCTTAGTCCTACATGTAAGTGACTGGGTGAAAGGGATTTATAGTAGAAAGTGTTTTGAGTGCTCAACTAGTGCAGGAAAATGCAAAAAAAGGATAAAAGTTAACACTACACACCCTGATGTGGGCTGTTAAGCATACCAGACATTACTGAACAGCTCACATATTATGGAAAGACCAAACCACATGTTTAAAACCCTCCACCTCCAGGCTTAGAGCCTTAATTCTCCACACTGGAATACTTAAAAAAAAAAGTAAGCAGGGTGAGGTGTGTGCAGCCAAATTTCTGCAAGCAGTCACAAATGGTGGAGATGAAGGGAGTGTAAACCCTCAGAATTTAATGCCTTATGATGATTAAAATATGGTGATTAAAAAAAAAAAGTATTTTGTGGAGTACAGTAACTGATATAGATGCCAAGATTTTGAACAAACCAGCTGCTGCACATCTTTTTTTGGATTCAAAGATAATCCTGAGTTATCCCTTTTTATTCATTGCAAAGCTTTAATGTTTTCATAGGGTGGTTCAAAAAGATGGAAGCTCTTTCTATTGTGTGGTCTGGGGAAAAATATCAAGACCATTTTCCCATAGCAATTTAACCTTTTGCTAATATGAACAATGACATCTTTTTCTATATAGGGAGAAAAAAAGTTTTTATTTGTGAGTGAACCACCCTTCCGCACAGCTTACATTTTCCATGATTTTGATCTTGGCAAGATGTACTGTCTGGAAAAATAAAGACATACTTCACTGCCTGAAGGTTTGATGAAAAAAATACTTAAAGTCTTCAGGGGACCCTTAGAAAAAAATTGTTTTGTCTAACTTTCTAACTGTCAGAGTTATTTACACACCTAAGATAAGAATGTCAGTGTGAACTTGTTTGTGAACTTCTTTTAAAACAGTCCCTCTTTTTGGGCAAAAGCCATTTAACTTAAGGCATAAAACTGTCTCTGTGGCAGATTTGATTTGATGGATTTATAACAGTGTTGGCAGTTACAGTTAAATTACAACAACTCACTACTTGAACTAAAGTTCAGGGTCAGTCATTGTAGTGCAGCGCTTGGCATGGTTGCCTCACAAGAAGAAAGTGTTGGGTCCTAGTCTGCAGACTGATCAGCTGTTCAGGGGCTCATCCTGCCTCTGGTTGGAAAACAGAGCCATGCAGCTGGGGTACGTTTCAACCCCATGATGACTCTGACTCTTTCCTGACACTAAACACACTATAATAATGATAGTTTTTTTTCTTTTTTTTTTAAATCACCATACAGGCATGAGGTCCATATGGAAGGTCAGGTGAGAAAAGACTGTGTATTATGCAGTACCTTATTGACTTGCATAACAACATAGCAATGTTCTGTCAGGACTATTGCTGCAAGTGACTAATCACATTGTTGTAAAAGGAACCCTTAAAGTTCTAAAGCATGGCTGTTAGTAGGAAGACTTCACATAAAGAGTTCATGTATAGATGACAATGTGTTGGATGAATTACTGAATCAAACAGAAATCATTTTATTCTACCCATAGCCATGATCTTTCCTTAGTTATACTGTTACTTCTCTGGGCCTGAGCTTATTTTTAGATAGAATGAGGCTAACTGGAAAACTGTTCTCTGGACTGATGAATCACACTTTCAGCTGCCAACATCATCCAAGCTAAATAGGGACCAATAAAACGTTATTTACGGGTACCATTATAGAGGCATAGGGCCAGGGTAACTTGAAAGCACCATTAATAATGAACATGCTTTGGAGGAACACGTGCAGATAAGATTGCCTTTTTTTCAGTCTGTAACTATCATAAAAGCATGGCTGATAAACTGATGCTTTCCTCAGGATCTGCCACCCAATAAAAACATCTGGCACTTTGTGGAAAATGAAAGAGGCAAAAAAAACTGGCTAGCACTTGAAACATGAGACTGTGAAAACATGCGACTTCAAAAGCTATTTGATCTTCTAATTTCTTACAAGTTGTGTAAAAAGACAGGAGGATGCAGCACAGTGGGAAACATGACCCTCACCTAAACATTTGGAAAAGGGTTTTTTGGTATTGACTTCACAATGAGCAAACAGGTTACAGTATAATATAATATAGTTTCATCATCCTAGATGAAAGTTCTTTAACAACATCGTGTTGATAGAGCCTGTTAAGCTTGTTATTTTATCTCTTTATAGTTTTCCATTCTAGGGATTTTCCAAAATGAGATGCTGTCACAAAAGCAAATGATGCAATGTTCCCTTTAGGGGAAATTTATGCTGCAAATAATTCTTTGTTTTTACACGGTTGCACGTAAGATAAACATGTTTAAACTGCTCACTCAGCTCTAACTGCCTTCTTGGAGCGTGGGCTGTTCCTTATCTGATTCAACTCACTCTACAGGCCCACATAAAAACCATGGGATGATGCAATGTCACATACAATGATCAATGATAGATCTGCAGGGAAGCTTTAAGAGTGTTCTTAGTTTTGTTTTTGTTTTTGCAGGACTATGCAGAGTTCTTGAAAACTTTCCTTGGCACACACTCACTCAAAGAAACAGCTATGGAGACGGTAATACCTGAGGCGCATAACCAAAAAGGCTTTTGGTGTCTCTCACAGCAACGATGCGTCTTTGGATTGTAACATGTCGACCCACAGAGATGTGTGTTTGGTTCAGTGCTGTGGATAGACAAACACAGCCAAAGTAAACACAAAACCCACTCCATATCACTGGTACACTACCACAGAGCAGAACAGAAAGTATTAACAGGTATATTTCTTTTTACTGGCTACTGGATGGCGTCACACTTTACTGCGTGTACTCAGATTTCATTCAGTAAAGATTAAATCTGTGACCTCAATCCAACTGAAAAAAATTGGTGGACCAGGCTTAAAGCCAATTGTGTGTCTATAAACCAACAAATTTCAATTAACTAACCCCTAATTAACCTCTTAAGCCCCAACGCCCCCTGATACGGGGGCAAAAAGCAGGAGATCAGTTAGGCTTGGGGCTTAAGAGGTTAACCAATTCTGCCAAGAAGAGTGATCACATTTATGCCAAAAGCTTGCTCATGGCTACCAAAAGTATGTGGTTTAGGTGCGACTTACTAAGGGACATTTAACTTAGTTGGGGTGTATTTAGACTTTTGGCACTGTGGGGATTACAGAAGATCAAAAATCATTTCAAACTTGTGCACCCATTGTTTGTTAAATTATTAAAGGTGTGTGCTATATAGTCACTCATGAAAAAGAGCAGTTCAAAGAAATAATTTAAGCACAAATTTACTATGATATTCATGCCAGTGATGAGTCTATGTACACTTTTGAGCACAACTGTAAATAAATTCAAATTAGAGTAGAACATTTCCTACAAAGCCTGAATGCATGATAGTCAATCTTGACTAGATTAAATTTACATTTGTCTACATATGACATTATAGTAAAAATTGTTATAGTAAAAACCATTTACTTACCAAAAGTGTTGGAGCTCATGTGTCTGAAAAATATAAAACATAAATGCAAACATTCATATATTTGCACGGAAAAATAAAAGAATGATATTTTATTGCAGTATGTATCTTACCAGTTGTTGAAAACCTGTAAAGATAAAGCACAAAGACTTTTGAAGTGGAAAACCAAACTAAACCAAAATAATTGCCATTAACTCATCATTTGTCATTACATTTTAATAGAAATTATGAAGCTAAGAGCTAAATCTTAAAAAGGTTTTTTAAGATGTGCATGAGACTGCATTTGACCATTTCTGACCTTCAGGGTTAGCTGACTCCTTTGCACAGCAAGATGAATGCTTGGGTTGTATCTCCAGAACACCTTCATTCTCACAGCAACACTGAGTCCTGTTGTCATACTGCTTGTGACCGCAGCACTGGTGGAAACTGGAATTCCTCACCAGAGTCTTCTTATTATCATTCGGACCACAATGCAGAATTCCCACATTTTGCACTCCTGTGAAAACAAATCAAATACTAAAAACTGTAAGACTTATACTTCAGTCATAGTCAATTCATGTTTAGCTTATACTGTACGAGAAAACCGTAAAAATAATAATTGCAATGCTGTTTTTCACAGTAAAATGATTATCATATGATTAGTTCTATCATTTTAAATAATATTATGTGGAGGTTTGAGGAAAAACAGCTAACTGACAGCATGGTTGGTTGGGTTTGTTGAAGCAATTGTGGAAAGCTGTAGAGGCAACAACAAAGTCATCACCTCCAGTAATGAGTCTGGATTTTATTGGATTGCTGTAAGACAACTATTGGAGGAGCAACAACACTGTAGACATGGAAGATCTTTTTAAAGGCAAGTTTATTAATTAGTATTTAATTCCATGATGTTTACTCAATCAAATACATTTCTCACCAAAGTCTGATGTGCATTAAGACTCATATGTACAATATGACAACAAGTGCAACTGTTTTTATTGGATTCGTCACACACAGTTGACATATAAGTGTATGAAGTAATGAGTTACCTGTAGTGGAGCTCTTGTCACAGCAAGATGAATCCTTCGGTTGTACCTCTAGAACATGTTCCTTATTCTCACAGCAGCACTGAGTCCTGTTGTCATACTGGTTGTGACCGCAGCACTGGTGGAAACTGGAATTCCTCACTAGACTCGTCTTATTATCATTCGGACCACAATGCAGAATTCCCACATTATGCACTCCTGTGAAAACGAATCAGATACTAAAAACTGTAAGACTTATACTTCAGTCATAGTTAATTCATGTTTAGCTTTGTGTTTATGTGTTTCTCGTACAGTATATCTTGCAATACTACTTTTCACTGTAAAATGATTATCTTATGATTAGCTGTATTTCAGTTTAAACAATATTCTGTGGAAGTTTGTAAAAAAACAACAACAGCTATCTGACACTATAGTTGCTTTGGTTTTTTTGAGGCAATTGTGGAAAGCTGTAGAGGCAATGACAAAGTCATCACCTCCAGTAATGAGTCTGGATTTTATTGGATTGCTGTAAGACAACTATTGGAGGATCAACAGCACTGTAGACATGGCAGACCTTTTATAAAATATGGTATCGCTTGTACAGAGTTTTGAATTAAGGGAGAAAAATACACACAAATGTGGCAGGTTTATTAATTAGTCTGTAATTCTATGATGTTTACTCAATCAAATTGTCACAATACAGCTTTGTGCAGGCAAGAGTAGGACCCAAACACAAACTTGCAGAGACAAAAAGTAAACTCAAAAAACACAGCTTTATTGCTGGCGTGGAGTGGGACACAAAAAACAATACAAAACTAAATTGGGAAAACTAAAGCACAAGGAGCCACAGGGAAAACTCACACAGCTATGAGGGAGGACGCAACACTAACAAAGAGAAACATGGGGCTTAAATACACTGAGGGATAACGAGGGGGAATGAGCCACAGGAGGAGAGCACAGCTGGGAGTAATTAGGCAGGACGAGACAAGGGAAGCAAAACTAGAAACATTAACATAGGACAGACTGTGAAAGTAAAACAGGAAACACACTGACGGAACTCAAGACATGTAAACTTAACAGACTGGGGAGACAGAACATAGGGACCTGAAACATGGAACAGAAAGGCACAGTAGACACAACATGAACATAACAACGCCACAGGGGAAGAGTAAAACAAAATGCAGGAACACAGGACCTCTTTCAAAATAAAATGGGAAACATAATGAAACGCAAACATGACAACATAAGAAACACAGACATGAAGCACATGAAGGACAAGGGAGACTTAACAGGGGTTGGATACACAAGGGGAATCTAATAAACAAATGAACTTAGATAACCTAATGAACAAAATAAACTCAAACTTAAAACGCTGGGTCAAAAGACCCAGGATCATGACACAAATGCATTTCTCACCACAGTCTGATGTGCATTAAGACTCATATGTACAATATGAAAAAAAGTGCAACTGTTTTTATTGCATATATCACATACAGCTGGCATGTAAGTGTACAAAGTAATGAGTTACCTGTAGTGGAGCTCTTGTCACAGCACGATGAATCCTTCGGTTGTATCTCCAGAACACCTTCATTCTCACAGCAACACTGAGTCCTGTTGTCATACTGCTTGTGACCGCAGCACTGGTGGAAACTGGAATTCCTCACCAGACTCTTCTTATTATCATTCGGACCACAATGCAGAATTCCTACATTATGCACTCCTGTGAAAACAAATCAAATACTAAAAACTGTAAGACTTATACTTCAGTCATAGTCAATTCATGTTTAGCTTATACTGTACGAGAAAACCGTAAAAATAATAATTGCAATGCTGCTTTTTACAGTAAAATGATTATCTTATGATTAGCTCTATCGTTTAAAATAATATTATGTGGAGGTTTGAGAAAAACAGCTAACTGACAGCATGGTTGGTTGGGTTTGTTGAAGCAATTGTGGAAAGCTGTAGAGGCAACAACAAAGTCATCACCTCCAGTAATGAGTCTGGATTTTATTGAATTGCTGTAAGACAACTATTGGAGGATCAACAACACTGTAGACATGGAAGATCTTTTTTAAAGGCAAGTTTATTAATTAGTATTTAATTCCATGATGTTTACTCAATCAAATACATTTCTCACCAAAGTCTGATGTGCATTAAGACTCATATGTACAATATAACAACAAGTGCAACTGTTTTTATTGGATTCGTCACACACAGCTTGCATGTAAAAGTACAAAGTAATGAGTTACCCACAGTTGACATGTAAGTGTATGAAGTAATGAGTTACCTGTAGTGGAGCTCTTGTCACAGCAAGATGAATCCTTCGGTTGTACCTCTAGAACATGTTCCTTATTCTCACAGCAGCACTGAGTCCTGTTGTCATACTGGTTGTGACCGCAGCACTGGTGGAAACTGGAATTCCTCACCAGACTCTTCTTATTATCATTCGGACCACAATGCAGAATTCCCACATTTTGCACTCCTGTGAAAACGAATCAGATACTAAAAACTGTAAGACTTATACTTCAGTCATAGTTAATTCATGTTTAGCTTTGTGTTTATGTGTTTCTCTTACAGTATATCTTGCAATACTACTTTTCACTGTAAAATGATTATCTTATGATTAGCTCTATTTCAGTTTAAACAATATTCTGTGAAGGTTTGTAAAAAAAAAAACAGCTATCTGACACTATAGTTGCTTTGGTTTGTTGAGGCAACAATGGAAAGCTGTAGAGGCAATGACAAAGTCATCACCTCCAGTAATGAGTCTGGATTTTATTGGATTGCTGTAAGACAACTATTGGAGGATCAACAGCACTGTAGACATGGCAGATCTTTTATAAAATATGGTATCGCTTGTACAGAGTTTTGAATTAAGGGAGAAAAATACACACAAATGTGGCAGGTTTATTAATTAGTCTGTAATTCTATGATGTTTACTCAATCAAATACATTTCTCACCACAGTCTGATGTGCATTAAGACTCATATGTACAATATGAAAAAAGTGCAACTGTTTTTATTGCATATATCACATACAGCTGGCATGTAAGTGTACAAAGTAATGAGTTACCTGTAGTGGAGCTCTTGTCACAGCACGATGAATCCTTCGGTTGTATCTCCAGAACACCTTCATTCTCACAGCAACACTGAGTCCTGTTGTCATACTGGTTGTGACCGCAGCACTGGTGGAAACTGGAATTCCTCACCAGACTCTTCTTATTATCATTCGGACCACAATGCAGAATTCCCACATTATACACTCCTGTGAAAACGAATCAGATACTAAAAACTTAATTCATGTTTAGCTTTGTGTTTATGTGTTTCTCGTACAGTATATCTTGCAATACTGCTTTTCACTGTAAAATGATTATCTTATGATTAGCTCTATTTCAGTTTAAACAATATTCTGCGAAAGTTTGTAAAAAAAAACAAAAAACAACAGCTATCTGACACTATAGTTGCTTTGGTTTGTTGAGGCAACTATGGAAAGCTGTAGAGGCAATGACAAAGTCATCACCTCCAGTAATGAGTCTGGATTTTATTGGATTGCTGTAAGACAACTATTGGAGGATCAACAGCACTGTAGACAAGGCAGATCTTTTATAAAATATGGTATCGCTTGTACAGAGTTTTGAATTAAGGGAGAAAAATACACACAAATGTGGCAGGTTTATTAATTAGTCTGTAATTCTATGATGTTTACTCAATCAAATACATTTCTCACCACAGTCTGATGTGCATTAAGACTCATATGTACAATATGAAAAAAAATTGAACTGTTGTTATTTGATTCATCACACACAGCTGGCATGTAAGTGTACGAAGTAATGAGTTACCCACAGTTGACATGTAAATGTACAAAGTAATGAGTTACCTGTAGTGGAGCTCTTGTCACAGCAAGATGAATCCTTCGGTTGTACCTCCAGAACACCTTCATTCTCACAGCAGCACTGAGTCCTGTTGTCATACTGGTTGTGCCCGCAGCACCGGTGGAAACTGGAATTTCTCACCAGAATCTTCTTTTTATCACTTGCTCCGCAACACAATTGCTTGTCCTCGGCAAAAGCCTCTGTGGAGAATACCATGGAGATTCTTAACTCTTTGGCCTCAACCATAACTAAGCTGATAAGCCTCTGCGACATTCTGCCGATGTTGATTAGATTTTTTCCACTTGTATATTTGTTCTACTGAAGAACGAGGGATCAGCGGGGGAGCTGGCCCTAGGGAGGGACACCCTCCCCTCCCTTCTTTTCCTCCCCATCCCCGTCTGCCTCCCTCTTCACGCTCCACCACACCCACCCACACAGGTAGGGCTTTGGGGTGCGGGTGTGTCACCAGGGTGCAGGGGAGACATTCCCCCCCCCCTCTGTCCTCTTCTGGCCACCTGTGCCTCAATTTTATCTCACAACTTAGACATCCACATTACTTACACTCTCATAACACACACATATATATATATATATAGGGCCTTGAGGGTGGGCACGTTAACGGCGTCCAGTAGACGGTCTGTGTATTCAAACCTGCCTCTGGCGCCGGTGCCCACCTCTCAATTTTAAATCCATGTAGACATTGAGGGTTCTCGGGAGGGGCCGTGCTAACACCTGCTGCTCTCTGGCAGCAGCACCATGCTCTCCCTTGTTTTAAATACACTTTAGAGCAACACGCAGCAACACTACACTTGAGCGGGAGGAGGGAGGTATGGGGTCTTAACACACCCCTGTTCTCTGCTAGCCATCGGGGCGGGGGGGCTGGGAAGAGATGCTGGCTGTCCGATTGGCCTCCCTGCTGCTGCGGAGCCTGGGGCGGTCTGCTTGCCTCCACCCCGGAGGGAAGGGTAACATCTCTTGGGTCTGGGTGCCGTTTCCATCTCTGGGGGTGAGGATACCTGGACCCGGGATATAGAGTATGTTTGGGGAGTGTGATTGTGTGTACATGTCCATTTACGTTTATTCCTGCGTTGGGTGAGTGCTGAGTGTTTGTATATGTGTGCATGAGGGTGGGAATGCATGTCTGTGTCTGTGTGTGCCTGTTTGTCTGTGTCTATATGTCAGGTCGGGTCTTAGACTTCACCTCTCTGGGAACTCCAAGGCCCTCCAAAGTGTGGAGGCCTATCTCCCCTCACCACACTCCCTGCCGGTGACTGATGCCCTCAGGGGTCGGTGCGTTGGTGGTTCTTGGTGTCCGGGGCTGGGCGCTCAGGTATGTACCGGCTCACTCCCGGTGACTACTTGGCGGGGCCTGGCGCCTGCTGCTCGGTCAGGCCTCTTCCGGGGCGCGGGGGGCCCTCGGGCCTCCGGCCTCTGTGCCTGCGGCTCGGTTCACTCTGGCACAGCTGGCTGCCGGCAGAGCCGGCGGGCACGCCGGTGCAGCCCCCTCTAGCTTCTGCCCGGTGGCTACTGGGTGACCCCTCATCTGGGGATCCTCAGCCCTTCCCATGAAGGTGGCACGGATGCCCCTCCGGTGGTCCTCCTTGGGCTCTTGCACTCTGGGGCCTCTGGATGTCTGGGGCCTGGATCTCCTCCATGCCTGCTTCATGCCCTGGGGGACGGGGCTATGGCTCTCTACATCCTCTAGCAGACCATTACATGGGGAAACCATTTGAATACAAGCGCGCCGATCCACACAGGTGTGCACATGGGTGTTCACTATTCGTAGACTTAAATCACACCTTTCTTGGCTGCTACTTCAAAGCACATTGTGCGCTGTCTGTCCTGCGTGCTGCACAACAACATTCAATATTTAGTATTTACTGCTGTTTTCACTTAGCTAGATTAATGCGATGGTGTTGTGTATAGTATGTTGCATTGTTTTGTTTTGTTTTTTGCTTGTTTTCTATTCTTTTTCTCTCAACAGGTGATCCCGGAGATATTTTTTCTTCCCCCCTTTCTCACTGTCCCTCTCCCCTTCTGTTTTTCTTTTCCTTCCTCTTTCTTTCTCCCTCTCCTATCCCTCACTCATGTCTGTCCCGTCTGTAACAACTGAAAATAAAATAAATAATAAAAACAAAGGTCGATCAAATGGACCAATACGGCAATGCCATGATGATCCATTTGGCAAAATAAATCCATTGGGTATCCTTGTTGGTCTTCAGACAACAATTCTGACGGCTAAAGAACCAAATGGGACAGGCGAAAAAAAAAAAAAAAAAAAAAAAAAAAAAAAAGAACGAGGGATCCTTCTACACAACATTACCGTATGTTCAAATGAACATCTAGAACCACAAATCCATTTTCTTTTGTTTCCACTATTTCTCCTTACTTACATAAAATAAGTACGTTTTGCAGTGGAAAATCACAACTCATCAAGAAGTCCTATTTTTTGTTTGTAACACTGTCTGTTTTCGAATTTTGCCTTTTAATTATATACTATATGCTTAATATGATGTTTTTCATCAGTGTGTCTGCTCACCTTTACCGCAACATTCAGTCACTGGTCCAGGTTTTGCAGTGATGGTTGATTGACAACACATTTCATTGACAGGGTTGTAGGGCTTCAGCCCACAGCAGTTGGACACCTTTTCACTCAGACCATGAGTAACATTGGCTATAAAATAAAGACACAAACACTAGAAGCAGTGTAACAGCTGAAAGTGTCATGTTAAGTGTTAAATGGCCCACAGCTGTTCAAAAAAAGAAATGTTGCAATAGCTCTGAATAAATGGAAACATCTAACTTAGTGATAGCAGATGAACACATACAGATGTGTGCAATGAATCCAGACATCCCATACTTTATTGTTCTTTTTCTGTTCATTTGCACTCTGACAAAAAGCGTGCTAATTTACAATAACAACAACAAGCACCCAAAAAGTTCAAACACAGCTATCCATAACTGGGTAATGATTTTCGTATTACAGTATCTGCCATGATTTTTTTTTTTTTACCAGAGTAGGGGGTGTATACAGTCAACTTCCAGTTTATTCAGTAAATTAAATTCTGTATTAAAAACAAATTTTAGTCTAAAGCGGTACAATTCAACTGCTTCATAAACTGCAGCCTCCAAAACAGCCAGAAAGGTGGTTAAGAGTTTTTGTACTCTTTAACTTATTTTTAATTTAGGTGCTCTTCAGGTGCTTTTCTTTATTGGCCAGTTACAAAGTCAAAATTTCAGTTTCAGTTTAGCTAGATTTCAAGTTCGTTACCTCTGAGAGTGTTTCCGTCTTGTACTTTGCAACAGGTTGCTTTTTCAGGATTGTAAGGTTCCTTTCCACAACAAGACAGACTTGCCCCTGGGTAAAGTTTGTTTCCACAGCAAGCAGCTTCTTGTGTGTTATACTTTGTGCCATTGCAGTCTTTTCTGAAAAGCACAGATAATCAAAGCCTATTATCAATGACAGTAAATTCCATAGACTTAACAGTGCATACAGAAAATTGCTATTTTACACCTTCAAACCTAGAGAGATTACTCCCTTTACCCTTTGTACTAATGCCCTCTATTGGACAACTAGGGAAATACACTAAAATGTAGCAAAAGGAGCATACCCATAAGCTGTTTATAATATTTTTAACACCTCCACCCTTGCTGTGCTGACATAAAATTTATCTGAATATGGGACATTTTAAAACCTCCCTCTACTCCAAATGTCAAAAACTGGAAGGTACTTCTTAAAATCCCAGCTCAAAGTCGAAGTTCCTCAGAAATGTTTTTACATTAACTTGTCTTAGTATGTCTTCCATCACATCTTTCCAACTGGGTTAAATGTAGAAGCTCATGGGTACTGGTTTAGCTCTCTGGGATGAGCAGGTGACCACTTGATGTATGGCTAGGAGCGGCCAGCCCAGGTTTGAATCTGACCCATGCCCCTTTACCATACATCTTCCTCACTCTTCTAATAAGGCAGTTTATCCTAGGTTATTTCCATTATAGCTTACAGGACATTTTACAATTTAAAGCTTAATGATTAAAAACAAAAAGGTTTATGTATTCTCAACTGATTCTTTGAAGATGTGAAACAGACTACCCCATCATCTTGTAATAGAAAGTGCTTTAGGTGCTCATGTTGAGTAGAAAGGCACTATAGAAGTATCAGTCCATTCACCATTTTCCATTAACGCTGCCTCCTGGATGTCAACCTCCTGTGTTCTTTTAGGCGCCACTGTCTCCTTTTCTAGGCACCACATCATAGTGGGTCTCACTACCATTTTGTAAACCTTCCCTTTCACTCTTGCTGCTATTCTTCTGTCCCAAATCACACCTGACATTCATCCCACTTCCACCATGAACCTGTCACTCCTACCACACACCATTGTCTCACTGTTTCCATAGATCTTCTTCATCAGCATCATATCTTTCTCTGGAATTCCTGATTTCTTCATACAGTATCACATTTCCTCTTGTTGCACCATGGCACTCCATCAACACTCTCAAAGCTTACATTGCTTTCAGAGTGTTAGTACAAGGATACCTCTCTATTTTTCTCACATTCCTCCACAGGTATGCCATCTGAACCAACTGCCTTTCATTCTTCAGCCTCTTCATTGCTGTCTTCTCTTCCTCCTTACTAATCCATTCACAGTTCATGGTTCATTTATTTGTCATTGTAAAATACAATATACAAGGTAATTTACTGTACTACTACTTAAAAAGATGGCACTCCCTATAGTATAAATAAAAGTTCAATTCAATTTTATTTATATAGCGCCAAATCACAACCTCAACTTACCACAAGGCACTTTGCATTGTAAGGTAAAAACCCTACAATAATAAAGAGAAAATAAAGAAAACCCAACAATGATATGCCACCCTGTGAGTAAGCGCTTTGGTGACAGTCGGAAGAAAAGGTTTCCCACTGATTAAATGCAGAGTAGTGTACAAACAAATATTGTGTGTGAAAAATATCAGTGAAGAATAAACACGCCGTGCATCATGGGACTCCCCCATCAGCTTAGACCTACTGTAACATAACTAAGACTATGTCTACACTAGCCCGGATAAATTTGAAAATGATGTATATGTCTGAAAACACTCCACACTATCGTTTTCATTCGTTTTCACAGAGTTATTCATCCACATTGAAACAGGCGAAAACACTTATGCTCCAGTACTGCACATGCGTGAAACGCAAGACGATTCGACCTGCCTCATTTCTGTCAGTCATTTATTTACTTTCTGGCTCTTTGAAACGTTGTTGAGGAAAAGCAGTGAATTTTTTAAATGGACTAACAAAGAGGTGGAGTTGTTGCTGCGAGTAACACAAAAGTACAAAGTTTCAAAAGCGAGTGAGAATTAAAGAATTTGAAGAAAAGCTATCTGAAGCATGTACAAACTGATATTTATCTTTACTCTCTGTGTGGATGGAAGACCAAAACGGAGACAAAAGGATGCATTTTCAAACGAAAACGTGTTAGTGTGGACATGGCCTAAGGGAGAATTCAGGGTCACCTGAACCAGCCCTAACTATATGTTTCCTTAAAAAGGAAAGTTTTAAGGAAAAGTCAAGGAAAGTGAAGTTCTCTGCCTTTTAATCTTAAAGGTAGAGAGGGAGTCTACAGAATCCAAACTGGAAGCGTGTTCCACAGAAGAGGGGCCTGAAAGCTGGAGGCGCTGCCTCCCATTATACAATATCTCACAAAAATGAGTACACCCCTCACATTTTTGTAAATATACAAATATATCTTTCCATGGGACAACATGGAAGATATGCCACTTTGATACAATATCAAGTACTCAGTGTACAGCTTGTATAACAGTGTATAACAGGTGTAACAGGTGACAGTGCTGTCACCTAAAAATAACTCAACATACAGCCACTAATGTTTAAACTGTTGGCAACAAAAGTGAATACACCCCTAAGTGAAAATGTCCAAGCTGTCCTCGAAGGGTCAATATTTTGTGTGGCCACCATTATTTTCCAACACTGCCTTAACTCTGTTGGGGATGAAGTTCACTAGAGCTTCATAGGGTGCCACTCGTCCATGATGACATACTGGAGCTCGTGGATGTTAGAGACCTTTTGATCCTCCATCTTCCCTTTGAGGACTTCCCACGGATGCTCAGTAGAGTTTATGTTTTAGAGAAATGCTTGGCCAGTTAAGTACCTTGCTAAGTTTGTTTAGCAAGGCAGCGGTCTTTTGGAGGTGTTTTGGGGGTTGTTATCATGTTGGAATACTGTCCTATGGCCCAGTTTCTAAAGGGAGGGGATCATGCTCTGCTTCAGTATGTCACAGTACATGTTGACATTCATGGTTCCCTCAATTAACTATAGCTCCCCAGTGCCAGCAGCACTCATGCAGCCCCAAACAACATCCCACCACCATGCTTGACTGCAGGCAAGACACTCTTGTCTTTGTACTCCTCACCTAGTTGCCACCACACAGCCGTGATACTATCTGAACCAAATAATGTTATCTTGGTCTCATCAGACCACAAGTAATCCAGGTCCTTATTCTGATTGTCTTCAACAAACTGTTTGCGGGCTTTCCTGTGCATTATCTTTAGAAGAAGCTTCCTTCTGGGACAATAGCCATTTGATGCTGTGTGGCGTATTGTCTGAGCACCGACAGGCTGACCCTCCACACTTTCAACCTCTGCAGCAATGCTGGCAGCACTCATACATCTATTTTCCACAACTTCTGGATATGGCATTGAGCATGTGCACTCAACTTCTTTGGTCGACCATGGCAAGGTTTGTTCTGAGTGGAACCTGTCCTGTTAAACTGCTGTATGGTCTTGGCCACCGTGCTGCAGCTCAGTTGTAGGTGTTGGTAATATTCTTATTGCCTAGGCCATCTTTATGTAGAGTAACAATTCTTTTTTTCAGATCCTCTGAGAATTCTTTGCCATGATGCGCCATGTTAAACTTCCAGTGACCAGTATGAGTGAGTGTGAGAGCAGTAACACCAAATTCAAACACACCTGTTCTCCATGTGCACCAGCGGCCTTGTAGCACTAATGAGTCACATAACACCAGTGAGGGCACAATTTGGACATTTTAACTTAGGGGTGTACTCACTTTTGTTGCCAGTGGTTTAGGCAATGATGGCTGTGTGTTAAATTGTTTAGAGAGGCAGCAAATTTACACTGTTAGACAAGTTGTACACTGACTACTTTACATTGTATCAAAGTGTCATATCTTCAATCTTGTCCCATAAAAAGGTATAACAAAATATTTACAAAAATGTGAGGAGTGTACTCGCTTTATTCAAATGCTGTACTTTTAAATACTCCAGGATCCACATGTAAGCCTACAGTCTTCTCTACTGGAGTGATATGGTACTACTGAATTAGATTCTGAATCAAACAGGGAGCCAATGAAAATAACCCAATATAGGAGAAATATGCTCTCTCTTTCTAGTCCCTGTCAGTACTCTTGCTGCAGCATTTTGGATCAATTGAAAGCACTTCAGGGAGTTGTTTAGATAAGTTGATAATAATGAATGACAGTAGTCAAGCCTAGAAGTGATAAATGCAGGAACTAGCTTTTCAGCATAACTCTAATATTCTTGTTTCTCTCTCCCTCCCTCTCCTCTGCCTGGGTGGAACTCCTTGCAAGTTCCCGCTTCTGGCCTACGAACCTGCAAATAATCACTCACCCGCTGCTTGTTATACTTCCACTCCAGCTACTACTTAAGACGACAGCTCAGTATTTGTCATTGCTGGATCGTTGCACGACACGCGTCAGTGTAGCCCCAGCTCTTTGCTGTTTATTCTTGTCTCTAGTGTTTTCCTAGCTTGCAACTGTGCTCTCTTGTATATAGATCTTCCTGGACCTGTTTATCCCTGGAGTGTGTTCATGAGCGCAAGTGTTTTACGAGTAGCGTGTGTGGTTGAACAGGAGTGTGGAGTGTTTCCTTCCCCCTCCCCGGATTCCCTGGAGCCCCCTTTCCCCTTGCATCTTTGTATATAGCACCTGGTGACATTGTAAATAAACTGTTCATCTTCTGTGTCAACAAAGTCCTGCGCTTGAGTCCACTTATTCACTGTGGCAGACACCATATTTCTAAGATTTTTGGGGTCAAGTACAATAATGTCAGTTTTATCTGAATTTAGAAGTCATGTCTTTATCTCTTCAAGACATTCCTGCAGTTTAAGTAATTGGTGTGTGTTATCTGGCTTCATGGATAGACAAAGTTGGGTATCATCTGCATAGCAGTGAAAATGTATGCTATGCCTTCTAATGACACTGCCGAAGGGAAACGATATGGATCCAACCACTGCAGCGCAGCACCTTTCATACCTACAGTGTCAGTAATTCAAAGTGCCTGGATATGCTTTAAAATAAATGTTATACCTTTTACTTTATTTAGTTGACTTTATAGCAGCACTCACAGTGATGACAGACTTTGAGTGAAAACTGTTCAAAAACCCAGTGGTGTGTGTTTTTAATATCCTGCACTTCCTGATTCAACACTCCTCCATCCTTCCACTTTTGACTCTCATGAGCTTTTCAGAATACTCCTTCCATCCTCTCAGCAGACTCACTTTACTCATTGTACATTTCTATCTCTAGCCTTAGTCACACAAACTTGTTACAGATTTTTCCAGGTCAAAAGTCTCTGTCTAGCAAATCAATATAGGTTCTTTTCTCCTTTCTTAATGTGCAACTTAACATATAGCTCACTATAAGCCTTGTCCTCTGCTTTTGTCACCTCTCTCTTTGGTCTACACCTAGCTCAATACTCCCGTCTACCATCGTAATTGCTATGGTCCTGGGTCCGTGACCCAGGTTTTTGACTTAATGTTGGCAATTTTTGACTCTTTGCTTTATTAAGATGATTTGGGTTTGAATTTGAGTTTTCCTAATGTCTTTGAGTTTACGCACATGTTCCCCAGTCATGTCCTTGTGTTACATCTCTGTTTTCTGTTCCAATGTTCCCCTCCTTGTGTTGTCTGTCATGTGTCTCCATGTATGTTTTCCCCAGTCCATCTTGTATCTTGCCCTCTCTGTCTCTCTCATTCCCTCTCTCTTTTCTCTCTTGCTCCCTCTCTCTCTCCATGTTTCTGTGTCCATCTCCGGGTTTGCTGTTCAGTGTTTTGAGTTAGTTCACCCAGTTTATGTTAATTAAACCTCAGTTTCCATTTTGCCTCTTGCTTTCTTTATGTTCAGGTATTAATAAACGGCTTGCCTACTGTTAAACCTCACTCTCGCATCTATGTGTCTGCATGTGTGTCCTCAACCTCTCTCCTCACAGCCTGTTGCCATTCATCTCCCTGAATATCACACTTTTTCTTTGACAACCTCTCTCTTTAAATACTTTGATGTACTTTATCCTCCGAGAACTCTATGTTCTTCTGTTTTCAGTTTCACCATGTGACCCTTGCCTCTGCCTTTTCTTGCTTCATATCCTTGATTTCTTAAATCATCCTGCAGACCACCATCTAGTTTGACCTGACACCACCTTGAAGTCTCCCATTCACTTTCAGACTGCACCGTCTGCTTCTGCACACACACACACACACACACACACACAGTCAAATATGTTCAGAATCCAAAACCAACTTCTTTTCTCTCCTTATTATCACACCTACCCAACACTTCCTTATCACCTAGGTTCCCTTCACACATGTCGACTGAAGTCTGATCCAGTCACCAGTCCCAGTCCCTGAGAACACACTGTTCCGTTTCATTCAACTTACTCATCTTTGCTCATCTGCACAACCGCATAACCACTCTGCCTCTAACCTCTAAAATTGCGAGGAGCCATATCAATACAATGAGTTCTCTGTAGTCTATAACCAAACGTTTGACCTTTGATCAGCAGCCATAAATTAAAGAACACATACACAAAGCGAGTGACGAAACAGTGACTCACCCACAGTCATTTCTGGAGGCTGCATTTGCTCCTGCGGCAGAAACTGTCAACAAGCACAAATTGAAAATGATGAATTACTAAAAACTTGGACTAAAATTGAATAGCATTAGGAATCTTGATTGTCTACGGTAGACGTGTAAAGAACCACAGGTTTAAAAAAAAAGACTGACGGTAAAACAGTTGTCTCTATTTTCAGTGATTTAATCGAAGAATTTGAACATCTCTGGAGGCGTTTATAGATTTGTCCCGGCCATTTACTCATAATACGCCCTCAAGTTTGAATTTACATTTAAATGTCTGCATGCACGAGAGGTTCTTAATTCATATTTGCAGATGCCTATGCACCTTTTGAACTATTTATGAAGTTCTATAAATATTCTTCCAAAACACACACCGAGTTGATAACGCACACACAACTGACCACACAGATCTAAATGTTTGAGAAGCACAAACAAATCCTTTTGCTCGAATAATATTCCCCATACCACTCGTTAACTATACAAGATATATATGATTCTACAGTCTGACGTCCCTGAAGAACCCAGGAGACTGCCCCGATGTGTCTTCAAATGGAAGAATCAGTCTGCCGCCCACGCCCGGACGTCACGCATCTGATGCTATCACCTTTCCCATTCTTTTTCCCACAACGCCACAGTAAATTACTAGAAGATGAAAAAAGATGGGAAAAAACCCCCAAAACAACAACACACACCACAAGAAGTTAGCTGATTTGGATGGATATGTTTGTGTTCCAGGTGTTGCATGTTTGTTTGTTAATAGCGGTGAAGCAGTTGGTGATACATTGTGCATTTCTTTTTACGCTATCCCTTTATTACCCCCTCCCTTTTCTGCCTGTCATATCTATCTATCTATCTATCTATCTATCTATCTATCTATCTATCTATATATATATATATATATATATATATATATATATATATATATATATATATATATATATATATATATGCTTTTATTATTTATAATACTGGCAGTGGGAAGTGGAGAAAAAAATACCTTGCCTCCAAGCATTATTACCGGTCTCTCTCTCTCTCTCTCTCTCTCTCTCTCTCTCTCTCAAAGCTTCCACAAACAGCGCACCAGCAGTCGGAACCTTATCGGTTGTGTCAAGCCAGTGGCCCTATACACGGATCCTAACAATTCAAAAAGAAGTAATAAATAAATCAATATCACTTACCACAATCAGTAGAGAATCCAAAAACCAGCCACGCTAAAAGAACAGGTGGAGAACCATCATTATACAGCCTTAAAAAATACTCAAATATATCTATTTCAGCAAAGGTACGAAATAACCCACCAAACCCGAAAGTCTGAAGCAGGTACATCTGTAATCCTTTTAGGAGAATGTGTCTCCCATTGAGTCAAAGAGGCAAACATATGCGGCTAAATAGTCTAATTAGCCCCACCTCCCACGTAATAACGCCTAAAAATATGTCATTTATAACAAGAGGGTCAAGGTAGCGGGCGCACACAACCAGAGCGCTTGATTACATGGTATGCAAACCAAGAAGCTCCGCAGCAATAGAAGACTTGTAACATGCAGTTGTTAAAGTATGCAGCTGCTCTAGACAATATAGATTCCAATTTTAAACACACCGCACTCAGGTGTGCACTGATTTCTATACCTGAAATAGATCCCACTGAGATGAAGATTTATTAGGGGAACCTGGCTTTCCTGTCCTGTTGGTGGGTTCAATTTTTAGATAGTCCAGATCTGATGGTGAACACTTATCTCTGTCTGTTACTGCAGCATTTTACTTTGATGCAGTTCCCAAGTCATCCATGGGAGTTAGTTTGTGAAAATTCAGTTTTTCATTCAGCTTGATACATGTTTTAGATTATGAAATCTTCTTAGAAGTGACGACAGGCTGTTTGAAAAGTGATCGTCTTTGAAAGACATCGTTAACATGTCACACATGTAGACAATATGGTTCAGGTGGGCTGAACCATATTGTCTACATGTGTGACATGTTAACGATCGTCGTATGCTGACGAGAGCTACCCAAATTCTGCTAGTTCCCATCTGTTTGTCATGGGAAGCGCTGCGCCCTACATGCGGTCCTTCTGATAATAGGATTCTTATTTTAACTTACATACCGTACATACTCCAATCCCCGAGGAAAATATTGCTGAATCAATTTAGAAAGTAAAAAGAAAAAGAAAAACGAGAAAAAACAGTTAAAAGTAAAGGTCCTTCATTCCATTTAATCCAGCTGGAGTGATAGCATTGTAGACAGGGAGGGACAGGAAAACCAAAAGATCATCAAGGACGTGAATTCGACTCCATCCCAGGCCATTCGTCCAGTAGATTATTTTACCGCTGACTCATTAGGCTTGTGTTGTAAAAACTCACTAATAAATCATGTCGAACATACACTCCAAGCTCAAATCTTCGTGTGTGTGTGTACATGTGTGTTTTATGTTCTCTCGACTCACCTGCTTCATGACTCCTGACTTACTTTGCAGCGTTTAGCTCCATCTTGGAGATGACGCTTCCGTTTACTTCCAAGCATCCGTTTAATCGGTAACTCGTCGAATTATTATCTACAGAATATCAGGTAGAAAGTTTTGTGGGTTGGCAAAAAAACTCATTTACCTGTCTGTGCAGGTGGTGAGCCACATTAAGCAATCGTTGTTGACAGATCCCTCATCTCACAATCGGGAACAAAAGAGATTTCTGTTCTTTCTTTTTCCTTTTTTTATGTCTAAATATACAAAATATTTATTTATGTTGGTAGATAGCATATGGTTAATGGGTTCATGAGTACTGAAGGGTTATATATTGTCAGTCTGTGTCAGTATGTCAGTCTGCCCCAGGGCAGCTGTGGCTACAACCGTAGCTTGCCTCCACCAGTGTGTGAATGTGTGTGTGAATGGGTGGATGACTGGGTGTGTAAAGCGCTTTGGGGTCCCTAGGCGGGACTAGTAAAAGCGCTATACAAATACAGGCCATTTACCATTTACCATATATAAAATAAAGGAATTGCCCGTTTTGCAAGTATATTTATGACTCGTCATTGTACTTATGTGTTCCTCATTATGAGCAATCCAGTGTCCTTTTTGGCATCTTAAAATGTATTTATAGATACATGAAAGTTCTTGGCAGAAGATCACTTGCATGACACTTGTACTCTGTGGTTTTTTTGTGCTTTCCGTTTTGATCTAGGGTACTTCATGTTGTAGGCTGAACTCGTTTGTCTGGTTTTCCTTCGATGTAGTCTACTAAAGCCAATTTTACATTGAAGCAAATTTTCTTTGGTGGCAGGCTCTTTTTAAAAAGAGGTTGTATGGGAGAATCATCTCTTAACACGATTTAGGAAACATTCGGTCTGACACGTCATACTGTGCTTGATTGTGTGTGACTGTGAGAATGGTCGGAGACAGAAGAATGTATTTCTAATAGATTGTCACGGTTCGCTGGAGGACTCACACGCAGGACTCAGAGGCACAGTATTTATTACAGTTCCACCAGGTGTATATACAAACAGTGCAGGGGTAGTGCTATATACAAAGCAGTGACAGGGAAAAAGGCTCCGGGGAAATCCAGGTAGGGAAAAGACACTCGCTCCTCTTCTGACTCTCTCCTATCGTGACCACTCTCTCCTGTGTTGTTTGGTGCAAGACGGCCTGCTTGCGCATTCATGTTGAACTGACATGGTTATGTTTCGGTGTTTTGCAAGTGAGCACAGGTGATGTAAGCAAAGTGATGTGGCTGTATACAAAACGTGTTCAAAGAATGTACTGTCATAAAATTACATATCGCTATTATTTGCAGTGTAATGATTTAGCTTGAATGAGTTTGCGTGAAACACAATACAAATCAGAGTAGCATACACTGAGTTAATTCGCATACAGACGACAAACCTGTAAATCAATGATGTGTATTTTAAACGTTGGCACATTTATATTTGATATACTGTTAGGGTTACTGCTGGTCTCACAGCAAATAGTTGTCTAACAAATAGCAGTCAGTTTACGCTACATGTGTGGTGATCTCATGATTATTTGACAAAACACGCTGTAACGGGTCCTGACGGGAGCGCGTGGCTGGGGGGCGTAGCTACAGCAAGCATAAGGACCTACCTGGAGGAGCTGGCATATGGAGGACCAAACGAGTCACACACATTAAACTAAAGAATTATCTGCTTAAATAGTAAATTGTGCAATAAAATATGTATTTGTAAATTCATTTGTAAATTCATTTTTTAAATTATTTTATTAGCTGATGTAGCGGAAAGACAGTGTAACTCCCTCTAAGTTGAAAAACGGACATAAGGCGTTCTGTCATGATCCTGGGTCCTTTTGACCCAGCGTTTTGTGTTTTCTATTAGTGTGATTTTGGTTCCTCCTGTTTAGTGTTATTCTGTTCTGCCCATCTATTCCTGTGTTAAGTCCGCGTTTCCTAGTCTGTGTCTTTGCGTGTATGTGTTTCCTGTTTTATTGTGAAGGTCTGCGTCTTATGTGAGTGTTTTCATTTTGCCTCCCTAGTCTCGTCACGTTAATCACTCCCAGCTGTGTCCCCCACCTGTGTGTAATCTCCCTGTGTTCTCTGAGTGTTTTTAAGTCGTGTCTTCTGTCTTAGTCGTTGCTGGTTCGTCTGTGTTGTTTCCCCTCGGTCTCCCCGTATGTATTTCCCCGGACCTCCCTGCATCTTCATTTCTGGTTTGTTTTGTTAGTTTTACTCAGTTTAGGTTTTCCTGTTTCACCTTCACCCACGCCATTGCTGTTTGTATTTTCTTTTGTTAAATAAACACTCATCTGCACCAGAGCTGCCGCATTTTGGGTCCTATCTCCAATTCCACACGTCTGCCACACCGGACGTGACACGTTCTTGATTTTTGCTGGCATTTATTGGACACATGTGACACCAAAGATGCCGTGAGCACTGTACAAACAACATAAAATAATCAATTTTCACAGTAAGGCATTCTCACAGAGAATAAATAATAAAGTATATTTTTCAACAACATAAAAACATTCACAATTTGACTGTAGCTGTCGCATTGGAATGTGTTTATAAGGCGATTAATTTTCAAATGTGGATGTTCCTATGTTGTGTTGTCGCCACCTATTGGTGGACCCGAGTATGGTGCTTTGGGCCAGTAGCGGTTTTTGATACGAGCGGCATGGGCAGTTGCCTGGGGTGGCAAAAAATTTTAAAATTGCTTGCTCTTATGCTGCTCCCACGTCATGCAAGCGCATATTGGGAATGGCATAGGCACCGATTGGTTTTATATCGCCCATTTGCTGGGAGTAAGGGCGCCCTCCGTTTGCGAGGTGCGCCTGCTGCTTGCGGCACAGGGAGGAGAGGACGGGGCGGCGGGGACTTCTCGGGCTGGCTGGAGCAGCATCTAATAACCAACTCGCAAAATAAAATAAAATAAAAACAAACCAACAAACACGAAAGTGTTTCATCTTGTTCTCTCTATAAACTCCACAAGATGGTCGGTTGAACTTTCCCTCCTCCGAGGTAAACTTTTATTAAACTCTTAACAAGCAGTCACGAGTCTCTACTTCTCACCTTCCGGTGTTACACTCTCAAGACTCCGGGCGGAACACACGGGTAAATGCAATTCCCATTGCTACATCCCTTTTCTTTTACAAAGACAATGAACTATTCATACGTTGAGAACTCAGTTTGCAACTGGAACAAAACTTAGACATGACATTTCTTTGTTGGACACCATTTTCTTCAAAAATAAAAATTCTTTCTTCCACTTACTTTTTTAGCTTTCTTTCTATTTTCCTTTAGTGTTACTTTTATTCATTTTTTCCGTTTTGTTTCTCTTTCTCTTTTCCTTTTTTTTTTTTTTTTTTTTTTTTTTTTTTGAAACAAGTAAACAGATTACAAAGCCATAACTCAAAATATTATCACAGATGTTTTGGTCTGTTCTCTAACCAGTAAACAAATCACAACATATAACTCACATATTACACCTTAATTGCATACATAGTCCTTCAGATATCCAGGTTGTTGTACTACCCGTCCTGACCTGGTCGTGCTGTTTTGTGTGTTCTCTTTGCTCTGTGTCGGCACAGTAATGTTCTGCCCCTCAGGCTGGAGATGTGCTGACATGTCTTTTTTGACCTCCACAGCTCGCCTCAGATGGCGACGATTCCTTCTGAGGACTCTGCCGTTGTCCAACTCCACATCATATGATCTGTTTCCCAGAGTGTTACACACTCTAGCCTTGGTCCATAAGTTGTGTGGTTCAAAAGGTTGGACTCGCACCAAGTCCCCTGGGTTTAATGTGTCCATGTCCTTTGCCGTTCTGTTGTAGTACTTTGTTTGTCTCTCTCGGTTTTTCATCAGTGTTAACTTGTTGTCAGTCACTTTGGGTTGCAACAGTCTGTCTCCTATTGGGAGGAGTGCCCTCGTTCTCCTGCTTAACAGTCTCTGTGCAGGGCTGGTAGTCAAACCTTGTGTTGGGGTGTTTCTGTGGTCCAATAAGGCCAAATATGGATCCTGTCCAGCCAATTTAGCCTTTTTCATGAGTCGTTTGGCAGTTTTAACGGCAGACTCAGCTTTGCCGTTGCTCTGCGGATAGCCAGGTGATGAGGTATGGTGTCGAAATTCCCATTTCCGGCTGAAGTTGGCAAACTCTGTCGAACTGTACTGGGGCCCGTTGTCAGAAAAAACAATATTTGGGATTCCCTGACGTGCGAAATGAGCCTTTAGTTTCCTAATCACAGTAATCGACTTGGTATCAGGTAGATAATCTATCTCCCAAAAGTTGGAGTAATAATCAACGGTTATTAGGTAGTCCCTACCCTCAAAGTTGAATAAATCTGTCCCAACTTTGGTCCATGGTCTCGTGGTCGGCTCGTGTGGTTTTAGTGTCTCTTTCTGTTGTTTTGCATCCACAGACCGACATATGTCACATGTAGCGATGTACTTTTTGATGTGGTCGTTCATACCGTGCCAGTAGACGCAGTCTCTAGCTCTCCTGAGGCACCCTTCTGTGCCGATGTGTGTTGAGTGAATTCGCTGGGTTATATCTGCCTGGAGTGCTTCTGGAATCACCACTCTCTCTCCCTTGAAGACCAATCCCTCCTGTGTGCTCAGTTCATCCTGCAATGATTGGAACTGGGTTATTTCAACAGGTACATCTTTCTTACAGGCTGGCCACCCCTTTTGTATCGTTTTTATCAGTGTTTGTAGCGTGTGGTCGGTTCTTGTCCCTGCTCGTATTCTGTCCATGCTTTCTGTTGAAACAGGTACATAGTCCACCATGTTGACACATTCTGTCTCCAACTCCGTCTGGCTTTTGATGCTGTCCTGCAGATAGGCCCTACTCAGCGTATCAGCGAGTAGCATGTCGCGGCCTGGAACATATGTTATGGTTATATCATATTTTTGCAGCCTTAATAACATCCTTTGTAGTCTCTTAGGTGCATGTAACAGTGGCTTTTTAATAATGTTCTCGAGTGGCTTGTGGTCTGATTGCACTCTCACAAGACGACCATATGTATATTGGTGGAATTTTTCCATCCCAAACACAATAGCTAAACATTCCTTTTCAATTTGTGCATAACCTCTTTCAGTGAGCGTCAGTGCACGACTTGCAAATGCCACTGGTTTTCCATGTTGAGTCAGAGCTGCTCCCAGTCCTGTCTCGCTGGCATCACACTGCAGCGTCAGCTCTTCTTCAGGACTGTAATATTTCAAAACTGGGACTTGTGTTAGTTTTTCTTTCAGTCTTTTAAATGCATCTTCCTGCACATCTGTCCACTCCCATAGGCTGTCTCTGTGTGTCAGTTGTCTGAGAGGCTCACAGTCGTCTGACAGATGCTTGTAGAACTTTGATAAATAGTTGACCATTCCAACTAGTCTCTGCACCCCTTTTATGTCAGTTGGTGCTGGCATCTGTGTGATGGCCCGTACCTTCTCTGGGTCAGCTCTCAGCCCCTCTGCCGTGAGTAGATGTCCGATGTATGGTACTTCCTGTCTTCTAAGCTTGAGTTTTTCCACATTTAATTTGATGTTTCTCTCTCTGCAGCGTTCCAAGAAAAGTCTCAGGTTTCTGTCATGATCCATTTCTGCCAACTCCATTGTCTCTCCTTTTCCAGTGATCAGGATGTCATCAGCAATGATGTATGTGCCTGGCAGGTTCTCCAACGCTTGCATCAGTTTGCGCTGAAAGACCTCTGGCGCTGGGCTGATCCCCATCGGCATTCTCAGCCAACGAAAGCGACCAAATGGTGTTGCGAATGTCGTGAGATGGCTTGACTCCTCTGTAAGCTGCACATGCCAAAAGCCATGTTTCACGTCACAAACTGTGAAAACTTTCGCTTTTGACACATCTGGCAAGATGTCATCTATTGTTGGTAACGGGAAGTGACTACGCTTCAAAGCTTTGTTGAGCGGTCTCGGGTCAATACATATCCTGGGTTTGCCATTTGGCTTCTGCACTGTCACCATCCCACTGATCCAATCAGTACTACAATCCACTGGTGCTATTATTTGTCTGTCTGCAAGGCTCATCAGTTCCTCTTTCAGTGGCTTCATCATTGACACTGGGACTCTGCGTTTTGGCAGTTTGACGGGCTGCACTGTTGTGTCGATTTCCAGCTCATATTCACCTTGCAAACATCCATCTCCTGTAAACACATCCTGAAACTCAGTCTTTATCTCTTCCAACAACCATGTGTTTTTCTCTGATGGAGCTATTGTCACTGAGCTGTCCAAAGCACAGATGTTATCATATTTAACTTGTATTAGCTTCATCGCTTCACTAGCTGTTCTCCCAAGTAGAGGTGTTTTACAATCCTCCTCTACCACTTGGAACTCGACTCTGTACTTTTTGTTGTTTCTTGGGTTAGTCAGCTTGACCTTACACTTTCCTAATGGACACAGCCTTGACTTATTGTACATCACAAGAACCTTGTCTGTGTGCTCCATTTTGATGTTCGGGTTCAACAAGTTGATGGGAATAACGTTGCAAGTTGCACCACAGTCAACTTGAAACTTGACCAGGCTGTTGCCAATCATCATGCCTGCAAACAGCTGCTCTCGTTTTTTCATGTCCGATTCTTTGATCTGGTTCACTTCTACTGCAGTCTGTGTCATAGCTGTGACAGTCATTATGTCCTCACCGGAATCCGAGTCCTGCTCCGTCACTGTGTGGACCTTATTTCCGTTTTCACTCTGTCTGCTTTTACTCCTGCATGCTATAGCAAAATGATTTTCTTTGCCACATTTTTTGCATTTTCTTCCATATGCTGGGCATTTTGATTTGAGTCTTTCATGCGCTCTTCCACAAAATCTGCATGATATCTCTTTATCCAGTCTTTTTCTCTCTTTTTGTTTTATTGCATGCAGTTCTTCTACAGCCTGTCCCGCTATTGTTTTGTTGTATTCTCTTGAAATCTCCATTGCTCTACAAATATCTAGACATCTGTCTAATGTGAGGTTCTCTTCTCTGAGCAACCTTTCCCTCCAACTGGAGCTGTTCGTGCCACAGACAATCCTGTCTCTGATCAGTGAGTCTTTTAATTGTCCAAAGTTGCAGGTGCTCGCCAGCATTCTCAGGTCCGTAACATATTTATCAATATTTTCTCCAGGAGCCTGATTGCGTGCAAAAAATCTGTATCTCTCAACAGTCTCGTTAACTTTGGGATTACAGTGTTCATCGATTTTTCTCATCAGCTCACTTACTGTTACTCTTGACTCAGCTCCGATCAGCGTTCCACAGAGCTCCCTGCCCCGTTCCCCGATCAGATAGTAAAACAGCTTCACTCTCGCCTTTTCCTCAGCATCCGGCAGAGCTAGTTCTGTGTAGAGTGTAAACTCTTCTTTCCATGTTTTCCACGCTTTAGACAGGTTCACTGAATCCATACTCCACTGTGTGGGTGGCTTCAATCCATCCATTGTAGATGCCGCTGTGCTCTTCTCGTCAGCGTCTCACCTGCTGTCCTGAGCCGTTAGCACCTCCGAGGCTAACTAGCCTAGCTGGACGCGTCGATACCGTCCGTTCAATCTGTTGTCATCAAAGCGCGGTGTGGATCTCTCTAGACCCCGCTGCCACCATGTTTCATCTTGTTCTCTCTATAAACTCCACAAGATGGTCGGTTGAACTTTCCCTCCTCCGAGGTAAACTTTTATTAAACTCTTAACAAGCAGTCACGAGTCTCTACTTCTCACCTTCCGGTGTTACACTCTCAAGACTCCGGGCGGAACACACGGGTAAATGCAATTCCCATTGCTACAGAAAGCACCAGACATTATGATCAGTGTTGGGACTAACACGTTATTAAGTAACGCGTTACAGTAACTACGTTATTTAAATCAAATCAAATCAAATCACTTTTATTGTCACATCACATGTGCAGGTACACTGGTACAGTACATGCGAGTGAAATTCTTGTGTGCGAGCTTCACAAGCAGCAGAGTTGTGCAAAAATACAATAACATAAAACAAGCAAAATATAAGAATGGCTAAATCTGAGACTAATAGATATATGTACAATATATAATAGTATATGCATCACTGGATGTGTATACTAAATATGTTTTTCTACGTGTGTGTATACATATTTTACAAATTAAATAGAGTAAGCAATAAAATAAAATATATAAAAATATACAGAGGTTGGCAGTTGGACATTATTGTGGTAACGAGCACGGTAACTAGTTATTATGCCAAAATCAGGAACGCGTTAGTCGTTACTGGGATTTAGATAGGGTCGTTACTCGTTACTTCGTGTGGTGGCTATCGCGGAGCTTCCACAGATTCAGTAACATTAGCAAGTGGTGGAGGCCAGCAGGTGGATGAGGGAAAGTGGACGCAGAAGGAAAAGAGACCCGAGGCGGCCGCCGGTCCAAGTGTGAACTGAACTTCAGGTAAGAAGTTATGACCTGCAGTCTATCTGGGTCAGATATAAACCAAGTTTAGGTGGAGTTTATTTTTGTTATGCTGACTTTTTCCGTACTGCGTACTAGCTAGCATGACGGAGTTTCTATACAGCTGGGTGGGTGCTATGAAGTTAATGATGTTGAACTTTATTTTGTTCATAAGTTATTAGAGTTGCCAACCGTCCTGTCTGGTATTCAGAGAAAATATTACGTGTTTGTTATTGAGGTGAAAAGGAACAGTTTGTCCCGTAATTCAGCTACAATGAAAAAGACACAAAACTGGAGTTATTCTGTGTTTGCTGCACAGCTGCCTCTTCTTCTTTCATTCTCTCCCCCTCCCTCTCCTGTTCCTACTTCAATCATGAAAACTGATCAACGATCAGCTGATCGGCTTTTCTCTCTTGTTTGTTTATCGCCCACTTTGCGCCAGAAAGAGGAAACTAGCCGATGTCGCGTTAAACATCAGCAGCATGTTTAAGCTTGATCAACTGTTGTTAGAATTTATTTAATATTAATTTCTAGTATCAGCTGATGTTTGCTGGAGCCACAGCTGTAAAGCTGCTGGTCATGATATCGGTTTGGTTATCTGGTGAGAGGGAAACATGAAGATGAAACCAGGAGATGTCCTTACTGAATCATCAGAGCTGAACAGGTGATGGAGAAACAGGTTTACCTTTTAGGTGACATGAATGAGTTGAATTTATGAACTGTTTCTGAGAGACAAATAACATCAGGATCTTTTTTTTACATAGCTGACAGCTGGTAACTGTGCAGGGGCGGGTCTAGCAAAGTTTTGCCAGGGGGGCCAGGTAGGGCATTAACAGGGAGAGGGGGGCACAAGGAAATACTTTTCTTTCTTATTCTCATTTAAAATGTCTAGCTTTTAAAAAATAATTATCTGAATCTTACAACAAACAATTGATAGATTGATGCATATATACCATCAAGACAGTGAACATCACTGTCACAACAGCGTTTGTTTTCATTCAAAGGCTTTATGAGTTTTCCTATAATGGTGGGCCGGTCTCTAGTCAATTTTTTGTCCCAGTCCAGCCCTGTATGCAGCTCATCTGCAGTCTGGTGTTACCTACATCTTTCTATTCAGAAGGCAGAATTTCAGAGTTCCGAGTACAATCGAAAGCACCACGACTGCAGTTTTTGTGTTGGATGTAAAAGGCGCACATGACGCTGTGACGTAGGCTAGAACCATGGCAGCAGTCAATGACGGTCCTTTCTCTCGTGGAAATATGCACATTATCTTTTCCTTTCTATTGGTAGGTGGCACAGTGCACTTGTGGCAAGTAAGCAAGCTAGAAGACTGGCAAAGTTAGGGAAGCAACACATTAACAAGAGAATTCTGAGTAAAATCAAAGTTACTTTCCCTAGTAACTAGTTACTTTGAAAGTAACGAGTAACTTGAAGTAACTGAGTTACTTTTGATAGAAGTAACTAGTAATGTAACTAAGTTACTAATTTAAAGTAACTTACCCAACACTGATTATGATACAGACTTATAATTTGCACCGATGTTTTTTTCGAAATTCTATACACGAAAAGTGAGCGCGAGAGCCCTCGGTGTTCATGCTTCTATTGGTCCTTCGATTTAGGCACTGCCACAGAGACAAAGTCATAACAGAGAAATAATTCCTCTGGTTTTGGATTTTTGATGTTTGCTGTTCAAGACAACTTTTCAATACTCAGTACACCATCCAGTTTGCAGTCTGTTTCAACTTGCAATTGCTGAATAATCCTATTCCATCCAGTAGCGGTTTTTGATACGGGCGACACGGGCGGTTGCCCGGGGCGGCATCATGGTGGGGGGCGGCATCACGGGCATCGGCAAAAAAAACAAAACAAAAAATTACTCGTACTTATGCTGCCCCGACATCAGCCAGCGCATATCGGGAATGGCATAGGCACCGATTAGTTTTCTATCGCCCATTTGCTGGGAGTAAGGGCGCCCTCTGTTTGCGAGGTGCGCCTGCTGCTTGCGACACAGGGAGGAGAGGACGGGGCGGCGGCGGATTCTCTGGCTGGCTGGAGCAGCATCTAATAACCAACTCGCAAAATAAAACAAAATTAAAACAAACCAACAAACATGAAAACACCAGACATCATGATACAGACTTATAATTTGCACCGATGTTTTTTCGAAATTCTATACGCGAAAAGTGAGCGCGAGAGCCATCGGTGCGCCTGCTTGCTGCTGAAGTCAAAGTAAACTTTATTGTCATCTCTACTACATACAGTCCAGTGTACAGAGATACGAGACGATGACGCTCCAGTTACAGCAGTGCAAGTAAACAAACAATACATATAAGAAGAGTAAGAAAATAAATATACACTTTAGGACTAGGGGTAAAGGTATCAATGACAATTTAAAATTTATAATTTACAGTTTGATGATGAAGTCTCACACACAACCTGTCAAAGGGGTGGGGGTGGGAGGTCCTTCCAAATAGAGCATATTTCATGTATAATGTTGTACATCCAAGCCCATTATGTATTTATGATTAAAGAAGAGGAGGAGAAACGAGCAAAAGATACAGGTAAGCAGATGTGTCATTGCAACAAATGCCATGTTGCAATACTATACTGCTATGGTAGCCAACGTTTCAAATGCAGGTTTGACAGGTTTGTGAGTGTACACTTTATCCAAAATCTAGTGAGGGTTTACTCAGCTTTGCCAGTGGGTGGCTGTAGCTCGGGCGGTAGAGCAGGTCACCTATTGATCGGAAGGTTAGTGGTTTGATCCTTGGCTCCTCCAATCTGCATAGCTTGAATATGTATCACTGTAGTTAGGAAGCACCCAGTTAAGGGAAAGTGTGTGGTAAATGTTGTATAAAGCACTTTGAGTAATGTGGGGGAATTGAAAAACGCTATATAAGAATCAGTCCATTCACTGGCTGAGCAGAGTTTTGTCATGTTCCTTTTGCACTATTATGCACATTTTGTTATTACATGGCTTAATTAAGATACACATTAGGCTGACGTCTGGGGCCAGAGCTGAAACTGTTCTGGGCTAGCAGTGTGTCTGCAACTGGCCCGTGGCTGCACACAACTTACACATGGCCCACATACCGCAAAGAATGACAGCCCTTTGGTTGCCCAGACCAGGTTTTCCAGAGGTAATCCACACATGGGCCAGCAAAGGACCACCAGTGTGTCTGCAACTGGCCTTGTGCTGGCCAATGTGTGGGCCACCAGAGTGTTCGCCTAGAGAGTGTTCGCCCAGGGCGCCAACATCTCTGTTCCTTACATTTCGTGTGATGCCTTTATTATTGTGTTATTTGTTGTTTTGACTGTGTTTTTGAATAGAATATGCAGTGGGAATATAGAGGGAGATAAGTAGTGAAAGTTTTGCCTGGGTTGATTGTGCGTCGATCCATTGTTAATGCCTCAGAGCTCCAGTAGGTGGGTTTGTGCGCCTCTTCCTTCACTCAATACAGACGAGTGAGAGTGAGAGCTGCGTGTCCGTGCCGTCTTTCACCTCTCCTCACTATTTCCCCTGTTTAAGGCAAGGCAAGGAGAGGCAAGGCAAGTTTATTTGTATATGTGATGGCATCAGCCACACAGGGGTAAATTAGTTCATTTTTCACTTTATTAGTTTGCTTTGCAGTTTTCTTCATTATAATTCATTAATCATTTGGTTAAACCTAGCACTGGTATTATGAGGCGCGCACATAATAACATTGTGTGGTTTTTCTAAAATGTTTTGTTATATTAATTATGTTTTTCTTTCTTTGAGTTACCTGGGTTTGGGCGGTGGCTGTTTCCTGTCTGGGCAAAAGGCGTGGCTGAGGACTCTGTGAACAAAATGCCTGCTCAGCAGGACCAACCATGGGCTTACCAGGAGCAGGGGTGTTTTAGGTTTAGTTAGGTTATTCTGTGTTTAGTTAATATTAGTGTGTTTTTGTTTCCCCCCTATTGTGTTCAAATGGTTTGGCCAAATCATTATAAAAGCTACCCTCATGTGTCTTTGTAATTAGGTCAGTTTGTGAGTTAAGTTGTGTCTCATTTTGTTTAAGTTTCTGGAAATTACTTTTCGTAGAGTTATATTTAGTTGACCTCTTTTATGGGCCTGCTAAGTATGTTTTTGAATTTTGTTAATTTTGAACTTTTTGAGGGTTAAAATAAAGAAAACCCTTTTTGAAGATATTTTTTGCCTGTGTCCTCTTTGCTTTGGCTGCTTGGTCCCTCACAATTGGTGGCAGCAGTGGGATTTGCCAGTTGAGGACACAGTTTTTTTTTCTTTGAGGTTTTTTCACCCCCAGAAAAAGAAAAGGAAAATGCATCGGGGAGGAAAGGTGGAAAAGAAGAAAGGAGTAACTGTTCAGAAGGAAGCTGATGCTGAGGAGGAAATTGGAATCTCTGAAATGGTGGAGAGCACTGAGGTTGAAGAAAGGGAGCCATCTCTGTCAGATCTGATGTCAATATTGCAAGCTCATATGGGTCAACAGGAGGCTCGGGAAGCAAGGCAAGAAGAGGTAACTGCACGACAAGAACAAAAATTCAAAGCATTGCAACATCAGTTTCAGCTTTTACAGTTAGAGGTGCAGTCCCGGACATCACCAGTACCAGAGCTACCATTACCTACCACAGAGTCACCAGAGTCAAGGGAGCTACCTCACATTTCTAGTTCTCCTCAAGCTCAAGCTGAATCCAGTCAGTCATTATCAGGTCAGTTTTCATTGCATGAACCCAGACTGGAAAAGTTGACTGATAGTGATGATATTGAGCATTTTTTGACTACATTTGAACGCATTGCCTTAGCATATCGTTGGGAAAAAACAGAGTGGGTTTTTCGATTAATACCACTGCTAACGGGCAAGGCAAGAGGGGCATATGTTCATATGGATATTGATGACTCTCTCAGCTATGACAAAGTTAAAGCTGCAATTTTGTCCAAGTATGATGTTAACCCTGAGACCTACAGGCAGCGATTCCGTTCACTGGAAGTCAGGCTTGATGAGAACCCTAAGGAGTTGTATGCTCGACTTAAAGATCTGTACGGGAAATGGATTCAGCCAAAAGGTAAAACGAACCAAGAAATTGGTGAAGTAATCATCCTTGAACAATATTTGAGAATGTTGTCCTCTGAGCTACAGGTTTGGATTCGAGAGCACAACCCGTCTTCTGCAGCGAAGGCAGCTGAGCTGGCAGAAGTATTTGTAGCTGCCAGGAGGAAAGGGCAACCTTGGGCCTGTAATGCAAATAAAATGCCAAAGGAAGGCCCCAAATCAGCCCAGATGTATTATCAAAGGCCATTGTCAGCAGATAAAACTCCTGTGGGTGAGAACCAGTTTGCTGGTAGACCATTAAAAAATTCAAAAAAGATCATTTGTTACCTCTGTGGGTTAGAGGGCCACACAAAGCCAATGTGCCCAAAAACCTCAGCTAAGATGGTTCATATGTGTTTTATGCCACGTTCACATGCTGAACATGGGCTCCAGTTCAATTCAATTCAATTCAATTCAATTTTATTTATATAGCGCCAAATCACAACAAATGTCGCCTCAAGGCGCTTCATAGATACAGAGAAAAGCCCAACAATCATATGACCCCCTATGAGCAAGCACTTTGGCGACAGTGGGAAGGAAAAACTCCCTTTTAACAGGAAGAAACCTCCGGCAGAACCAGGCTCAGGGAGGGGCGGCCATCTGCTGCGACCGGTTGGGGTGAGAGAAGGAAGACAGGATAAAGACATGCTGTGGAAGAGAGACAGAGATTAATAACAGATACGATTCAATACAGAGAGGTCTGTTAATACATAGTGAGTGAGAAAGGTGACTGGAAAGGAAAAACTCAATGCATCATGGGAATCCCCCGGCAGCCTACATCTATTGCAGCATAACTAAGGGAGGATTCAGGGTCACCTGGTCCAGCCCTAACTATATGCTTTAGCAAAAAGGAAGGTTTTAAGCCTATCTTAAAAGTAGAGATAGTGTCTGTCTCCTGAATCCAAACTGGAAGCTGGTTCCACAGAAGAGGGGCCTGAAAACTGAAGGCTCTCCCTCCCATTCTACTTTTAAATACTCTAGGAACAACAAGTAGGCCTGCAGAGTGGGAGCGAAGTGCTCTAATAGGGTGATATGGTACTACAAGGTCATTAAGATAAGATGGGGCCTGATTATTTAAGACCTTGTATGTGAGGAGCAGGATTTTGAATTCAATTCTGGATTTAACAGGAAGCCAATGAAGGGAAGCCAAAACAGGAGAAATATGCTCTCTCCTTCTAGTCCCTGTCAGTACTCTTGCTGCAGCATTTTGGATTAACTGAAGGCTTTTCAGTGAGTTTTTTGGACATCCTGATAATAATGAATTGCAGTAGTCTAGCCTGGAAGTAATAAATGCATGAACTAGTTTTTCAGCGTCACTCTGAGACAGGATATTTCTAATTTTAGAGATGTTGCGCAAATGGAAGAACGCAGTCTTACATATTTGTTTAATATGTGCGTTGAAGGACATATCCTGGTCAAAAATGACTCCAAGGTTCCTCACAGTGTTACTGGAGGCCAAGGTAATGCCATCCAGAGTAAGAATCTGGTTAGATACCATATTTCTAAGCTTTTCAGCGCCGAGTACAATGACCTCAGTTTTATCTGAGTTAAGAAGCAGAAAGTTAGTGGCCATCCAAGTCTTTATGTCTTTGAGACATTCCTGCAGTTTAACTAATTGGTGTGTGTTATCTGGCTTCATGGACAGATAGAGCTGGGTGTCATCTGCATAGCAGTGAAAATGTATGCTATGTCTTCTAATGATGCTGCCTAGGGGAAGCATGTATAATGTAAACAGAATTGGTCCTAGCACCGAACCCTGTGGAACTCCATAATTAACCTCAGTGTGTGAAGAGGACTCTCCATTTACATGCACAAATTGGAGTCTATTAGATAGATATGATACAAACCACTGCAGTGCAATACCTGTAATACCTACAGCATGTTCTAATCGCTCTAATAGAATATTATGGTCAACAGTATCGAATGCTGCACTAAGGTCAAGAAGGACAAGCACAGAGATGAGTCCACTGTCAGAGGCCATAAGAAGATCATTTGTAACCTTCAATAAAGCTGTTTCTGTGCTGTGATGAACTCTGAAACCTGACTGAAACTCTTCAAATAAACCATTCCTCTGCAGATGATCTGTTAGCTGTTTGACAACTACTCTTTCAAGGATTTTTGATATGAAAGGAAGGTTGGAGATTGGCCTATAATTAGCTAAGACTGCTGGGTCTAGAGATGGCTTTTTGAGTAAAGGTTTAACTGCAGCCACCTTGAAGGCCTGTGGTACATAGCCGATTATTAGAGATAGGTTGATCATATATAAGATCGAAGAATTAATCAATGGCAGGACTTCTTTGAGCAGTTTTGTAGGAATGGGGTCTAAAAGACACGTTGATGGTTTGGAGGAAGTAATTATTGAAGTTAACTCAGAAAGATCGATTGGAAAAAAAGAGTCTAACTTAACATCAATGAAACTAAGAGTAGCTGTAGATAATATTACATCTGTGGGATGATTATTGGTAATTTTTTCTCTAATGATAAAAATTTTATTTGTGAAGAAGTTCATGAAGTCATCACTAGTTAACGTTAAAGGGATGGTTGGCTCAACAGAGCTCTGACTTTTTGTCAGCCTGGCTACAGTGCTGAAGAGAAACCTGGGGTTGTTCTTATTTTCTTCAATCAGTGATGAGTAGTAAACTGTTCTGGCTTTGCGGAGGGCTTTCTTATAAAGCAACAAACTATTTCTCCAGGCTAAATGATGATCCTCTAAATTTGTGACACGCCATTTCCTCTCCAGATTACGAGTCATCTGCTTTAGGGTACGTGTTTGAGAATTATACCACGGGGTCAGGTACTTCTGATTAGAGACCTTAGTTTTCACTGGAGCTACAGTATCCAGAGTCGTACGTAGTGAGGAGGTGAAATTATTAACAAGATAATCGACCTCTGTTGGGGTAGCGTTCAGATAGCTGCTCTGCTCTGTGTTGGTACAGGGCATTGACGATGATAACAGTGGCTGGATTATATTCTTAAACTTAGTTACAGCGCTTTCAGAAAGACATCTACTTTGATAAAGTCCACTCTCCACTGCTGCGTAATCAATTATTGTAAATGTAAATGTTATCAAGAAATGATCAGACAGGAGAGGGTTTTCAGGAAACACTGTTAAATGTTCAGTTTCTATGCCATATGTTAAAACAAGATCTAGAGTGTGATTAAAGTGGTGGGTGGGTTCTTTTACATTTTGAGAGAAACCAATTGAGTCTAACAACAGATTAAATGCCATGTTGAGGCTGTCATTTTTAGCATCTACATGGATGTTAAAATCACCCACAATAATTATTTTATCTGAGCTCAGAACTAAATTAGATATAAAGTCTGAGAAATCAGACAGAAACTCTGTGTAAGGCCCAGGTGGACGATAGATGATAACAAGTAAGACTGGTTTCTGAGTTTCACAGCTGGGGTGGACAATGCTAAGCATCAGGCTTTCAAATGAATTAAAAGTCTGTCTTGGTCTTTCATTAATTAATAGACTGGTGTGAAAAATTGCTGCCACACCACCCCCTCGACCTGTGCTTCGAGATTTCTGGTAGTTAGAATGACTCGGGGGTGTTGATTCATTTAAACTAACATAATCATCCTGCTGCAACCAGGTTTCTGTAAGGCAGAGTAAATCAATTTGTTGATCAATTATTAAGTCATGTACTAACAGAGACTTGGAGGAGAGAGACCTAATATTTAATAATCCACATTTCACTGTTTTACTCTTTGGTTCAGATGTGGATACTGTATTGTTCTTTCTTTGTGATTGTTTAAGTTGTTTGTTGCTGGTTTTTAGTTTGTTTTTTGTCTTTTTGGAAGCAGACACAGTCTCTATGGAGATGGGTTTTTGGGGGGGTAGCAGGAGGAGAGAAGCTGCAGAGAGGCGTGTAAGACTGCAACTCTGCTTCCTGGTCCCAACTCTGGATAGTCATGTTTTGAGGGGTTTAATAAATTTGTCGATATTTCTAGAAATGAGAGCTGCTCCATCCAAAGTGGGATGGATGCCATCTCTCCTAACAAGACCAGGTTTCCTCCAGAAGGTTTGCCAATTATCTATGAAGCCCACATCGTTTCTGGGACACCACTCAGACAGCCAGCAATTTAAGGAGAACATGCGGCTAAACATGTCACTCCTGGTCTGATTGGGGAGGGGACCAGAGAAAACTACAGAGTCCGACATTGTTTTGGCAAAGTTACACACCAATTCAATATTGATTTTAGTGACCTCCGATTGGCGTAACCGGGTGTCATTACTGCCGACGTGAATTATGATTTTATTGAATTTACGTTTACCCTTAGCCAGCAGTTTTAAATTTCCTTCAATGTCGCCTGCTCTGGCCCCTGGAAGACAATTGACTATGGTTGCCGGTGTCTCTAGCTTCACATGTCTGAGAACAGAGTCACCAATTACCAGAGTTTGACCCCCGGCGGGTGTGTCACCGAGTGGGGAAAAACGGTTAGACACATGAACGGGTTGGTGGTGTACCTGGGGCTTCTGTTTAGGACTACGCTTCCTTCTCACCGTTACCCAGCCTTTCCCCAGCTGCTTGGGGTCTGCCGGGGAACAGCTAGCGGGGCCTACGCTATCTTCGGCTGCACCAGCTACAGGGGCCTGGCTAGCTAAGGGTGAGAGCAGGGTGCAAAGCCGAGTCTCCAATTCAGTAATCCTGGCCTCCAGAGCTGCAAATATGCTACATTTGTTACAGATATCATTACTGCTAAAGGAGGCCGAGGAGTAACTAAACATCTGACACAATGAGCAAGAAAGTGCAGAAGGGACAGGTGAAGTAGCCATGGTGCTAACGGGTCGGCTACGAGCTAAGCTAGCGAAACAGTACAGAGACAGTGAGTGAATACTATAAATTAGGTAGTGAGTACACAGAAAGTGTGCTTCGGATGAAGCACGTGAAGATTATACTGTGAAAAAAGAATGTATTTAAAAGTTGTTAATTAAACTGCTAAGCAAATAAGCTACTCAGAAACACCACTGTGTTTGAGCAGGAACAGGAAGCGATACTATACCACAGAGCGAGCGAGCGAACACCAAGTGACAGCGCCACCGACAGGAGACCTAGTGGCCAGTGTGACCAGACTGTTAAAATGATAAAAATTGAAGCTAATGGAACAACTTTAAGAGCTTTACTTGATTCTGGCAGTTCACGTACACTGATACACAGAGATTTTGTGCCCCCCAATATTGTCCGTGTCAGTGATACCATCCCCATTTGTTGTGTGCACGGAGATGAGAAGATGTACTCAACAGCTGACATGTACATTAAAGTGAATGGACAGACTTACCTTTTAAATGTTGGGGTGGTTGATAACCTGCCTTATTCAGCTATTCTGGGACGAGATTTTCCAGTGCTTTTTGATTTGTTGGAATCAGACCAGAATCATCAATGCAATGTGGCTGTTACTGGAGCTCAAGCTCAAAAATCTAGTGAAACCTCAGAAGTTTTCAGTGCCTTGCCATTTTTTAATGAGGAATGGGAAGTTGCACCTGGGAAGCCTCGGAAAAGTCGCAGACAGAGGAGACAGGAGAAGTTCCAGCATACTATAGTACACCCAGAAATGCATACTGACCCAGACTTGCCTTTGGGACTTCAAATTCCTGGCAATATAATAGAGTTGCAAAAAACTGATCCAAGTTTAGCTTCCTGTTTTCAGCGAGCGATAGACAAGGACCAAGTAGAGGAGGCAGGCATTAACAAAAGTGACTATGTCTTGCAAAATGGCATACTTTACCATCAGATGGGCTCACTTCTGAAGCTAGTGGTCCCCCAAGAAGTTAGAGAAACCGTGCTTAATTTGGGACACTCTATTCCCTGGTCTGGCCACCTTGGTAAGCACAAAACCACAGCTCGTATTAAACAACATTTTTTCTGGCCTGGCCTCCATAGAGATGTAGCCTACTTCTGTAAGAGCTGTCCTCAGTGCCAGATGACATCCTCCAAAGTCCCTTCCAAAGCTCCCCTCCAACCACTGCCTATTATTGGTACCCCATTTGAGCGCCTCGGAATGGATATTGTTGGACCCGTTGAGAAGAGTAAGTCAGGGAATCGCTATATGCTTGTAATCACTGATTATGCAACTAAATATCCAGAGGTCTTCCCACTGAAATCCATCAAGGCAAAATCAGTAGCTTTCTGCCTTGTACAGCTCTTTGCAAGAGTAGGGTTCCCACAGGAAATACTGACTGATCAGGGGAGTAACTTTATGTCCAACTTACTAAAACAGGTGTACAAGCTGCTGGGCATTAGAAGCCTGAGAACCACCCCATACCATCCTCAGACTGATGGGCTAACAGAACGGTTCAATCAGACTCTGAAGCAGATGCTCCGGAAGGTGGTAGATAAGAATGGTGCTGATTGGGATCAGTGGCTTCCTTATCTTCTCTTTGCCTACAGGGAAGTGCCACAAGCCTCCACTGGTTTCTCTCCTTTTGAACTTTTGTATGGGTATGAGGTACAAGGACCTCTAGCCCTGTTAAGAAACATCTGGGAGGGAGGCAAGGAAATGATGGACTCTGTTAACATTGTTTCCTATGTTGTGCAGATGAGGGAGCGACTGCAGAAAGTGAGTGAGCTTGCTCAGTCAAATATGACCAAAATCCAGCAGAAGCAGAAGTTTTGGTATGACCGAGCAGCTCGTCAGAGGTCTTTTAGTCCTGGACAAAAGGTGTTGGTGCTCCTCCCCACTGACAACAACAAGCTATTGGCTAAGTGGCAAGGGCCCTTTGAGGTTCAGAAGAAATTGGGGTCCACTACTTACCAAGTGTTCATCCCGAGAAAGCCACGCTCCAGCAGGGTTCTGCACATAAATCTTTTGAAGGAATGGGCGCAGCGCCCTGAAAAGACAGCAGAGGTTATGCTCATAAGGGGTGTGCCAGAGGAAGAAGAGGTTGGTGAGCAATACTTGCCTTCTGCTGATGTGGTAGATTTTGACCTTAGTCATCTGCCAGATGATAAACAGCTTCAGGTGAGAGCTGCATGCAACTCTGAGGTGCTTCAAGTGAATCCTGGACGAACAGATATTGTTGAGCATGACATTGTCATTAAAGAGGGCGTCTCAGTAAAGCGTTTGAGCTACAGGATCCCTGAACGTCTGCTGATATCCCTGAAGAAGGAAATTGACCTCATGTTGTCCTTGGGGATCATCGAGCCATCAAAGAGTGAGTGGTGTAATCCGGTGGTCCTGGTGCCAAAGAAGGATGAAAGCATGAGGTTCTGTATAGACTTCAGGTACCTAAACTCAATATCACTGTTTGATTCATACCCCACGCCACGCATTGATGATTTGCTGGAACGGCTGGGGAAGGCAAAGTACTTGACCACACTTGACCTGTGCAAGGGATATTGGCAGGTGCCACTCACGGAGCAATCAAAGAAGTTGACTGCCTTTCGAACACCTTGGGGTCTCTTCCAGTTTACAGTGATGCCATTCGGGCTGCATGGGGCTCCAGCAACCTTTCAGAGATTAATGGACCAAGTACTATGTGGTTTCTCAGATTTTGCATCTGCATATCTTGATGATATTGTCATCTACAGCACCACATGGGAGGAACACTTGGAACATCTGCATGCTGTCTTCGACCGTCTTGGCACTGCTGGGTTGACGGTGAACCCCTCTAAGTGTGTTTTTGCCTCTGCTGAGACTGCGTACCTGGGCCATGTGATCGGGAATGGGGTGATCAAGCCTCAGGTCAGTAAGATTCAAGCCATTGAGTCTTGTCCTCTCCCACAGACAAGGAAGCAACTAAGATCCTTTTTGGGCATGGCAGGCTTTTATCGTCGGTTCATACCACAATTTTCCACCAGGGCAGCTCTACTAACGGACTTGATAGGCATCAAGTGTCCTAATCAGATTAACTGGACAGAGGAGGCTATAGCAGCTTTCAAGGACATCAGTCAATCACTGAGTAGTGAACCAGTTTTGTACAGTCCAGACTTTAATGAGCCCTTTTTCCTTCAAACTGATGCATCTCATAGGGGTCTGGGAGCAGTGCTACTTCAAGGTTTGGAAGGAGAACGTCATCCTGTTGCTTATATCAGCCGAAAGCTGTTCCCAAGAGAGGTTCGATATTCAACAGTGGAAAAGGAGGCCCTTGCCATCAAGTGGGCCCTTGATTCCTTCAGGTACTACCTTCTTGGAAGAGAATTCACCCTGGAGACGGATCACAGTGCACTTCAGTGGATGGAAAAGATGAAAGATAAGAACGGAAGGATCACAAGATGGTACCTTGCTCTGCAACCTTTCCGGTTTGTCATCAAGCACATTCCTGGGAAGAACAACGTTACTGCCGACTTCCTCTCTCGCTGTACCAGCGAGAGTCCTGAAGAGGGGGGGTGTGTGATGGCATCAGCCACACAGGGGTAAATTAGTTCATTTTTCACTTTATTAGTTTGCTTTGCAGTTTTCTTCATTATAATTCATTAATCATTTGGTTAAACCTAGCACTGGTATTATGAGGCGCGCACATAATAACATTGTGTGGTTTTTCTAAAATGTTTTGTTATATTAATTATGTTTTTCTTTCTTTGAGTTACCTGGGTTTGGGCGGTGGCTGTTTCCTGTCTGGGCAAAAGGCGTGGCTGAGGACTCTGTGAACAAAATGCCTGCTCAGCAGGACCAACCATGGGCTTACCAGGAGCAGGGGTGTTTTAGGTTTAGTTAGGTTATTCTGTGTTTAGTTAATATTAGTGTGTTTTTGTTTCCCCCCTATTGTGTTCAAATGGTTTGGCCAAATCATTATAAAAGCTACCCTCATGTGTCTTTGTAATTAGGTCAGTTTGTGAGTTAAGTTGTGTCTCATTTTGTTTAAGTTTCTGGAAATTACTTTTCGTAGAGTTATATTTAGTTGACCTCTTTTATGGGCCTGCTAAGTATGTTTTTGAATTTTGTTAATTTTGAACTTTTTGAGGGTTAAAATAAAGAAAACCCTTTTTGAAGATATTTTTTGCCTGTGTCCTCTTTGCTTTGGCTGCTTGGTCCCTCACAATATAGCACAATTCAACAACAAGGTGATTCAAAGTGCTTTACGGATACATTAGAAACAAAAACAATGATTTAAAATTGATTAAAACAAGCAAACTGACTAAATAACAAACAAACAAACAAAACAGTATATAAAATCAAAAATCAAAACAGATAAAATCCGAACAGTAGATAAAATCAGTAGTTAAAATGTAAGTTTTGACATTTAAGCTTAAGTGCGGATTTGGTGCTTTATTTAAATGCAGCTGAGAATAAGTGAGTCTTCAAACTGGATTTAAATAAACTGAGTGTTTCAGCTGATCTGAGGCTTTCTGGGAGTTTGTTCCAGATCTAAGGAGCATAAAAGCTGAATGCAGCTTCTCCGTGTCTGGTTCTGACTCTGGGAACTGATAAAAGACCGGATCCAGATGACCTGAGGGATCTGGAAGGTTCATACTGGGTCAGGAGGTCACTGATGTATTTTGGTCCTAAACCATTCAGAGCTTTATAGACCAGCATCAGAACTTTAAAGTCTATCCTCTGACGGACAGGCAGCCAGTGTAAAGACCTCAGAGCTGGACTGATGTGGTCCACTTTTTTGGTCTTAGTGAGGACTCGAGCAGCAGAGTTCTGAATGAGCTGTAGTTGTCTGACTGATTTTTTTAGGTAGACCTGTAAAGATGCTGTTACAGTAATCAAGCCTACTAAAGATGAATGCATGGACTAGTTTTTCCAGGTCCTATTGAGACATCAGATCTTTTATCCTTGATATATTCTTGAGGTGATAGTAAGCTGATTTTGTTATTGTCTTAATGTGTTTTTCTAAGTTTAGGTCTGCATCCATCACTACACCCAAATTTCTTGCCTGGTTTGTGGTTTTTAGTTGTATAGATTGAAGTTCTCTGGTGACCTAAAGGTAACTGCCATGCACAGAACTGTACAAATGTGTGTTACTGTTTGTAGCACCCTCAAGGATTGACGTACGCACGATGTAGTATAGAACAGGGTTTATTCTGGTCTTGGCAACCCGTGAGAACTGCTCACGGACAAAACAATAAAACAAAAACATCACATCAAAATGTGCTCTTGTACATAGTGTCAATCAATCAAAAATCCTTAATTACAGAAAATAAAACATTTAAAATACACAAACCTCGTGAGCTGACATCCAGGAAGTGCTAAATAGTCCTTTATGGCCTTATTGCCTTATCTTCCATCTTCCTTGTCAATTATTTCCACTCTTTAAATTATATTTTCTCCATGTGTGGAGCTAACTGTGAGCTGCCGCATGCAGACACCGTGTGCGCTAGCAAAAGAAAAAGTGGCGGGGTGGAGACCCAAACAGCAAAGCTGTACCCTACACAGTTCACCACCAGAGGGCGCAAAGGAACAAAATCCAGACATACAGCTTAACAAATATCAAATACAACAAACATCAAATGCAAAAGACCGTTACACTCCCACCAATCACTTGTGATTAAAAAGAATAAAGTATTGCCTATGAACTAATGAACGGCTTTTGAATGAACTATCATGAATTATCCTTTAAGCAGAGTGCGGTGGAGAATCTTCTTCCGCTTCCATCAGAATGACTGTCTTCTGAATGGGTCTTTCCAGGTGCACAGGTTTGGAGGTACGTTTTCCTGCCCTATCCAGGGTTGGATCACTCAGCAGAAATTTCACCTTCCTCACTTTTCCATCCTTTCGAGGATACATTTCAATGATCCTTGCCAACTTCCACTGGTTGCGTGGAGTTATCTCATCCTTCAGGAGGACAACATCATTGATATTAGCATTCCTGTGCTCTTTGGTCCACTTCTGTCTGCCTTGAAGATTTAACAAATACTCCTTTTTCCACCTTGTCCAGAAAGTGTTGGCAAGTAGTTGAACACGACACCACCTCTTACGGAGATAAAGATCTTCTTTCACAAACCTTCCTGGAGGTGGAGAGATGATTCAATTCAATTCAATTCAATTCAATTTTATTTATATAGCGCCAAATCATAACAAATGTCGCCTCAAGGCGCTTCATAGATACAGAGAAAAGCCCAACAATCATATGACCCCCTATGAGCAAGCACTTTGGCGACAGTGGGAAGGAAAAACTCCCTTTTAACAGGAAGAAACCTCCGGCAGAACCAGGCTCAGGGAGGGGCGGCCATCTGCTGCGACCGGTTGGGGTGAGAGAAGGAAGACAGGATAAAAGACATGCTGTGGAAGAGAGACAGAGATTAATAACAGATACGATTCAATACAGAGAGGTCTGTTAACACATAGTGAGTGAGAAAGGTGACTGGAAAGGAAAAACTCAATGCATCATGGGAATCCCCCGGCAGCCTACATCTATTGCAGCATAACTAAGGGAGGATTCAGGGTCACCTGGTCCAGCCCTAACTATATGCTTTAGCAAAAAGGAAAGTTTTAAGCCTAATCTTAAAAGTAGAGATAGTGTCTGTCTCCCGAATCCAAACTGGAAGCTGGTTCCACAGAAGAGGGGCCTGAAAACTGAAGGCTCTCCCTCCCATTCTACTTTTAAATACTCTAGGAACAACAAGTAGGCCTGCAGAGCGGGAGCGAAGTGCTCTAATAGGGTGATATGGTACTACAAGGTCATTAAGATAAGATGGGGCCTGATTATTTAAGACCTTGTATGTGAGGAGCAGGATTTTGAATTCAATTCTGGATTTAACAGGAAGCCAATGAAGGGAAGCCAAAACAGGAGAAATATGCTCTCTCTTTCTAGTCCCTGTCAGTACTCTTGCTGCAGCATTTTGGATTAACTGAAGGCTTTTCAGTGAGTTTTTTGGACATCCTGATAATAATGAATTGCAGTAGTCCAGCTTGGAAGTAATAAATGCATGAACTAATTTTTCAGCGTCACTCTGAGACAGGATATTTCTAATAAAAAAATGAAGCACCAGAATATTGCTGCAAAGTAAAACGAGGAGAGAAAAAAAAAACAATCACAAATTTCCATAATGAGACATGATTGTGGACTTCATGGTTAGTATGTGATTCGGTGTTAAAGGTTCTGGGTTTGATGGATCACATAGTTGGTCAGTAGTCAATGGTCTGTTATTACAGTTTTTCTCAGTTGCTTTGGTGCATTTCTCACAACAGAATTGATCTCTGCACCACTACTAAGGCTCTTCTCAAAACAATTAGTGCAAACTGCAAAACATGGTGGATAACTTGCAAAAGTGAGTCACTTCATCAAAAAGAAAAGTCAGTTGTTCAAAAGCAAGTCAGTTGCTCAAAATAAGTAGTCAATGCTTCAAAAGCAAGTCCCTTAATCAAAACAGATAATATATTCATCAAAAGCAAGTACTTATATCAATCAAAGTGTCAGGGCTGTCACAATTACAAGTCATAACACCAGCACCTTTGGTCACAAAATCAAATGGTTTGAACATGTTCTCATGGTGATGGATTTCTTTGTAGGTGCTTCCCAATGACATGTCAAGTCTGGACAGCATGCATGCCATGTTGAAAACCATAAATTGTAAAGGACAATCAAGACACTTCATATGCACTCTTGATAATATTCAATTGAAACTGTTCACAGCATTGTGCAACTGGGGAAATACAGTAAATCAAACATTTTACAGCAAACATAAACTCACTTAGACAGTAAACCTTACTGCAGTAGTTATGAAACAAAAAAACCCCCTGAAAAACAGACACTGCTGCATTGATATCTAGACGCTCCCTTCTGTCTGCCCACATATTTGCATCAACATCACAGCGAATGTCAGCTCTATCGATGCATCGGGGAAAGTATCTTCTGGGGTGTCGAATCCACCCTCTGCAGGACTCTGCTGTGATGTCATCACAAGCTGCATCCATAGCTGCTAGCAGGGTCATTTGGGTATGTGGATGTCTGTCATATACCATCCACCTCCAGGAAGAGAAAAACTCCTCAATTGGATTTAGGAATGGAGTGTAAGGAGGAAGAAACTCCATAAGCATCCTGTCGTGTGCTGTAAATCACTGCCTGACTACAGCAGAGTGATGGAAGCTAACATTATCCCAAACCACTACATACATTGTCCGATTGTCACCAGGATCATCCCTTTCATTTTGTGGTATTAGGTCCCTATAAAGAGTGTCCAGAAAAGCCAACAAGTGTTGTGTATTGTATGCACCAATACGAGGAATATGGGTGTGAATGCCATTTTCTGAGATTGCTGCACACATTGTAATATTTCCTCCTCGTTGGCCTGGGACATCAATGGTGGCTCTTTCTCCAATGTGATTTCGTCCACGCCGTCTGCCTTTTGCGAGATTGAATCCCGCTTTGTCAAGATATACAAACGTGTGCAGGGGTTCCCTGGCCTCCAATTCCAGGATATGCTATACAAAGGATGAGAATAAAAAAGTCTGTAATGGTGCATTTGGCACAACAGATTGTACAGTTTGAAGTGTAAATAGGATTACAGTAACATGCATAAATGTAAGTGCAGTACATGGCCTAAACTTTTACAGTAAACAGAGGTACATATGCAAACATGTTTTACCTGTACATACTGGTGACGGAGCTCCTTCACTCGATCACTGTTCCGTTCAAATGGTACTTTGTACAATTGCTTCATGGACATTTCATTCCGTCTGAGGACTCTGTCTATGGTGGAAATTGATATTGACTGAATATTTCCGAAGATGGTGTCATCTTCTACAACAGTTCTTTGTATTTCTCTCAGTCTCAAAGCGTTGTTTGCAGCCACCATTGCACAAATTCTTTCGTCTTGCTGCGGAGTCAAAAGTGGACCTCTTCCACCTCTTCTAGGTTGTCTGGCAGTCCTTTTTGAGATGCAGATGAAAAAACACAAACATAAATAAGCGCAAACATGCTTACAGTAATTGTTACAGGACTATCATTCAAAACTCCTTTCTTTACAGCATTACTGTATTGTACCACAGCCAGTGTTGGGAAGGTTACTTTTAAAATGTATTCCATTACAGATTACAGAATACATGCCCTAAAATGTATTCTGTAACGTATTCCGTTACGTTACTCAATGAGAGTAACGTATTCTGAATACTTTGAATTACTTAACATATTATCATGCATTTTACAACTACATGAATGTACTATTGCTGTGTGATTTATTACTATTACTGAAGGTCCGCGGCCCCGATACGGTGGGTTCTGTGTCAGGCTCGTAGCCAAAAACTAGCTTTACTTTGTTGTCTGGGTCAACTCTGCTTGTGAGAGACAGAGAGAGGTGTTGAAAGGCTGCTCCAACAGAACTTATTGTTTCGGAGGAAAACACGAACAAAGCGTACAGTCGAGTCTTAATAGCTTACTTACAACTGGGCTCGTCAGGCACTCTTCTTGGCTGCAGTGGTTATTACAGTTTTTCTCCATTGGTTTGGCTCATTTCTTTAAACAGAAATTACATTCTCAAAACTCTAAGATCATTTGGCAAAACACTCTTACAGTTTAGCACAACACTATATCTCACCTGCAAAAGCTCATATCTCTTCCAAAACTGTTCACTCAGGCTTCAATCTAAATTCCTTTCTCATATAAACAGTCAGTGTCTCCAAAATGGCAAAGATCCTTCTCAATAGCTTTGGCTCATTTCTCGACACAGATCGGACATTCTCATCATTCTTGGTGCTTTTGTCAAAATAAACCTGGTTGGTTGATCACAACAACCTGGTCCACTTGCAAAAGCTCATATCTCCCCTAAAACAGTTCACTCATGTGTCAAAACTACATTTCTTTCTAATCTGAATAGTCAGTGCCCCCAAAATGCATCATCCCTTTGGCATTGTGTGAGTACTGCCATACAAAATGTTTAGATGTTTTGTCACTATGGCAGAGGACCAACAATATACAACAGAAAAGAGTAGCCTCCAAGGTTTGACATCACAGATTGCACTCACACTACCAAGGAAATGATAACTATTTTTTATTCACACGCAAAGAAAGTTTCATACATATGTAAAAAGAAAATGTGCATTACAGTAGTAAATTGTATGAACACAAAATCAAAAAACAAGGACTTATTCAGTGTTCGCTGTACTCATTCTCCCGCTACACAGTGACTGGAATACTTCTCTAAACGGTATAAATTATGTAATTCCATAGTTTACAGTAATTTGTTCAATATATTTCTTGTCATATTTAGTATCAAAACATTCCACTAGTCCTCTCCACCTGCTAGTATAGACCTACCACTGTAGGCAGATGCACACAAAATCTCTACAGTAAGTTATACATTTTTTGCCTCACGCACAGTGCCCTGTCCTATACAACATATAATTCCATCATAGATTACATAGAGTACATACCTGTTTTCCCTGCGAAAGATTTGGATAATGGAGGAGACTGTAGAGCGAGGCACATTAGGCTGCACTCGACGACCTGCCTCTGACATTGTGAGGCCATGGTTTATGACATGGTCTATAACTGTGGCCCGAATTTCATTCGGGACAGCACAGTGTCTTCGCGCTCCTCGGCCTCCTCTTCCCCCTATTCCTCCACCACGCATTCTCAGTCCTCCTCTTCTTCTTCTTCTTCCTCCTCTTCCTTGAGGAAGAACTTCCCCTTGTCTGTTTGCTTGGCCTTGTCTATCCATGTTCAGAGATCTGACTGGCTCTGGTCAAGCTCTATATATCTGTGTTTGGCAGCACACAATCATGGAACACACTTGTGTGTGACACCTAGTTTCACCTGACTGTCAATGACTGTCATCAATTTATCAAATATTCAAAGAAATTCATATATGGTATTCATGGTATTCAATTTTGACAATTGAACAGACGGTTGTGCATGCGAGTACTTATACAATGAAATCATGCTGACATGTTTTGGAGAGAATGATCATTAGACTGAGAATCAACTAATCAGTTTAGATCTACAAGATCTATTCATTTGGAAAATGTGCTACATGTGGGCTAACTGTATAACTGTAGGCTACTTGTACTTAATCATTTGCAAAGATGCACTGAGACAATTGAGACATGTACTAAGGCATTTGCCATTTGATAAAATGAATGAGAAATGCCATTCTGTTGTGAACATATGCCAAGAGGTTTGGAGGTTTGTCCATGTTATTTTGAGAATGTAATTTCTGTTTCAAGAAATGAGCCAAACCAATCGAGAAAAACTGTATTATATTTACATGCTTCCAGCTCCCATTTTTGCTCGATGACAGCTCGTACTTTTCCTTTTTCTCCCTCCCTCGCTCACAGACACATAACGTGTATGGCAGTCCATTCTCCCTGCAGCACGGACTACACTGCCTATGATGCTACATTCTTTAGAGCTATACCTGTAGCATTCTGCCTATTAGCTTAGCACAACAACAACAATAAGGCCTCTCTCACCCAGGAAACACGCAGAGCGAGAGCGTCACCCTGTAACCATGGCAACCGCAACGCTGCCGCCTGGAACTAGAGAACACAGCTGTCAAACAAAACCCAAACAGTCCTGACCCGCCACAATATGAAACAGGAAAGTACCGCCGTGTAATCCATTTATTTCAACAAAGTAACTGTATTCTAAATACCACCTTTTTCAACAGTACCTGTAACGGAATACAGTTACTCATATTTTGTATTTTAAATACGTAACGGCGGTACATGTATTCCGTTACTCCCCAACACTGGTAATAAAGTACTACTTTTGAAAATGGGTAATCAGTAAAGTAACAGGATTACTTTCTAAAATAAGTAATCAATAATTAGTAACTAATTACTATTTTCAAGTAACTTGACCAACACTGTTCATATGAAAAAGATATATATAAATCTTATAAAGTTTGTATCTGTCTTGTGTGAAACTTGTATGAAAAGCATACAAGAGTGAAAACACATATAAGATCCCTTGAAAAAAATTATATAAATGAAACTTCTATGCTTTGGATACTTCCTAAAACAATATATGAAAGTAATGAGAAAGTGGCCACTTTCATGAGTAAATCCTATAAGCCTTATATGATTCACTATATGAAGTAGGCCACATCTTATGCAAGGTTTTTATAAGTTTTTAATATTTCTTTTCCAAATGGGTGTTTTGTTGTGTTTAGTGCCCACATGGGACAGTTTCCATTTTGTTGTGCTATTGTATCAGGAATGACTGTACAGTGACAGTAAAGAGTTATCTTATCTCATCTTATTTGAACATTACTGAAGTAATTTATTATTTAATAGTTTAACATAAAACACTATTTATAAATTAATATTTCAAAAACAAATGATGAATCCATTAACAAATATTTCAAATCAACAATTCATTTCACAAAAAAGAATTTATTTTAAAAAATACAATGGAAAAATGGAAAAAAGTAAATGTATTAAAAAACCAAATGTTTATTTGTGACTGAAAATAGTGATTCTGATTTGAAAATCAATTTCCTCACTGGATTTCCTTTCCTGTTAGCTCATGGATTAGGTATTATATTAGCAAATGTATTAGCTTTGGGTTAACTACTGGATTAGCTAACAGATTAACTTTTGGATTTTGGTTCTCGTTTCCAAAATCCAGAAGCAATGCAAATTATGCGATGTAATGAGCACTCTGATTGGTAAGACTGAAGCAAGCTGTTTGAATGGATTTTGCTACACTGCTGTTTGTGCCAATAGCTTTGCACTGCTATGAAGTGTACATGTGCTTGTACAAAAGGCCATACAGCCTCGGGATTTACACTCTGCCCAACACAGATGTATGAAGAATGAAGGGACTCTGCAATGAAATGGAAAGCTGAACATCAGAGTGTGCCCCTGTGGATAGCCTGGAGACCAGTTGGAGTAACATGCTAACATGGCTAACGCTTGCATGACCCCATGTACCCCCATTCTTTTAAGATCATGTTAGCTTATGTTAATATTACTTTCCAACAGTACAAGCTAGCTGCCATTTTGTGTAAACTAATGTGCTCTTCACAAATAAATCTTCAAGTAGCTCAGACTAAGAACCAGCACTGAGCCCTGTTATATTTATGCACAGAATACAGCCTTTTAACTCATGATTAAAATGATGTCTGTCCTGCTGGCGTGCCAGCCTCCGGCTCATCCCGAGTTGCGCGCCGTCCACCCTTAAAATAATCACATGGTTGCTGTAACAGTACACATTACCACCGACAACAACAACAGCACAAGTAGAGCACAGGTTTTAAACCAGCGAGGCACCTGCAGCTGCATTGCAGACCATGCCCCGCCACAATAATAAAGCATTTTTTAATTTAATTATAAACTTTGTCCTAATTATGTCCTGGGTTTTTACTACTTAAGAATAAAAAAGGAATCATCACAAAAAACACTTCAGGTCATGAAAATTAATTGAGATTTAGCAATTCAGAGATGCATCCACCTTCTTTATTGAAAAAGTATCGGTATTGGTATTGGCGGTACTGGCCCATATTTACTTGGTATCGGATCAATACCAAAATATGCAGTATCGCACACAACTAATGGATGAGGGATAAAATGATTCTCCCACTGAAAAGCATTGTGTCTAGTTGAATTCAATCAACCTTTTTAAAGTTAAGAGAACTGTTAGATGCTGAAATGCTCACTAAAGCTGAGGGAAAGTGAAGGTCCTTGCAACATAGATGCACTGACCCCCTCCATGAGTGTTAGTTCCCTAACCAATTACAGATCATCCTCCCAACACCTAAACTCATTGTGTGAATGCCGTGAGTTCCTATTTCTCTTTATTCTTTATTGTGTGAATGCCGTGAGTAGTTTTTCACTACTTTTCAGCACAAATTCCAGCTTCTTCAGCTGTTTTCAGCACAAACTTCAGCTTCTTTACCTCTTTTCAGCAGAAAATCTGCTTATTCACCTATAATGACAGAGCATACAGAGAAAAGTGGTGAACTGAATCAATTTCAACGTTTTTCATTGTTTTTGATTATCTGTATCTTTACCACACATTTGATCAGGTGCAGATGCTGTAGATGCTTAAATTATACTCATTGTGGACAATATAGTGGACATTCAATGCTCATATTAAGCATACTGTGTTAGATGCAGGGATTTGATTAATTTATAAAACATCTAGCTTTCATGTATTCATTTTCAAAATGTATTAATAAAGACAGGCATAAAAAACTGCACATGGTTCTTGATCATCATAATTTTTGTCCAGCTGAAAATGAATGTGTACACTCGTGTATAAAAATAGATTAATTGAAATGAGTAGTGTCATCTCTCTCTAGTGTCATACTGAATGAGAGAACTGACAGCTATTATTTTAATCACTCTGTCTCGGTTCTTTTAACTCTGAGTATCATAAAGTAATTGGATAACATACATCTGGACTGATGTGTTTACAGATATTTTAATGATGAGTTTAAAGGCTGTAGGTTGCAGCCATTGTTCTGGTATTGTGTATAGATAAATCTGCATCTCCATACAGATCTTCAGCAGAAGGAATCATGAAGTCCTCTAAAACATTCTGGTAGACTATTGTGGTGACCTTGGATTTAAGAAAACAGAGTTTATCAACACCTGCACTGGACACTGCACCCCAAATCATGACTGACTGTCGATATTTCACACTGGACCTCGAGCAGCTTGGGTTCTGTTCCTCACCCATCTTCCTCCAAACCCTTGGACCTTGATTCCTGAATGAAAGGCACACTTTACTTTCATCGGAAAACAGGATGTTTGACCACTGGCCAACAGTCCAGTCCATCTTCTCCTTGGTTCAGTTGAGTCGCTTCCGACATTGGCTCATTCCAATCTGCCAGATTCTTGAATCTTCTGTCTGATAATCCGCTGAAGGCCACGGTCATCTGTAGTTTGTAGGTTGCCTGTGTTGAAAAACTCATGTTCTTTGTAAATGTTCCTAAATTTCACTAAAATCTGTTAAGGTTTCAGGAGCACAGGGATCTGGCCTAAATATTTGTTTTAAAATGTTAGTATCATTACATAATAATTGTAAAACTTTTAGAAGTGGAATATACTTAAAAGTGTCCTGTTTCCCAGTAAAAAAGGATCTATCCCCAGGATACATTCAACAGGTTCAATGTAACATATGTGTTAAATACTTGTGAATTTCACCCAAAACACTTCTTTTTTTTTAATTAAATATGTAATTTTGCATCTCAATCTCCTACCTGTGTGATCTGAGTCTGTGTACGTTCCTGTGTGTGTGCGCGCTGCGTGGTGACGTAGGTGCGTGCATGTGTGCCCGGTCACAGCTCCTTTCAGCATGGCCGGAGGTAAGTCACTGCCACGCTGCTCTCTGCTAATTAAAGTTTGTTCAGAGCCCAAGCTGCAATGTGAATACAGCCGAACTGCCGCGTTTTTGTTTGTCATTAAGAGACTCATTTGGGATAAGTTTTGTGGAGGGCGGAGTTCGCTAATATACGCTTTTGATGAGTTTTAGCCAGGAACGCAGCTGAAATGCTAGCATGCTAAGTTAGCCTGATCGCTAGCGGCTTGTGAGCGTATTCGCTGCAGTTTTTTTTAACAGCGTGCACTCTTTTTTTCCTTCGTCAGGAGAGGTGTACTGGCAGTCGCGTGACACACACAGAACAGACCCTTATTTCTGTGTTGCAGGTATGGAGATGTTCTTATGTTTTGGAGATGCAGTCTTTCATTCATTGTTTTTATAAGTACAGTGTTGTATTGCCTGTTAGATGGCGGTTATTAATATAATTGTACTGAAGTATAATATTTGAACTATAAGCACTAGAATATTGGGTCCTGGTGATTGAATTGTATTTATCTGACTGTTTATTTGTTTTTGAATTATTTTGTTTATTGTTCTTATAAGTTGTTTTTAATGATTTTTCAGTGACATATTATTTATTTTGTGCTTTTTATTTTTGAGAGCTTAAGTTAATGTTTTAAAACAATTTGTTGTATTTGATTTATTATATTGTAGTGTTAATGAAGCTGCGGACACAGCTCCTTTCAGCATGGCCGGAGGAGAGGTGTACTGGCAGTCGCGTGACACACACAGAACAGACCCTTATTTCTGTGTTGCAGATGTGCAGTAAAGAGCCAAAGACCCAGTACTGTCTCCTGCCTCTTACTTTCACACCAGAACACAACGCAAAGACGGGCGTAACACATGAACGGGTTACATTGGTGCCGTGACCCTTTGGATTCATCAAGCATCGACGTCATCTCGATCACCGTGGGGAGCTCTTCGCAATTGCCTTTGTTCCAAGTTGGTTGCTTTTCCTAACTTGTGTGGGACTTTTTGAATGAGCTTGGACATTTAATCTGCTCGATTCTCATCCTGAATAACATTAAGTGTTAGTTACGAATACTGTGTTTGCTTTTGTACAGTTGCACTATTTTGAATCTTGTTTCTTGTTTATTCATCATTATGGAGTCAGCATCTGGTTCAGAGGCAACTGGTGTTTCTGATGGGGAGGTTTCCTCTAATGTTGGTTTGGGGCGAGGGTGGTTTCTTGGGGATGGGGTTCAGACACCTAAAGTTGGTGTGTCATTTGCTCCCAAGTTTTGTTCCACTCGTCTCCAGGTTCCCCCCTGTGACATTCAGACCCCACAGACAGCTGCCAATGCTGAGTTGAGTACACTCATCTCAGATTTGGCCAATCAGATTGGTTAGTCCATTGTAGCCCAGCTTCAAGGTGATAAGGGGACCAGTATGCCTACTGAAACCTCTAAGGCTGAGCAGGGACCCCCTGAGCTAAATTTGTCTGGGGTGAAACTTGTCTTGCAATCAGACGTCAAGGAGCCACCAGTTTTCAGGGGTGACGGCAGTGATAAATTCTCCATTCATGAATGGGTTGAAATGATGGATATGGACTTGGTAAAACGCAACACACCAACAGATCAGCGATCATGTGACATATTGGCTAGGTTGATGGGGAAGGCTAAGGATGTAGTGAGGGTCACCCTACGTCACAACCCCTCAATTGACCATGTCCAGGTTCCTGAATTGATATTCGACATTCTGAAACAGCACTTTAGTGTATTGACTTACTCTTCTATGCCTATGGCTGACTTCTATAACACCAAGCCATTACAACATGAGGGAGTGATGGAATATTGGATAAGGCTAAACAATGCTATTGACGTTGCTGATGAGTGCTTGCGTAGGCAGGGGCGTAATGTTGAGGATCCGGGGCGTGAGGTCTCGATGATGTTCATCAAATATTGCCCTGACCCCATCCTCTTGAACAGGCTCAGCATCAAAGCAGCTGAGGAGTGGACAACCACTGAGGTTCAAGAACGCATTGATAGCTTCCAGCGTGAACTCAGGGCACGCAGTCAGGGCAGTTTCCACACCTCGCAGAGGAAAGAGGTTAGCCACAACTGCTCTATTGTGCCTCAAGAAGCGATGGCATCACAGCCTGTGCAGGCCAGTGTCGCCTTGCAGTCTCAGCCTACAGCACCAGCCTCAAACCTCGCTTGTCAGCTTTCGCCCACAGCAGCTTGCTTCACTCCTGTTCTAGCTGACGTTTCGACAACCTGTCCTTCTTCTTGTCCGGTACCTACGCCTACTCCTCAGTTCCAACAGTCACCAACATACCCTGTGACCACTCAGTCTAGTCAGCAGTCAGTTGGTTGCGAGCTTGGTTCGACTAACACCCAAGCTTTTGATGTGACTGGCATGCGCGCTCTGATCAGCCTCTTGGATCGCGTGATTGCATGTCAGAATGTGCAGACTGCAGCCCCTGCATCTGCACCTTCGCAGCGTTTTACCCGCGGGCCCTTTCTTAAGAAGAGTTGTCAGGTCTGTGGCAACACTGGTCATTCCACTCACATGCACTGCAGGAGAGAGAATCTCTGTCTTGCATGCTTTGCTCCTGGTCATTGGAAAAAGGACTGTCACAGTCGCCATGAGGGACGGGAGGCTGGAGCTGTCGCGAGGCAGAGTTGGCCTTCGGAAAACTGAATCACCCACACTTGGAGAGGGGCAGTGTGGGGGATGAACCTAATACCCTCAATCATAATGAATCGGATCTTGAATTTCTTTATGTCAACACCTGTTCAATAATGCCAGAGGGATACCGTGTCGTGGTTCAGGGACCAGCAGTAGTGCCTACATTTAGTGAATTGTTCTACACCCAAGTTGCAGTGAATGACAAGCTTAACTTGAGGGGCATGATGGATTCCGGGTCCATGGCTTGCACTATGAGTGAAGAGGCCGAGAAGTCACTAAGAGAGGCTGGAGCTCTTGTGAGTGGACCGCAGTCGGCCGAACGTATTGTGCTGGTTGGCTGTGGTGGGAAGCAGACCCACCCAAAGTGCGTTTATGACTTGACACTTACTGTCCATGGTGTGAAATGCATTGTGCCAGTTTTGGTAGTGTCGGGCCAGCGTGATGAGCTCATCATTGGCTCCAATGTCCTCAAGTACCTGATGCGAGTTATGAAACATTCTGATGACTATTGGAAGCTTGTGTCTGTGGGGAGCAAGCACTCGCTTCTTGACTATGAGCACTTCTTGGACATGATGTCGTGCACCACCAGATGGAGGGGTGAGGAGGTTCCTGACAAAATTGGCACTGTGAAACTGCCTCGTGCTGTGACACTACTTCCACAGTGTGAGCATCTGGTATGGGGCAGGCTGCCCAGCAATGTGCCAGTCTCTCCAGGCAGCACGATTATCGTGGAACCTTGCACCTCTGGGTCTGGGCCGAGAGACATTCTTGTTGGCCGGGTGATCACATCCATGTGGGGTGATCGGTGGGTGCCATTGAAGATGACCAATCTCTCCTCAAAACCACTAACCTTGAAACGCAACTCGAGGGTTGCTGTTGTTTCATCTTGCCTTGCGGTGGAGGACCTTGATTTCCAGCAGGACTCCTGCAAGATGGCGAGTATGGCCCAGGTACCAGTCAGTGGGCCAGCCGCTACTGACGCAGACTTGAATGACAGGTTGTGCTCCCTAGGTTTGGGTGATCTTGACATTGACTCATGCCATGCCAGCTTACATTCAAAGAGAGAGCTTGTTGAGCTAATTGAGCAGTATGAGGACATATTCTCTAGACACCCGCTTGACTGTGGCGAAGCTAAACGCTTTGTACATCGGATCCACCTGACTGATGAACGCCCATTCCGCATGCCTTACAGAAGAGTACCCCCTGCTCATTACCAGCAACTAAGGCAGGTACTCACTGACATGGAGGAGAAAGGGATTATTCGCAAATCCATCAGCGAGTATGCATCCCCCCTCGTCATGGTCTGGAAGAAGGATGGTGGATTGCGGATTTGTACGGACTTCAGGTGGTTGAATGCGCGAACTCTTAAGGATGCTCCCTCACCAAGCAGATTGCCTTGCCGCGCTTGGGGGCAATGCCTTCTTCAGCACAATGGACTTAACCTCTGGGTTTTACAACATTCCAATGTGTGAGGAGGATAAGAAGTACACCGCTTTCACAACGCCTGTTGGCCTGTACGAATACAACCGGATGCCACAAGGGCTCTGCAATAGCCCAGCTTCATTTATGCGCATGATGCTGAACATCTTTGGTGACCTCAACTTCACCAGTCTGCTCTGCTACTTGGATGACCTCCTGGTCTTTGCTCCCAATGAAGAGGAAGCCCTGTGCCGGCTCCGAGCTGTTTTTCAAAGGTTGAGAGACAACAATCTCAAGCTGAGTCCAAAGAAATGTCATCTGCTGCAGAAGTCAGTCAGGTTTCTTGGTCATGTCATCGACCAGACCGGAGTCGCTGTGGACCCGGCTAAGGTGGAAGTAATTTCCAAGATGCCAAAGGAGGCTCTAATGGAGAAGGATGGTTGCACTCCTTCTGTGAAAAGGATTAAGTCCTTTTTAGGAATGGTCTTTTTCTATCAGTGCTTCATTCCTGGTTGCTCAGCCATTGCCAAGCCTCTGTTTGCTCTGACGGCTGGCCAGAAGCGGAAGGGACGGACTAGTCAGGCTGGAAGGGGTGCTGGCATGTTCAGGAGGTTGACTGCTGCAGATTGGAGCCCTGCATGTGACAAGGCCTTTCATAAACTGAAGGACGACCTCCTTAACTGTGTCGTGTTGGCTCATCCTGACTTTTCAAGACCATTCATTTTGTCTGTGGATGCTTCTCTGGATGGACTGGGAGCGGTTTTATCACAATTGCCTGTCGATGGGGATAAGGCACGCCCTATTGCTTTCACGAGCAGAGCGCTAAGCAGGTCACAGCAGAGATACCCAGCCCATCGCCTTGAGTTCATGGCCCTGAAGTGGAGCATCTCTGAAAAGTTCAGCCATTGGTTGAAGGGGCACAAGTTCACAGTGTGGACTGACAACAACCCGCTCGTTCATATATTGACCAAGCCCAAGCTGGACGCTTATGAACAAAGGTGGGTGGCCAAACTGTCATCCTACAACTTTGATTTGAGGTACATCCCAGGTCGAAAGAATGTTGTAGCAGATGCACTCAGTCGTGACCCCTTCACCCATTCTATTGGTGGGCGCTTGCTTCAGGAGCCCTACGCGCACTTGGTGCGGAATGCAGAAGGTGCGGCGGCTCATGAGGTGCAAGACGTTTTCAGGTTTGGTGTCCAAAATCTTCAGATTGCCCAACAACCTGTTCCAGCTCTGACTTCAGAAGATTCCTACAGTTCGTCGGAAGTCACGGCTACCTTGGTTCACCATGATTACTGGGAAACCACTGCGGAGAATAGAGCTGCCTCCCTTCTCCACCTTGTTCAGCAGTTACAACCAGTTGGCAATGAGGTACTGCCATCACTTACCTTACGTGAACTGGAGGACCACCAACTTCAAGATCCTATCATCTCCGCTGTCCTGCCACTCGTAGCCCGCAGAAGGCGCCCTTCCAGGCGTGAGAGACATGATATGGATTCCAGGGCACTGGCCTTATTGAAGCACTGGGAGAGGCTCAAGGTTCGGGATGGGATTCTCTACAGGGAGGCGAGAGACCCTGTGAGCAAAACAAAGAGACTCCAGTTGGTGTTGCCAGTGAATTTACGGGCGCAGGCCTTGAAAGGTGTTCACGATTTGGCAGGGCACCAGGGTCAAGTTCGGACCCTCCACCTAGCAAGGCAACGTTTTTTTTGGCCCAATATGGAGAGGGATGTGAAGGAGCATGTTCGGTGCTGTGGAAGGTGCATACTTGCCAAGACTCCAGAACCTGCAGCACGAGCCCCATTAGAGAGCATTAAGACCTCTGCTCCCATGGAGCTCATCTGCATTGACTTTTGGTCAGCAGAGGACAAAAAGAAGCGCTCTGTTGATGTGCTTGTAGCGACTAACCACTTCACGAAAATGGCCTTTGCTTTCCCATGCAAGAATCAGACTGCCAAGCAGGTTGCCAGAAAGTTATGGGACTGTGTTTTTTGTGTATATGGTTTCCCTGAGCGTATTCACTCAGACCAAGGTCCCAGCTTTGAAAGTGAATTATTTTCTGAGCTTCTGCAGATTTCGGGCGTTGCCAAGTCTCACACTACTGCTTATCACCCTATGGGCAATGGTGGCACGGAGCGGTTCAACCGCACACTTGGCAACATGCTGCGAGCTCTCCCTCTCAGAGCCAAACAGGAATGGCCGCAGCAGATTCAGACATTGACCTTTGCTTACAATGCAACTGTTCACGAGACTACTGGATATGCCCCATTCTACTTGATGTTCGGCCGTGTCCCACGACTACCGGTCGACGTTATGTTCAAGTCTGTTTTGCATGATCCTATTGTGGTGGACTTTAACAGCTACTCCAAGCTTCTTCTGTCATACTTGTCTGAGGCTGCCAAGATTGCCCAGGGGCACACCAGCAATGAGCAGGAGCATCAGGCTCATCAATACAATAAGAAAATCAAAGGTGTGTCTCTGAATGTTGGGGATCGCGTCCTGCTTGCCAATAAAGGCGAGCGGGGCAAGAAGAAACTTGCAGACAAGTGGGAGCCTCAGGTTTATACTGTTGTGGAGAGGCATCCCAGGACCCACATTTACAGGATCAGTGACTCTTCAGGCCAGAGTAAGGTTGTACACAGAAACCTTCTGTTGGACGTGAGCTTCCTTCCTGTTCAGGATTCATTGGGAAGTCAGTCCCTGGACGTTTTCTCCAGTGAGGGGGATCTCAGTGCTTGTGGGGATCTGGAGGACTCTGGCAGTCTAGAGACAGAGTCTACCGCAGCAAGGACTTCCTTGTGGGTCCTTTCGGATTTGAGCCATGGGGTGGATGTGGATTCTGTGGCAGGAGAGCATGCCTCACAGTCCACGGATCGTCAGCACGGTTCATGTGATGGTGCGGATGTGGACAATGCCTTACCTGACTCTCAGACTTGCACAACGCACACTTCAGCAAGCCCTTCTGGTCAGGCCCAGCACTTTGCTCTTCCTACTCCGGTTGACTGTTCCGCTTCCTTTGATTTGACACAGTCTGGCACAGTTTCTGCACCAGGTGCCTGTCATGGGGACGCTGTTGTTCCGCAGACTGTTCCTGTTTCTGGCTTAGACATGAATCAAACCTCTGGTCAGCCGTATACTGGGCAGCCATCCAACTTGCCAAGACATGACCCTGACCATGCCAATGTTCGAGGCAGAGTGGTTACAAGAGCAGGTCGGGTGGTAAAGTCAGTCAACAGGCTGATAGAAAACATGGTCCAGAAGCCTATTGCATGGGGCCTGTTACCGCCACGGGAGGCTCGGCCTCTGACATAGACTGTTTTTTTTGGTCATCCCATTGCGTATTATGAATGTGTTGTATTTACTTGAGGCATCATGACACCCGCCCTGTGTGTCTTTAATGGGACCACGTTTGATGAGGTGTAGGCTGCACCTTTGTGTTCTGAAAGGGTTGGAGGCCTGATCAACCTATCCAACTTCTTTTAATCCATTTACGGATAGTTTTTTAACTGAACTATGGGATAAGATCCTTGGGTTGCCTGGTCCGGGGGTGATGGTAGTTCAGCATTGTTGTGCCTCTTGGTATTGCAGTACCATTCAGATGTGTAGTGATTTTGGTGAAATTCAGGGGGGGGGTGAATGTAACATATGTGTTAAATACTTGTGAATTTCACCCAAAACACTTCTTTTTTTTAAATTAAATATGTAATTTTGCATCTCAATCTCCTACCTGTGTGATCTGAGTCTGTGTACGTTCCTGTGTGTGTGCGCGCTGCGTGGTGACGTAGGTGCGTGCATGTGTGCCCGGTCACAGCTCCTTTCAGCATGGCCGGAGGTAAGTCACTGCCACGCTGCTCTCTGCTAATTAAAGTTTGTTCAGAGCCCAAGCTGCAATGTGAATACAGCCGAACTGCCGCGTTTTTGTTTGTCATTAAGAGACTCATTTGGGATAAGTTTTGTGGAGTGCGGAGTTCGCTAATATACGCTTTTGATGAGTTTTAGCCAGGAACGCAGCTGAAATGCTAGCATGCTAAGTTAGCCTGATCTCACAGACAGGAACTTTCTGGGACAGTCTTTTAGTCTGCAGGCAATGAAGAATCCCTATTTACTTTCATAATATATCTGTTGATATTTCAGCTATTTTTCATTTGTTGGTTTTCTTGTGGGGCACCATGGACACTGATATGGCACATCCACAGAAATGCTCACCTACAAAGACCTGTTGAAACTCTGCCAATTCATTTTCCTCAAGCCAAAGAGATACTTCTCCAACAGTCCACTGATGAGCCATTATCTGTTAAAACAAAACAAAACCCACATTACACTGATTTATTCTGTGACATCAAAACCTTTTTTTTTCATTCATTCATTTTCCAAGCTGCTTTATCCCCGTAAGGGTCGTAGGGGTCCTGGAGCGTATCCCAGCTGTCTTTTTGGGTGAGAGGTGGGGAACCCTGGACAGGTCGCCAGTACATCATACAGATATGTATGTCTTTGGATTGTGGGAGAAAACCACAGTACCCAAAGGAAACCCGCGCAGACACATGGAGAACATGCAAACTCCACACAGAAAGGCACCCGGTTGACCCCTGGAATCAAACCTGAGTCCTTCTAGTTAAGCGACAGTGCTAACCACTATACCACCGTTTTTTCTAACTGGTAAGCTTTCTTCAGATGAATATTGATTATTTAATGCTTTGCATTATCTGGTCTTGTTAATATAATGACCTCTTTTTGGCTTATTGTATGATGGTGGATAAATGAAATGTACATAGTGTCACGGGTTTGCGGGACAAGACGTGTGTAAATTATTGAAGGACCCAAGATGCGGCACAACTGAGGTGAGGAAGCTTTATTGAAGGAGCGTGCTCAAGTAACAAAGGCGAGGGTGGCGAAAAACAGAACTGAGTAAACCTAAACTGGGAAAACTAAGAATAGAAAACTAACCAGAAACCTAGAGACACAAATGGAGATGCAGGGAGACGTAGACAGACGCAGCAAAACCACTCTGGACGAAGGAGGGGAAAAACGCAAACAGAACACACTGAGATCAGACACAGACCTTCAAAGTAAAACAGGAAAAACACATACACACACTCAAAGACAGAGACTCAGAGACTTGGGCTACGTCCACACGTACCCAGGTATTTTTGAAAACGCAGATTTTTCTATGCGTTTGCACCTTTCGTCCACACGTAAACGGCGTTTTTGGTCACTGAAAACAGAGATTTTTAAAAACTCCGGCCAGGGTGGATATTTTTGAAAACTCCGTTTTTGCATTTACGTGTGGACGAGAAAAACAGAGAAAACGCAGCGTCAAAGGTGTGCGCCTTTCTTGACGTCACACTGTGCACCACGTTATTGTTTTGGTGAAATGAATTTCTACAATATTGTTACTGTTAATTGTACTCTCTGCAGTGTTTAAATGCTTACACATACACACACAGAGACTGTCCCTCCACACATACGCTTCTATGCCCCAACCTTGTTTACCATTTCCCACCGAGGCTTCTAGACTTCTGATTGGCCAACATTTCTACACGGTTAGGAATATATCACCACCTGTTGCTTTGGCATGTTCCTAGCAGCATTTTCCTTCATTTCTGCGTTTACGTGTGGACGGGATTATTTTTTAAAACAAAAACGGAAAATCTCTGTTTTCAAAAATACCCGTGTACGTGTGGACGTAGCCTTGGTCTAAACACAGAGACTTGACTACACTAGAGGGGGGATACACAGGCAGGGATGACACCAAACAGAGCAACACAAACTAACCCTGGGAAACCAAAACACAACAGTCATAATACATAAAACTATCAAAAGTAAAAGTACAGAAACCAAAAACACTGGGTCACCGACACATAATGTCCTTGTGTAATATAGTTAAATGTTCTATCTTGGTAACATCAAATGACCATAGCATAATTTTTCAACAAGTCAAAGACACACCTTCTCATCTGTCACATTTCTGTTCATTCAAAACACTTATGCATTGTTGTATTTTATACAGCTCTTCCAGAATTCAAAGTAAAGGCTCGTGTGAGTATTTAATGTACAAAGCAACTCTACTGAATTTCTGAGTTTCTAGAGTAGACACAGCGACAATCATGGCAGTGCTATGTGAAATAGCCATCAGAGCTCACGTCACAACAGGCTTCAGGTGCCATTTTAGTGAATTTAACAATACTATAAATTTTGATATCGGTCTAGCTGACATTAGGTTATGTACGCAACATGCAATAGAACCAAATATTTAGAAGCCAATGGTTCAAATTAGTTGGGAGAACCTTCACTTAACGTATTTTCAACACTGTAAGACGCACTTTAAATTCTTTATATTTCTCAAAAATCGACAGTGCGCCTTATAATCTGGTGCGCCTTATGTATGAATTCTGGTTGTGCTTACTGACCTCGAACCGATTTTATGTGGTACACGGTGCTCAAAAATCTGTCAAAAACTGTTTTAGCACAACTTTGGTAAGCTACAAAGCCACACCGCTTGATGGATTGTCAGAGCATTATGGCTACCAGAGCCAGGAGCCTCGCGAAGTTAGTAGGAAGTTAGCTTGCTAGCAAGAAGAATGAGTTGAGTAAAGTTTGACTAATCTGACTGTTTTGTTTCGCTTAATGTGCCTTTTGGCCTAAAAAACACATTAATTATAACAGTGGTTTTGTTAGGAAAACTGTTCTGTATACCGGTTCTTTGACGCATGATAGTTCTTTAAAGAATCATAAAGACATTTGAATAACCATTTGTCACAATACAGCTGTGTGCAGGCAAGAGAAGGACCCAAACGCAAAGATAGGAAAGACAAAGATAAACTCAAAAACACAGCTTTATTGCTGGCGTAGGGGAACACGAATAAAAATACAAAACTAAACTACTACCACTTTAGTTTTGTAGTATTGCCCAGTTCAGCAAATAAAGCTGTTTTCTGAGTTTAAGTCCCTCTTCGTGAATCTACTTTTGGGTCCTTTTCCTGCCTGCACAGTCTGTGACAGGGTGCCCACGGCCACAGGGTGGGAGTCCCAAAGGACCAGGGGTGACAGGCAATCAATGCTGCTGGAGACCGAGATCAAGGCACCAGTATATGTATACCAATATAACAGTATACCAATATATGTGTTTGTGTATAAATACACATATGCTTTCAATTGAGTAATTTAATTGATCTAGGTAGCTCTGTTTTGGCCTTCTTGAGGCCAATCAGCATTCATGCCGCATACTTTAAATCACATCTGTCATTCTCCTTTGTGGACACTTTCGTGCAACCACTTCCTCCCCATCTCCACCTCTCATCACTCAAGCTCCATTCAAGCCACTTTCATCACCTTCACCAATCACCAGCGTCCATGCTCCGAGGGGTCCTGCTTTAATCCTTCTCACACCTAGGGTTACGTTCTGCCAACATGGCCCATTAGAGTATAACCTAGGGTGACCATATTTTGATTTCCAAAAAAGAGGACATTTGGCTCAGTCATGAAGAACTTGCTTAAAGAAAAATAAAATTGGCCCTGGCATTTTGACTAGAGACCAGCCCACCAGGTATTATAGGAAAAGCCATAAAGTCTTTGAATAAAAATTAACGCTGTTGTGACAGTGATCTACACTGTCTTGTTGGTATATGTATGATTTCTATACATTTTACATCAGATAAAAACTTTGGTTGTAAGATTCAGATAATTATTTATTAAAATCTGGACATTTTAAATGAGATTAAGAAAGAAAAGTTTTCTTGTGGAAAGCAGTTCAGTTCAGCGGGACTACTTAGGACTTACCAAGCACACCATTGTTTTTCTTGTGACATTACCAATAAGTTTGATGTGTCACATGGCCCTCTTCCTATTTAAAAAACAAAAGTTGTATGCAAGATGGCCGACTTCTAAATGGTCACCATGGTCACCAGCCATCTTGAGGTGTTTGCCCCCTCACATATACTAATGTGCCACAAACAGGACTTTAATATCACCAACCATTCCCATGTTATTACGGTGTATCCATATAAATGGCCCACCCTGTATATGAGTGCTTGTGTATAAATACACAAACAACACACATATGCTTTCAATTGTGTAATTTAAGTGATCTAGGTAGCTCTGTATTGGAAGTTCAGTTAATGCTAGTTTTGGAGTTTGTACGTGCTTTGTCTCTTGGGGCCACCGCATATATTTATATATAAACATATATAAATAAAACCACTTTTTTTTTGCGTATAATTTTATATTATTGTTAATAATAAATTAATTAAAGCAACAAAACAACCTGAAGAGCCAGTTGGGAGCCGGAAATCCCATCACTACTGAGACAACAGACTGCATGACCTCGATCGTGGCTCAAGAGTTGGCAGTGCATCTTGTAACCGGAAGGTTGCCAGTTTGAGCCCCGGCTTGGACAGTCTCGATTGTTGTGTCCTTAGGCAAGACACTTCACCTACCGCCTACAGGTGATGGCCAGAGGGGCCGATGGCGCGATATGGCAGCCTCGCTTCTGTCAGTCTGCCCCAGGGCAGCTGTAGCTACAACTGTAGCTTTCCTCCACAAGTGTGTGAATGTGAGAGTGAATGAATAGTGGAATTGTAAAGCGCTTTGGGTGCTTAGAAAAGCGCCATATAAATGCAGTCCATTATTATTATTTCATTTTTTCTTAACATATTCATTATTTTTAACAGCTGATACTGGCCCCGATTCCTTTTCTTGTGCAAAAAAAAAAAGGATGTTCGGTGCCTATTTCATTCTGACAACACTGATTGTGGTTTGCTAGTGATTTACAACTATTTTTAAAATTTAACTTGTCCACTGTTTAAAAGTCCACTGTTTAAACTAGCAGTGCTTTGCCTCAAAGCGCATGCACATACTCCTTATTAAAATTCCAAGGGATAAGATTTGGCTTGATTTGTTCTTCAATCATACTTCTCAGTTGCAATACAGTTGGTAAAGAAATAATGGGAGCAAGAATTTTAGAACTCTCTCTATCTCAATTAACTTTCTAATAAATACAAAATACTCATTGTCCACAGCATACAAAAGAAAATCAAGACTTTTTAAAAAAAAAAAAACCATCTGTTCACAAGACTGTTTCAATATCTTGTCTTTAGCTGCTACGGTGCTAAAACTAATAGGACATGCTTTATCCTGTATTTCAAGAGGTGAGTAAGGAAAATTTTGAATGTCTGAAACTTGTCTAACTCCAACTGTCCTGAGAGAAATAGGAAGGAATGCAGGAAGATCAACTAGTCTTCTTCTCTTAAACCGATAAGTAGTTTTGAGATGCTTTCAATGAATCTGTGCTTGCTTCATCTATTTCAAAACTCTGCCTGATGTGTTTTTTCAAAGTTCTTTGAACAAACTTCTTTTCCTCATAAATACTTTTCTTATCTTCAAAGTTGTGTTTGCAGTGTCTACTAGGGCAGGGTATCGTCACTGATTTCTATAATCGATTCAATTTCGATTCACAAGGTTCTGATTTGATTTGATTTGGGAATATTTTGCCTCAGACAGTCAGAAATGTTGTAATTCTGATGATTTATCAGTACTGACACTTGTAACACTTAATCAGCATTGTAAGTATCACAGCAGATGCCTGAAAAACATGAAGGAAATTTTCCTGTCCTGGCTTTTTATAGCAGATAACCGCTTTAAAAATATTCTACAGTAGATCAAAAACTATAATCAGCAACATTACTATATGCTGCTGAAGTGAAGCAGAACAACTTTTAAAAAGTTTAAATTTCTTTGGTATTGAACAGTCAAAATTAGGCTTTCTGGTTGCAGGTCATTTGGAAATAAAAACAGTACACTGAGAGAGAGAGAGAGCTGTGCAGGAAGTGTGATTTTATTGTGGGAGAAGCAAAACAGCAAAAGTAAGAGGGAATTAATTACGATATTTATCAAATGTGAAGCGTAGGGGAGACCGGGGATAGTTGTAACGTGGGTCAGTTGTAACACTTCCAATTTCTCCTATCAGGGCTTTTCAAAATGTGATTCATCCTGTACATGCCCAATTCAGTTCTTCTATCACATGTGAAAAATTAGCACATTTTGGCAAACACAGGCAATTTAAGAAGAAAAAAAGTAATTTGTATACCAAAAGGTAAGTTTTTTTTACTTTATTTCAATTTTTAATAGCATTATCTGCTTTGCAGTTAAACTCATCAAACTTAAATGATGTTATTTGTATGTCTATGGGGATATATTCTGTGCAGGTCTTTAGTGCTAATGTTTTAAGTTGGGCATACACTGTGCGATTTTTGTCCCATTTTGAGCCGATTTTTCAGTTGTGCGACCGTTTTGGTGATTGGCCCAATTTTGGCCTTCATTGTGCATCGTGTATTGTGTAGTATACGTGGGGTAACGAGAAGCGATTAACACCTCACAACCAGCTCCCGATCATCAATCGCTTGGTCGGGAGGAATCCTCACGACCATCGTGAGGGTGTCACCGCAGCTGCTCACACTGCACACGCGCAAACACATAAGTGTCAGTGAAAAAGACGGAGTAGCACAGCAGTGCAGCGTGTGATCTGGACACAAGCGATGGAGGCACTTGTAGAACTTTGGAAAGCTCATCCGAGCCTTTTCGATGTGGCCTCACAAAAGGCCACATCGATGTGGCCTCTTGTTAGCAAGATGGCGGCGCGCTCGGGTGCAGCGGCTCTTAGCTCTCCAGTTTGGTGCTTGTTTTTACTTTTACTGTGTATATTTTTGAATGTTTGCAACGCCGCCATCTCTTACAGTCGCCAGAACCTAATGGACCTAGGTTTCAAATATAGTTTGTCTGTCTCTGGCGACTATCAACGAACACACAACATCCCGGGGGAGATAACGAGATCGCCAGGGTCACCGTGGATGGTCTGCCCGCCCAGCAAGCGTAGGAGGCGACGAAGGGAGAGAAAGCAAAAGAGAGGATGCCGGTCGGGCCCAGATGCTAGGCTACGTAAACAACCATACCGGCCAGCTCTTCCGAGCCTCTTCCTATCGAACGCCAGATCCATCACCCACAAATTGGACGAACTGGAGCTACAGATAGCCACCACGAGCTTTGCACGTAACTGCAGCATTATTCTTATCACGGAGTCGTGGCTTCACCCGCTGATTCCCGACGCTGCAGTTGAGTTAGCAGGCCGCACGCTACACCGGCATGACAGAAACAGCAACTCAGGTAAAAGCAGAGGAGGGGGGCTATGTGTTTACGTGCATAACGAATGGTGTTGTAACAGCAGGATCATTCACACACACTGTTCTCCTGATTTGGAGGTTCTGGCAGTCTCGTGCAGACCTTTTTATATCCCGAGGGAGTTTACAGTAGTTATTGTGATAGCTGTTTATATACCACCGGATGCTAACGTGGGCATGAATCTCAGCCTCTTGCTCAACACCATAAATAAACAACAGCTTGCCCACCCCAATGGGGTTTTTATTGTCGCTGGCGACTTCAACAAAGCGTGCCTAAAGACTGTGCTTCCCAAATTTGTCCAGTTTGTGGACTTTGCTACGAGAGGAGAAAACACTTTGGACCATGTCTATTCAAACATCAGGCATGCCTTCAGAGCGACACCCCTCCCCCATCTGGCTGGATCTGACCACCTCTGCATGTCTCTCACCCCCAACCTACACACCCCTGCTGAGAAAAACAAAGCCCCAGACAAAGATAATAAAAACCTGGCCTGAAGGAGCCCTCTCTCAACTGCAGGACTGCTTCTCAACAACTGTATGGGATTTATTCTCCAGCCTCAACCTCCAGGAGTACACGGACACTGTACTCTCGTACATCAGGAACTGTGTTGACAATGTCACCGTTAACAAAAGGGTCAGGGTGTTTCCAAATCAAAAACCCTGGATGAATAGCGAAGTGCAATCCCTCCTAAAAAACCGTAACACCGCCTTCAAGTCAGGGGACAGGGCTGCGTATAGGGCGGCCAGGGCAGACCTGAGTAGAGGCATCAAGAAAGCCAAGGCTGCCTATAGGAGGAGGATTGAAGATCACTTTGCTGTCGACAACGACCCCAGAAAAATGTGGCAGGGGATCAATCACATTACCAACTACAGAAGAAACAACCAGGCGATATCTAGGACTGATGCCTCGCTGGCTGAGGATCTAAACCGTTTCTTCGCCCGCTTTGAGACGTCCAGGCCCTCAGCTGTTACACCACTTCCACCCGCCTCTAGCACCGGCACACTAACATTTGGAGAGCATCAAGTGAGGCGTGTTCTAAGGTCAGTGAATCCCAGGAAGGCGGCAGGTCCTGATGGAATACATGGAAAGGTTCTCAGAGCATGTGCTGACGAACTGACCGGAGTCTTCACTAAAATCTTCAACCTTTCCTTGTCATTAAACACCGTCCCACCCTGCCTCAAAACCTCAATCATCATCCCCATCGCTAAGAAGACGGCTGTGGACAGCCCAAATGACTACAGGCCTGTTGCACTTACGCCTGTAGTGATGAAGTGCTTTGAGAGACTGGTCTGTCAGCACATCAGGGCCGGTCTGCCTTCCACTCTGGACCCCCACCAATTTGCCTATAGGACAAATCGATCCACCGAGGACGCCATCACCATAGCGCTCCACACTGCGCTGAGTCACCTGGAGCACCGAGGAAACTATGTGAGAATGCTCTTCCTGGACTTCAGCTCAGCATTCAATCACATCATCCCGGAGATCCTGGTCGAGAAACTGTCTAACCTGGGACTCTCCACCTCCATCTGTCTCTGGATCAAGGACTTCCTGACAAATAGACCACAGTCTGTCAGACTCGGCCCCCACCTGTCCAGCACCATCACACTCAGTACCGGGTCTCCACAAGGATGTGTTCTGAGTCCCCTCTTGTTTACGCTCTACACATCCGACTGCTCCCCTACCCATCTCTCAAACACCATCATAAAGTTTGCGGATGACACCACAGTGGTTGGACTCATCTCAAGGGGGGATGAGTCGGACTACAGAGATGAGGTTAACAGATTGACTGAGTGGTGTTCAGCTAACAACCTCCAACTGAACACCACGAAAACTAAAGAACTTATTTTGGACTTCAGGAAGGGCAGAGCAGACCCGGCCCCACTCTACATTCACGGGAACTGTGTGGAGAGGGTACACTCCATGAGGTTTCTGGGCGTGCAGATCTCTGTTGATCTCTCCTGGACTGCAAATACCACGGCGTTGGTAAAAAAGGCCCAGCAGCGTCTCCATTTGTTGAGAGTGCTCAGGAGGAACAACCTGGAGGAGAGGCTGCTGGTGACATTCTATAGAGCCACCATAGAGAGCATCCTAACGTACGGCATAACAACGTGGTATGCAGGGTGCTCAGTTGCAGACAGGAAAGGACTGCAGAGGGTCATCAACACAGCCCAGAAGATCACTGGCTGCCCTCTGCCCAGCCTGGAGGCCATTGCGAACTCCCGATACCTCAGCAGAGCTGGCAATATCATTAAGGACTACTCTCACCCCAGTAATCAACTGTTTGAACTATTACCGTCAGGCCGACGGTACAGGTCACATAAAACCAGGACAAACAGATTCAGGGATAGCTTCTTGCCCAGAGCTATCACCATAGTAAATAAGCACAAAACAATTAAACCTGCTTAACCATACTTGCCATTGTCACTATACTATGCTGCTATTCATACTATCATTATATTATGCTGCTATCCTGTATATATTGTACTTATTTATTGTCTGAGCACTACAGTTGTTTTATTGTACTTTTTATATTTTACATTTATATTTATTTTGCTTTTTGCACCAAGGGAGTGGCACTCCAATTTCGTTGTACTTTGTACAATGACAATAAAGGCTATTCTATTCTATTCTATTCTATTCTAAAAAATTATCACGACCACAACAACTGTGAAAATAGTTGGATTTACATTGCTGCTCAATCACAGCTGCCTGATCAATGTTTTTCATTAGCAATTTAGCAAAGTTGATGTTGGTGGTGTGCGTGTCTGTGTGAGTGAAAGACAGAGAGGGAGAGGGAGAGTGAGCGACAGATTTTCTGTTATAACCTTCATTTTATGGACACACAGTGTGAGCACTCAGGTCGCATCAGAGCATCGGAACGTATAGTGTGAGACCCTGCATCGTGACCTACGAACCTCGAACCCCTGCGAGTCAATCGTACAGTTTGAGCAGAAGCTGAATAACGCGACTGAAAAAAATCACACAGTGTATGCCCAGCTTTAGCTGTTAGCGGTAATGTTAGCTACTTCATGGCTATAGGAGTCTGGGTCAGTTGTAACAGCAACAGTCTGGGTTAGTTATAACAATAATGCAAATGTTAAAACTTACCACACTATTACTTTAACTTATATTAAACAAGTTGGGGCAATGCCATCAGCAGAGAGGTTCACTGGTCACCTTTGTATATGCGGTTAATGCCACTGGCAACACAATTCCTCCAATGTTTGTGTTTCCACGCATACGTTATGCAGACCACTTTGTCAGAGATGGGCCAGTAGGAAGTATCGGTAGTGGAAATAGGACAGTGCAAGAAACAGATTTCCTCCTCTTTCTGAAGCACTTTGCAAACCACACCAAGGTAAGCCATGAAGAAAAGTAATTCTTCTCATGGACATCGCAGTGGAATTGCGATGCTGGTGCTCAACTACATTTTTCAGCTTCATTGTTATGTTCAAAAGTTGGTGCAAGAGTTGTAGGTTACAATGCCCACTGAGCCAATGAGGCCAAACTCAGACCAACCAAAATTAATAAAATATACAGTTGTTTAAAATTCCATAATTTCTCTTATTTTAGGGATTGGAATATGTTCAAAAGCTAGATTTCTGCATTCTGTCACACACACACATAGCTACATAAATAGTTCAGTGCATTCAGGTGTTGAATTAAAAAGATTACATGTTAAGATTTTGTCAGTACCCTTATTTCATTGTGTTACATTTCACCCCAGGATATGTTACAACTAACCCAGACTATGGTGTTAATTGTAACATTTCACTCTTTGTGTTTCAATTCAATTCAATTCAATTTTATTTATATAGCGCCAAATCACAACAACAGTTGCCTCAAGGCGCTTCATAGGTACAGAGAAAAACCCAACAATCATATGACCCCCTATGAGCAAGCACTTTGGCGACAGTGGGAAGGAAAAACTCCCTTTTAACAGGAAGAAACCTCCGGCAGAACCAGGCTCAGGGAGGGGCGGGGCCATCTGCTGCGACCGGTTGGGGTGAGAGAAGGAAAACAGGATGAAAGACATGCTGTGGAAGAGAGACAGAGGTTAATAACAGATATGATTCAATGCAGAGAGGTCTATTAACACATACGGAGTGAGAAAGGTGACTGGAAAGAAAAAACTCAATGCACCATGGGAATCCCGGGCAGCCTACGTCTATTGCAGCATAACTAAGGGAGGATTCAGGGTCACCTGGTCCAGTCCTAACTATATGCTTTAGCAAAAAGGAAAGTGTTAAGCCTAGTCTTGAAAGTAGAGATAGTGTCTGTCTCCCGAATCCAAACTGGAAGCTGGTTCCACAGAAGAGGGGCCTGAAAACTGAAGGCTCTCCCTCCCATTCTACTTTTAAATACTCTAGGAACAACAAGTAGGCCTGCAGTGCGAGAGCGAAGTGCTCTAATAGGGTGATATGGTACTACAATAGGGATTGTAGTACCAATCTCAGTTGAAGTCACAGCTGATTTAAATGGCTAAATTAGCTCCTCAACATGTCCTGAAGTTCTCCAGAGGCCTGGTAATGAACTAATCATGTGATTCAGGTGTGTTGACCCAAGGTGAGATCTAAAACCTGCAGGGACACCGGCCCTCGTGGACTGACATTGCCCACCCCTGTACTACAAGATCATTAAGATAAGATGGGGCCTGATTATTTAACCCTCATAATGTCCCCCCGATTTCCATACAACTGGGGTGATCAGGGGTCAAAACTGTCCCCGCTTCATTTGAGTGTTTTTTAAAGTATAAAGTATAAATTGTCAATCAATTCAGTGTTACATCTTAGTTTTACTTAAGACCAACACATTAACACAAAATTTACCCAACATTTTACATTTTAGGGCCACCACACCTTGTTTACAAAAAATACACCCTGTTTTTTAAGCGAAAATAAAACAAGAAAATTAAATATTTAATTGTTTAGATAATTTTGACTATCTGACTAACTACAGAGTGCTGTATGTTGAACTTTAGTGAGAATTTTTTTTTTGAACCATTTAAATTTTTTAAATGGCAGCACATAATCACACCTGTGGTCCTCAGGGGTCAAAAATGTCCCCACTTCATTTGACTGTTTTTTAAAGTATAAAGTATAAATTGTCAATCAATTCAGTGTTACATCTTAGTTTTACTTAAGACCAACACATTAACACAAAATTTACCCAACATTTTACATTTTAGGGCCACCACACCTTGTTTACATAAAGTACACTGTGTTTTCGAGTGTAAATAAAACAAGAAAATAAAATATTTAATTGTTTAGATAATTTTGACTATTTGTCTAACTAAAGAGTGCTGTATGTTGAACTTTAGTGAGAAAGTTTTTTTTTCAAGCGTTTATAAATTTTAAATGGCAGCACATAATAACACCTGTGGTCCTCAGGGGTCAAAAATGTCCCCACTTCATTTGAGTGTTTTTTAAAATATAAAGTATAAATTGTCAATCAATTCAGTGTTACACCTTAGTTTTATTTAAGACCAACACATTAACACAAAATTTACCCAACATTTTACATTTTAGGGCCACCACACCTTGTTTACATAAAGTACACTGTGTTTTTGAGCAAAAACAAATTGAGAAAATAAAATATTTAAATGTTCAGATAATTTTGACTATCTGAATAACTACAGAGTGCTGTATGTTGAACTTTAGTGAGAAAGTTTTTTTTGAACCATTTATAAATTTTATATGGCAGCACATAATCACACCTGTGGTCCTCAGGGGTCAAAAATGTCCCCATCTGGTTTGATTGATACTTAATTAATATGAAGTCGATTTTTTCCCCCACTTTTAATTAAAACTTAATTCAAACATTTTTAAACATTCTTTTTTATTCCATTTCAAATTTAAGTCTGATAAAAACCTCATAAAAATGATTTTTTTTTCTTTGTTTTTGGGTAAAAAATAAATTAAATCATCAGTTATCGTGATTATCGTTTCACAACCAGAGTCGGTCGCTTTAACAGATGATCACAGACGGGTTTATGTCAAAGTTAATTTAGAAAGCTGTTTTTAAACTACTTAAAGTTTTTTACTGGCAGCAAATAATCACATCTGTTGTCCTCTGGGCTCAAAAATGACCCCGTTTGCTTTGACTGTTTATAAAGCAAGAAGTATAAAATATCATCCATCTCTGTGTTTCAAGGTTTTATTCAACTTTATTCCAACTCATTACCTGACAGTTTTCTATATTTTGGCATGATAGGACACCAGGGCATGAGTCTGAGTGAACACATGAGAGCCTGAAGCAAGAACAAAGGCGTGTCCATGTTTTACCCAAGTGCAGGAGGAAGCTCAGGTTCATTCCTCTGTACTGGTCCCATCAGGAGGAAGCTCAGGTTTATTCCTCTGCACTGGTCCCATCATGGACAGCTTTCTTTCTGCACTTGCAGGCCAAGGGTCATATACAGTAAACAAGTTGTTACAGGTGATTGTTTTCTTTTGGAAACCTTCTGCAATGTTAGGGACAACTGGCGTGTCCTGACTGCAGGAGACGGTTTGCCATCGTACACTAGCATGTTCCATGTACAGCTGGACCTGCATCACATGCTGCCCATGTTTTTATCTCATCCCTGGTTTACTTGGATGTTCTGTTGGACAGAGTCCTCTGAAGGGGACTTGGTGCTCATACAGTCAGATCAGTACCAGGGTCTGACATCACAGCAGGAGACACGCCCACTTGCTCCATACACCTCAAATGGGAGCACGTTTGTGTCATGAACGATGATCATCTATTGTGTCTTTATCAAGAAATGATATCCTTTTTGTGCTTCTATGATTAATCTTGTGTCACCTTTAAAACTACTCTACCAGACTCAGGATGTCATAAACTGGCCGTAGCGACTCTACTGGATGCACGGCAGTAAGAATCAACACACACACATACGCCTACAGCTGCATTCGATCCATTTTTCTTCCTCTCTCGTTGTCCCTCCTTGTTCGTCATTGAGTTGGCTGTAGAGCAGGTCATCTGCTGATTGGATGGTTGTTGGTTCAATCTCTGTGTGCTCTAGTCTGGAGTTCTTACCAAGGTGTCCTTGGGCAAGTTACTGAACCCCAACTTGGTCTCTGATGCATCCATTGGCATGTAAACGTTCAAAGGCAGAATACAAGCAGAATACACTGTGTGTAATGCTTTCAGTACTCGAGTAGAAAAGTAACTGAAGGAGTATGGGACCTGGCACATGTGCTTGGACTGTGGTAGATCGTCTTTCTCTGAGGCACATGAGAGAGTCATGCATCGTCTGACACTGGGAAGGATAGAAGACCAGATCAATGTTTCCTCACATTACTGCAAATATTCCTCTGTCTCAGCTGACTCCTCTTTCCTGCTTGATTCTTTGTCTTCATCATAATTAAAATAGAAGATGTGCAGTCCTCTGACACATCTTCTATTTCAGTTTCACATCCTGAAAATTCAAGAAACTTCAAGAAGCCCAGTCACTTTCTTTCCAAGCTCCTCAGACTACCAAGCCCTGGAGGCCTGAGAACCTACTTGAACATAGTTCAGATTCTTCATCACTTTCCTTCACTTCATAGCCTTCTTCCACTTCTGCAGGTGGGTGATGTGCTTTTTCAGAGAAAGGTTAACATGTGCTCTAAATATTGGCTATATTTTCATTATCTTCTAACCCTGGATCTTCCTGAACATTGATTCTCCCTCCTCATTATACTAGAGGACAATATGTGCTTTGTCCTGCTGCTCATTGCTTTGCACAACATGGTAAAAAAATGTATGCTCATCAAAGTATGCAAATCTCTAGTGCAATGGAGGCTTGTGAGCTACTTTCTGTGTATGTATTATTGTAGGGTCGACCTTACAATACGAAGCAGTTTGATGCGACTGTTGTTTTGATTCGGCGCTGTATAAATAAACTTTCATTGAATATAGAGCACCTGCCTCCTCATTGTGCTGCCTGTTGTTGTTGTTGTTTTGGTTGTTATGACCAGTGCTTGACCCCACACATCAGTGATCCAAGATCAAAGATGTTTGAAAGCAGTATGTTGTGAAAATACGGCTCTTTGCAACACTTTGTACTTTGGGGTCATTTTTGACCCCTGAGGACAGCAGCTGTTATAAAATCCAATAAAAACCCCATAAATAAATCAAATTACTTAAAACTTATTCCAATCACGCATAGTATAGTAATGAATAACTTCTGTTATTTTCAGACCATTTAATGAATAAAAAACACATTTTTGATAGCAAAAGATTTCTTTAGAGGACAAAAATGACCCGTGGACATCACAAGGGTTAAGACCTTGTTTGAGACCATACCATGTAATGAGCTGCAGAGAAATTAGCTGTACTATTTAATAGCAGAGACATGTAAATACTTTGCATTACATTTTGAATCCACTACTTTAAAAGAGCTCCAAGGAGACAGAAATGTCAAAAATGTTACAACTATCTCCGGTCTCCCCTAGTTTGGATCTTCTTTTGCTGCTGGTTCAGTGAATTTTGGTCAGAGAGTGATAAAACCTGCAGCATCAGAATCTGTGAGGTGTCAGCTTTCAGCCTCGACGGCGTGTCCCTGTACTTGCCGTCGGGTGAGAAAGCTGACATCTCACAGATTCTGATGCGTCGGGTCCACGCATGCCTTCGTGTGGAATCCGTTTATCTGCTCTCATTTGCTGTTTTAGCTGTTTGGTGGTTGTTGAAATTAAAGCTTTAACCTGAGATTCTGGCGTTTCTTGCAAAATACATTTATATTTAAAAATCAATTCAGGATTTAATTAATCGATATCGCGTTATTCAAGCTAAAATCGATTTTAATCGGAAAACTGATAATTGAAACCCAACCCTAGTGTTTACATTTGCTATAAGCAAAACCAACCCCTTCTTTAAAGCCAGCAATCTCATGCTGGGCTAGCGTGTCTCTGCAAATGGCTATAACAACATCAAACAATTCAATTTCACCATTTGACATTTCAGTCCTTACACCATTGCAATGTAAAACAGCACGGTTTATTACAGGTTCAACTTAACTTAATCGGGAAGAGCAGTAGCGGAGCCTGAAACAATAGGAAATTTTTAATTTGCATTTTTAAAAAGTATAATTTATTTCACACATAAAACACAATAAAATACCCTGGCCAGGGACAACAACAAAGTCCACTAAAACCTAAAACTAAAAGTCCCTAAATGGACTAAATGGTACGTTAAAATAGCAAAGACAGCAGCGTCCTCACCGGCTGTCATTGAGGGACAGGAGGAAAACAGCATTCACTCTTCTTTTAATGACCGGAACGCCTATTAATCATTAGTTGGGCGAGACTTACCCCGCGAGGGCAGAGCTCCGAACTCTGCCCACTGCTATCCTAGGCCCAAGCGCGTGTCAATAAACATCTTAAATGGCAACGCATATTCCCAAGGCATGATGGGATATAACTAGGCGCGCCCAACACGCCAAATTATTGTTTACTTGTGCCCACATAGCCGGGAAGGAGTCATCCTTGCCGGAGCATTGTGCTGTTTGTTTAGTGATATTTGTACCTACCCAGATGACTCATTGTCCTTTGTTTGTGCACAATGAGCCTGGTATTCGCTGTCCTTTTAGGTTTTTGTGATTTTTAATGTGTTTTGTTTTGTTTTTATTACAGTGAACCAAGGACACACCGGTAGCTGTGGGACCTTCAGTGGTGGGTCATTTCCCACACTTTCTCTGTTGTACAGCACCTGGGGTGTAGACCTCAATGTGATTTTCTTTTGGTCCTCAGCTACTGGTAAGTCCAGTTAGGTGTATGGTTTTATTTAATTTAGGACACTGTTACAGAATAGGCTGTGCCACAGTCAGCTTTAGCTTTATTCCATGTTTTTATTTTTACAAATATAATTAAAGACATATTAATATTGGAGCTAATCTGCCTCAGTTGTTCATCTTTGAACCTGTGTAATCTTTTCTGGTTTTCAAAAGACTATTTCCTACTTTATTATTTTATTTAATTTTCAAGAAAATTATTCTAATGGCACTATTTCTGGCTAATAGATTTTTTACAGTGCCCCCAAACACTCTGTGTTGTGTCTGTTTTGTCTGTCTTGTCTTGTCCGTAACTGTATTGACCACTTATAATTCCTACGAGATAATCCTGGTGATTTACAATCCAACCACAGCGTGTTTGACGAGAAATATGGAGACAGTACAATATTGTGAGTTCTCATTACACTCTTGATTAAAAATGGAGAAAAGGAGCAAAAGTAATACAGGACCAGTGTTGGTCAAGTTACTTGAACAAAGTAATCAGTAACTAATTACTGATTACTTCCCCCAAAAAGTAATCCCGTTACTTTACTGATTACTTATTTTCAAAAGTAATTAATTACTTTTGAAATTTGTTTAACATTTAAACCTATTTTCTGCACATTCCAGCATTTTTTTTGTGTTTACACTCACTCTTTCAAATAGATGCAAGTAAAACACAGCAGAAAATAAATAAAGTCAAAGACTCAGCAGTCCTGTTGCTCTATTTTCACCTGTAAAGCAGGAGTAGGGTAGGCGGAGGTTTGCCCTGGTGCAGGTGTGCCGCAGCGGTCAGTTGAAGAATCCGCAAGTTTCTCTGTGAATTTCCCATTACGTCGTTGCGCACTTGGTGCTTGTTTAGGGGGGTTTTTTCGCTGTAAAAAGAAGTTTTCTTCCCACGCAGAACGGACGCTAATGTTTTTGTCACTTTTTATGGAATCAAACTCAAAGTAAGGTCAGTATTTCCACACTTTAAACGCTGCACGCTCATACTCTCTCCCATACTCGATATATTATTCATTGTTGATCTGCACACAGCTGTTGTCACGAACGTCGCACTCGCTTACGTCACTGTCATGAGACATTCTCGCAAAAAAATCACGGTTTTAGTAACGCAGTAACGCAGCGTTCCTACAGGAAAGTAACGGTAATCTAATTACCGTTTTTGCGATAGTAATCCCTTACTTTACTCGTTACTTTAAAAACGTAATCAGATTACAGTAACACATTACTCTCTGCTCCCAATATGTTAAGGACCACAAATCCCATCTTGAGGAGAGCTATAAAATAGCTACATGGAATGCTGCAAAAAGAGCAGCACTCCATGAAGAGAATTCTAAGGAACACTCATAAAGACAATGAAAGAGCAGATCACTACTCAGATGATGATGACATTGTCTCAGTCCACTGGCTTGAGGATAGATCAGTGCCAGATGACTGATGAGTCATACATCAAGCCTTGGTCAAGACGATGTGACTACAGATCATGACAAGTTGGCTGATGATACTCCGGCATGTGCAGACACGATATCCAATGTTGTTCCAGCCAGTCATGCTGACCATAACCAATCTCATGACAATCAGACCACAATTTACCGGAAGCCTCGTGTGAGGAAGACTGTGTGAGCCTCCCACACATTGGGTGGCACATTAATCAAGGATAGCTGGATGTTTACAGTACACAACATTTTTGTGATAAATAAGGGATCTGGAACCATTTTAACAAGAATTTGTCCTAAACATAGGAGGAAAGTGCCTATTTAAAAATGCATGCGTTTGGCCAAAAGTGTAATGTTCTCTTCTTTTTCCCTTCCACCCACTCATTTGCTGCCTGTTCTGGAGCCTGATTGTGTCAGAGGTTTCTTCCTGCCAAGAACTAACTCACTGAGCATCTTGTGATCAGCAGGATAATGACATTCTGAGTCAGCTGTAGCAGACTCAGGAGCAGTGGGGCGAAAAGTAAGGTAGTGGGAACCTCAGGAAAGAACACATAATGTCATTTACAAATAGGAAGGTTGGTGGTTCTATCCCTGGCTGTTCCAGTCTGTATGTCAAATATCCCTAGGCAAGATACTAACCCCGTGTTGCATGGATCGGTGGGTGTGAGTGTCAGATAGAAAGTACTTACGCAGAAAAATAGAATAGATCAAAGTGCTTGTGTGAATAGGAAAATGTAGCAAGTTGTTTTGAGAGCTCTTCCTGAACAATCAAAGTCCAATAATATTAAGAAAAGTCCTATACAAGCACCATTCCTCTTTCTATAGAACCAAAAAGTATTTCTTTTGAATCTTTAGCTGTCGCCACCTCTCCAGTTGTCACTTGGTGTTCGGTCTCTCTGCGGTAGAGTATTACTTCCTGTTCCAACACACAGTGGTGTTTTAGTGTAGCTTATCTGCATAGCAAATTAATTAAAAACTTTTAGATATCTTCTTATTTCATTATAATCTTCAAAATAATTTTCACATGCTTCATCCGAAGCACACTCTGGTCGTGTCCAAATTCATGGGCTGCATCCTCCAGAGGACCCGGCCTTCGCGGTCTACGTGGGCCGGGTCCTCAGAAGGTCGGGTAGGCCAGAAGTAAACAGCTGGGGAAATTGGACGGTCTAGCCTTCTGATTAGCGTCACCGCTGTCTCGGTAGAGTTTAATAAACTCGGCCGTCTGCTCCTTGCTATCTAAAATATAACAGGACACTGGCGTAAATTCTCGACCGTCTCACACTTCTGTTTAATCAGTTTTCTGTTTGACGTTTATTCAGCTGTGTGAAAATCCCGGAGGAACCCACCCAGGGGATTACTAAAGTTTTATTTTATCTAATCTAATAACTTTAATCTCAGCCAAACCAATTTACTCACGAACAAATAAAACACTGAAAAAAGCCCAACAATAACATTTTTAGGTTGTCTAAGTGACTTATATATTACGTTTAACCTAAGTAGCGAAACTCCGCCGTGATCTGAAAATGATGTGCCGGGAGTTGTGCCGTTCACGGCGGCTTCAGTGACCCTCGAGCTCCCGGCTTGCTATCGAGCTGGTGGGTAGCAGATGCTCCGAAAACATCAAAGCACTTTTGCAAATATGCGATATCTTGATAAACCGAGTAGATATTTGATGTTTACACAGCTACTTTCTCGCCTGAAAATATGTTAAAACTTTATTTTGTTACCCAGAAAGATTAGTAAGAGTAATTTTAAAACTTAGTAGTGGCCCCCATTATTGGAAACTGGAGTTTGGCTGGGCCGCGCTATGAATTCTGGGATATGGTAGGCCACGAAGGACACACCCGACCCATCCTTCAAATTCGGGGAAAAGGAGGACGCATTTTTCGGCTGCATTCGGAGGAGTCTACGAATTTGGACAGCCTTCGGCGCGTCGCTGTGACGTAATCGGTCTACAAGTGCGGCCTCAGGAGGATGCAGCCCATGAATTTGGACACGACCTGTGTGTACTCACTCGCTAATTTATAGCCAAAGTATTCACTTACTGTGTCTTTATTGTTTTGCAAGCTTAGCTTAGTTTGTAGCCAACTCGCTAGCAGCATGGCCTCTTCATCTGTCCCTCCTGCACTTTCCTGCTCATTGTGTCAGATATTTATTTACTCCTCGGCCTCCTTTAGCAGTAATGATACTTGTAATAAATGTAGTCTATTTGCAGCTCTGGAGGCCAGGATCATTGAATTGGACACTCATTCTGTCAAGACCAAGACTTTTAATTCATTTGAAAGCCTGATGCTTAGCCTTGTACACCCCAGCTGGAAAGCTCAAAATTTATTTGTAATCATCTGTTGTTCACCTGGGCGTTACACAGAGTTTCTGTCTCATTTTTTTTTATCTGATTTAGTGCTCAGCTCAGATAATTAGTGACACGGTTTTGTAGACGGACTCAGGCGCAGACCAGGAGACCTTTGCAAAAGCTGACAGTCAGTTTATTTACAGTGATTTCACCAGGTGATAATATATACAAAGTGTTCGGGAAAGGGGTCCGGGACTCCAGAGTCGAAGGGGAAGGGTCCAAAAACACACTCCACTCTCTCAACAACAATCCCACTCCTTTTCCTCCAACGTTCCTCTCGCTCACTCACTCGCTCAAAGATACAGGGACAGGTCCAGGGAGAATCTACATACACAGAGAAAAATCCGATTAGTTCAAGATCGCAAGAAGACTTATAGACTCAGACTGATCACAGAAGAACTAACGCTGGTGGCTCAACGTTCTAGCGACGAGTAGCGTAGGTCTGCCATCTTACGAAGCCTTTCTGAGTGTAGCAATCAGCGACAGGTGTGATGATGAGCACAGGTGCGTGTATGCCAGGGGCGGGAGTCCGCAGTGAGCACCGCCACGGCACGGGGAAGAGGGAAAGAGAGAGAGAGAGAACAAAAACATGTTGCCTAACACGGAGTCAGGCGGTGAGGCATGGGGACCATGACAAATAGTTATTTTGGGTGATTTTAACTAGAGATGGACCGATCCGATATTACGTATCGGTATCGGTCCGATACTGACCCAAATTCCTGGATCGGATATCGGCGAGAAATAAAAAATGTAATCCGATCCATTAAATATCAAAAAAGCACCTCACAAAACTTGCTACACGGCGTAACCCGGCTCATAACCGTAGCACTTTGCAGCAGTGTGCATCACGTGATAGAGCGGCTGTGTGCTACCAAACCAGCATTTCATCTCCGAGGAAGTTTTCCCAGAGAGAAGTAAAGCAAGTGTGTAAGTTCATCTCTGAATGTTTGTAAAACATTCCAGCATTAAGCTTAACAACGGATATATGGAGCGACTGCCTCTCTCTCTCTCTCTCTCTCCTGCTCCTACTTCAAACTGAAACTGATCAATGATCAGCTGATCGGCTTTTCTGTCGCCAGTCCGTCTCTCTTGTTTGTTTTTGGCCCACTTTGCACCAGAAAGAGGAAACCAGCGGCTGAACAACAGCAGCACTATTAAGCTTGATAAGCTGTTGTTAGAATTTATTTAATATTACTTTCTACACCAGGATCTTTTTCTACATAGCTGACGGCTGGTAACTGTGCAGGGGCGGATCTAGCAAAGTTTAGCCAGGGGGGCCGATAGGGCATGAACAGGGAAAAGGGGGCACAAAGACATACTTTTCTTTCTTATTCTCATTTAAAATGTCGAGCTTTTAATAAATAATTATCTGACTCTTACACCCAAAGTTTTAATCTGATGTAAAATATATATATAAGTCCATTACTGTATATAGTAACTGTTAAGTCTAATATACCCTAAGCTATAGTACTTTTTCCTTTGGGAAGGTACCATCTGTGCAGTCTGCAATTTTGTTGAAGAAAAATGTTGAATCTATTTAATTATTCTTGAAAAATAATTTATTTCTGTGCATTCTCCTCCCTGCATCAAATTAAATTTGATTACATCGATTAAGCATCATGAGGTGGGGGGTGGGGGTGGTTCCCTATTTTGTTTTGCTGGGAGTTTGCAACCCTATTAGTTAGGTTGCTTAATATTTCTGCTAAGTACTCTGCTTAGCAGAAATATTAAGTATAAATACTGTATAAATACTGCTAAGTTTATTAGATTAGTATTGCTGAACTATGAAATATTTTGGGGCAGTGTATTTTTTACATACAGGTATAACAGAATAGCTTTAGTGTTGTTATTTATTTAAACTTGAGTATAAACTTATACAAAATGCAGCAAGATATTAAAAAAACGTTTTATTGATTAAAAAACACACTATATTGGATTCATATCGGTATCGGCAGATATCCAAATTTATGATATCGGTATCGGTATCGGGCATAAAAAAGTGGTATCGTGCCATCTCTAATTTTAACATCCATGTAGATGCTAAAAATGACATCCTCAACACTGCATTTCTGTTATTAGACTCAATTGGCTTCTCTCAAAATGTAAAAGATCCCACCCACCACTTTAATCACACTCTAGATCTTGTTTTAACATTTGACATAGAGACTGAACATTTAACAGTGTTTCTTGAAAACCGTCTCTTGTCTAATCATTTCCTGATCACATTTAAATAATTGATTACACAGCAGTGGGGAGTAAATTTCATCACAGTATGTCTTTCTGAAAGTGCTGTAACTAAGTTTAAGAATATAATCCACCCAATGTTAGCATCTTCAAAGCCCTGTACCAACACAGAGCAGAGCAGCTACCTGAATGCTACTCCAACAGAGGTCGATCATCTTGTTGTGTGTATGGTTGGTGTGTATGTGTAAGTTTGGTGATGGAGTTTTTATTATGAATGAATGATGAATTTTTATGAATTATTATGTCTATTTTTTTATGTTTAAGGACAACAGATGGAAATTAGCCCTTGGCTATAATCTGGTATGTTTACATTCATGTAATTTTTTTTACATTTATGTTCATTAACATGCACTGTCCTAAATAAATAAATTAAAGCGTTAATACTTTTGCCTCCTACCTATGTATGACACTGGATATTGTAGTTTCTGTGAAAAATAAGAAAATTACTCATAATCATCTCACAGAAGTAACATTATCTACAGCTACTTTCAGTACCATTGATATTCATTTCAGTCCTTTCCTCCAATGGATCTTCTGAGTTAACTTCAGTAATTACTTCAAAACACCGAAGTGTCTTTTATTGTCCATTCCTACAAGACTGCTCAAAGAAGTCCTACCATCAACCTATCTCTAATAATTGGCTATGTACCACTGGCCTTCACACTGGCAGTAGTTAAACCGTTACTTAAAAAGCCATCTGCTGCTGCTGATGAGGCAGAACCAGGTAGCTCCAAACAGAAGGACCAGTGAAAAAAAATCGAGGACCTTATTCCTAAACGAGGAACTGCCTCTGTAGAATGGACATGGTTTGGTTATGAAACATCTGACACAGACAAGAAAACTGTACTATGCAAATTATGCCGCAAACCGGTACCCACCACAGACTCAAACACAACAAACCTCTTCAACCATCTTTTCAAGAATCACATGAAAAAGTATAGAGAGATTATGGATGAGAATCAAAAAAGAGCAGTCAGGTGCTCAAAATAAACTTTAGACTCAAACATTAGAACAGGCTTTTCCGAACAGCAAGCCATGTAATAAAAACTCACAAAGAAAGTGCACGACACTCAGCTGAAGACACTCAACACAAGTTGAGTTGCCCGAGATTCACAGAATTTACAGAAAATGCACTATTTTGTGATATATATGATTATAAGAATGAGAAATGTCTTATATTGGGATATGAGATTTTGGTCATATCGCACAGCCCTATTTTGTAATCACACAATCGAGTGAATAATTGTTTAGAAGCATTTAAAGATTCTCAAAATGCAGTCAGTAAATTGACAAGGTACTGCAAAACAACATCAGTCTCACCTAAAGAAATCACTTGGATATTTAGTGTTTTCTTGTAAATAATTACATAAGTACTGGCAGAACTGTGAGTCACACAGCTGCCGTGAGAACTCTGCAATCTCAGCAAAAATAAAGAATCTCCTTTTGGGCATTAAAACTGTGAAAGACTGTGAACAATCATGAAGTAGCTTAACTATAAGACCAAACACCTAAACTTGCAAAGTACAGTTTAACACACAAAAAAATTCAGAATGCCACTCATTATCTTCAGCTTGTGTTTTTTCATGCTTTTACATCAACCAGAAAATCTAATAACCCTTTATTTCGCATGACAGCATCATAAGCAAAACAACTACAGACATTGTTTTAGCCATTGCATTAAAAAAAAGGACCTCAGTCTCTACTCATATATATTTGTATGAATAAAAGCCTTAAGTATATGAAAGAACAAAGCATTTGTAGCACAGAATTTAATAGTATTGGAATGCTAATGAAGTTTAATTTTCCTGTAACAGGTTAGTCAAGTATCATAAACCACAACTGCCATTTGCTTTGACATATTGTCACGGCCAGGATGGCCAGTGTTTTTGCAGAGCAAAATCAAAAGCAGACACGGTAGAGAGAAAACTAGGGCATAACAAAAAGCGAGACATTTATTTGGCTGATAAGGAAAAAGAAAGACACAAAACAAAGGCAAGGCAAACTGGGGCAAAACTAAACTAGAAATTAAACTGGGAATATCTAAGACTAACTGTGAAAAATATGACATGAGAACGAGAACATGAATCTGAGCAGAACCATGAAAAAAAACAAGACTTGAGTCAAAAAAAAACATGAACACGAACCTGACGTGACATGAAGCAATACAAACAGATGACCCAACAAGCTGACACAAATGAACATGATGCCACAGGGGAAGCAAAAGTGAACACACTGAACATGGAAGCAAGACTTTCAAAATAAAACAGGAAACATGAAGCAACATGAACTGGGACAAGCAAGCTTGACACAAGAGACAGAGAGAGGGGGCGAGAGAGGAAAAGGAACAGAAAGGGGAGAGACACAAGGGGAACCTACATAGACAAGGTGATAAAACATGACAAACAGAAAAAGACTCATAAACAAGGAGACATGGACGATAACGTAAACTAGACTAAACTTCAACTAAGACGAACTAATATTAACCCCAGACCTTAACATTATCTCATCAAAAAATACAAAATAATTCAAAATGCTGGGTCACAGACCCAGCCCCCTGACACATACTTACTGATCCATAACGATTCTTGTGCATGCGCTGCACATAGCTGATAAAAAAGAGCACACTAGGTAATTCATAAACGAATACAAAGATAAACCAAAAAACAAACAAACAAGAAAACATCAATCATGAGTACCAAATCTCAAACACATCGCAAAGAGTGTCCTACTGTAATTGTGCACTGTGAGCATTTGTATTTGATTTTCTTTTTGCCTCTGGCAGACAGATGACTGCGATGATGTTAAGAGGACTACATAGAATCCTATACAAATCTAAACACACACTCATTTTTCCACGGTTTCCCTGTCTGGAGCATTCAGGTAGATGTGTCTTTCCAGAAGACCCTACAAAACTCAGAGAAATTGAAAGAAAGAACAAATTCAAGCACTACATCTCAGACTCAGCAGGCCTCATTATTAAACACTGAAGTGCATGACAGAATAATTAGAAAAAGACTGAGCATGTATGGCTTGTTTGGAAGGGTTATCAGGATAAAGCCTCTTCTCAGTATGACTTAGGTTTGTAGTGACTTCTGAAATAGTGTCCTTTAGCTAGACAAGACTAAAATGGAGATGTTTGGGTAAGATGCACAGCGCTATATTTAGCAAAAACAAAACACAGCATATCAGCACAAACACCTCATACCAGCTGTCAAGCATGGTGGTAGAAGGGTGATGTTTGGGCTCGTTTTGCACAGGACCAGGGCACCTTGCAGTCATTTCGTCAACCATGAACTCCTCTGTATATCAAAGTAATCTGGATTAAAATGTAACATCATTTGTAGCTTGCATCAGCTCTAAATTTAGCAGAGCATAAAAGCATACAATGAGAAATATTATTTTATTTGTGCAATATTGCTAGACCCCTTTACTGGCCCTATAAATCTCACAGGTTCCATTTTTAACAAGTTTTTGTTTTTGTTGTACTTGTTTCCTAGTTGGCTTCTAGTTCCTGTTTCCTTGTCCCCCAGTTCTGAGTTCCTTGTTTTTAGTTTTCAGTTTGGGGCTTTGTTTACCCTTCAGTAAATTTTGTCACAGAAAATAAAAGCTGACAGAATAATAGAATTTGATTAAAAAACAAAACAAAAACATATTCACTTAACAATTATTATTTTCACGACTTGTTGTTTTAGTATAGCAAATGCACACATAGCAAGTTTAGCAAAGGGAGCACATTAGAATTAGGAAGCTTCTAACTTATTCACAAGGAGTAACCACAGCAGACAGCACCACATATATGATAAGAATTTTATTTTTAACACCAAATGCCTTTCCTGACAAACCACTAAAGGGATTTGTATCTTCTGCTGCCAGGAACTTTTCAAACCTTTTTAAGTTAACATGCTAGCACTACAGTTAGAGTCCATAGACTCCTTGGTTGTCAGCAACTTGTGTGGTGTGGTCTATTTCTTAAGTTTCTCTTTTCACATACCAAGCCAGATCAAGGGAATTTTCTTTTAGACTTACTGGCTGTAGACAGCAAGGACCCAGGACACAGACAGCTGTAGTGAGAATTGTTTTGTTTTTTCTTAATGTTTGGCTGAGTTTGCAGGTGGCGACTTTCCAACTGCCACCACTCACACTCTCTCCAGATCCCAGCGTCACTGAAATGGATGATTCAAGCCGCAGACTGTACCACCACAGGGTTTTTTTTTCCCAGAACCAGAGGGGAAAAAATACTAACTACCACAATAAGTACAACTGGGACTAAAAACTCTGGCTGGGCATTTCTTTATTTTTATTTTTACTTGCAGATAATTACAAAAGCAGAACCAGATTGATGCTAAAGCAACGGGAATGTGGATTTTGTTAGTGATGCTGAGGATGATGTTGCAGTAGAGTCTATAAGAAGAGAGATTGTAATCATTTTTACACATTCATTTCATCTTTATTGTGTGCTAGTTTGTGAAAACTATAGTTGGCAAAACTAAACTCATCAAAGTGGATGCATCAAATACAAAAAACAATCAGCGATCACTGCTATGCTATGCTACACTATAAAAACTGTGATTCGGGTTAATTGGTATCTATTAGGAAAGTAATAGTAACCATTACTTAGTAAAAACATGTGTCGTTTTAATTAAATCTAAGCAAAATTCAACGTGTTTCTGATGTTCAGTTATTTAAATTGACACACTTTCATTTGGGGTAAATTAAGCAATGGTTTGTTGAGCAGATTTTAAAGAAATGTATGAGTACCAGGAAAAATTAAGAAATCTAACAGATTTAACTGATGAAAGCATTTTCATTTTAATCGTTTGTATCCTGTGCCACGTGCAGGACTCACACTTAAGCAGCGGATGATTTCCATTTTGTCTGAAGTAAGACAATCTTAATTTGTTTGAATATACAACACGTTTTAAACAATAACGTATAGCATTTTTGAGCAAAAGTTCTAAACAGTATGATACGTCAAAATTAGATTAATAACATATTTTTACGCAAAATGGCAGGAAGTGGACTGCTAGCATAAGGTCACTTTCCAAGCCTTCACGGCTGTGTTACTTAACAGCTTTAACTAACCACATGTTTTACCGTATTCAAAAAATATATCAACGATATATTCCGATGGACTATAACCTCTTTCATCCACTTTTAAAAGTTCATGAAAAAGTTCAGCGCTCAGCGCTGAGTGATTTAGTTAAAATCATTTGTGCTGGATTTTGTCAGCCGCAGTTTTTCGGAGCTTTTGTCTTCACGCAGAAGTTTTCAGTTGTGGTTAATTAAGCTAAAGAGGCTCAGTCCAGCGACATAACTGTTTTTTTTGCGTCATGGTGTCGGATCCCCATGACTTTAGTGCAGGCGCAGCTCACACAAAGGGATGATACGAGTTTCCAGTTAAACTAGGTCCGTGCACCAGTGAGACCCATGCTCAGTCGTGACGTTTTTAATGGATATTTTAGTACGTTTTTACTAAAGCTTTGCCAGATAGTTAGTAAATTCAAAGTAATTTTTCTCAGAGATTTATTTCATATGAATTCTTTTTTTTTTTGTTAAAAGTAGGCAATTTTGTCCCTAAATCCAAAACATATTTACAGTTGAATTCTATTAATATCTACTTTTGTTTTCTATTTGAATTTCATTAATATTTTCTCTACATTTTACATAAATCTTTTGAAATTAAAATCTTCTTAATTATTTTAAGTGTCACTTTGTTGCCATAGGTTTTTTAAGTAACCTCTAGTCACAGTTTTTACAGTGTATGTTATTACACCTCAGGGGTAATCAGAGATTAACATGATTGAAGTCATTAGGGCACAGCAGCATTTATTGGACATTAGAATTGTTGGAGGTTATTAAATCTCAGGACCAGAGGTCACCACCATGCTTAGACACTAATCCTCACCAATAGTTATCAAAAACCAGCAGTATCAAGTTCAATTCACCTCAGCAGCAGGAGGTCACCACTGTGATGGACACTGAGCCTCTTGTGCAGTTGGTGTTGTCTAATCCAAGGAAAGACAGGAACAGGAAATGCGAAACTGGGGAAAGAAATACATTTTCAGTGCGCAAAGAAGAGAGAAGCTGAGTCAGTGGAAAATGGTAAGGTATGCAGGGAAAGTGGTGAGGTTTCATTTCCTACCGCTGGTGGAGGATGTGGTCCTCCAAGACAGATTTTCTTTTTTGTTTTGTATTGTTAATTGCATTAATCAGGTTGGTTCTGCCAAGTTCATGAGAACATTGGATGGTGATTATTGGTCATACTGTCTAAGAGGGCACACAAAATTAATTATTAACTAATACTATTAATACAGCATTGGGGTAAAGACATTCTTTGTCTTTGATTTTTATGCCCATCAGTTTGAAAAAGTATGCTTGGCTCCAAGTGACATAAGGTTTGCATCAGATGGTCAGCACAGCTAATCTATAATCCACCAGGTTTCCTGTCTGATTATTTTAGTTCCCTTTCATCTCCAGTCTGCCCTAGTTTCATATCTGGTTCTTGCCCCCACCATCTCCTGTGGAAATCCGTCTTGTCTCCATATTTGTTTACCTTCTGTCTCACCAGTCATGTTCTCTTGTCAGTCTGGTCCCTCTGTGCCCTGTCTCGATAGTTTGTCTTATTTCCCCAGTAAGTCATGTTTGTGTGTCTCAATCTCTGTCTCAGTGTTAGTTTCCTGTTTTATTGTGATACCCCCTTGTCTCAGGTGCATTATGTTTAGTTTTGCTTCCTGTGTCTTGTCAGTTAGATTCTGTTTAGCTGTGTTCTCTAGGTGTGTCCTTGCTTTCCTGATTCCCTGCTGTGTATATATTGTCTGGGTATCCCTCCGTTCTTTGTCACATCAACATAATTCATTCCCCGAGGTTATGTGCTCTGTGTTCATGGTGCCTCGACTTGTTTTTAGTCCTAGGTCCTGATCCTGGCCATGCTCCTTCATAGTTTTGCATTTTGTTCTTAAGTTGATGAATTTCAGCAATAAAGCTGTGTTGGAGGTCATGTCAGCCTGCATGTGGGACGATCTTTTTGCTTCCACACAACCACCCCGTGACAATTTTATTCTTTGGAGCCTCGCAGGAATAATGCATGAGAGACAGTAAACCAGAGGGTGAACATGAAAACTTCACACAGATAGGCCCCAGCCTGGATCTAAGCCCAGGACCTTCTTGCCGCAAACCAATAAACACACACAAACGGTAAAAGGCAGCAAGTTAAGACATTGTCATCTTAAATGAAAGAACCTGTGAATACTAAGGAATAGCTTTTTGAAGAGAGGAGAGCTCCTGCAAGGTGTTGAGAAGAGAGCTCTCCTCTCTTCAGGAACTCACTCTGCAGGAGGGGGAGATACAGGAGAGGTGGAGGAAGATCTCAGCCTGGGCGTCTATTGTCTTGTGTAGTCTGGAAGATGAGTGGATGACAGGGTGGGTGCAGTTTTCTCTGTGGTGGGGTCAGGTGGGCTGTCCCGGGCTCTGTGGGGCCGGGCGGCGCTGCTGTTCTGGGCCCCGGTCCGGATGGGCCTGGGCCCCCTTTCCCTGGCGGATTGCGGAGTATGGGGGTGCCTACTGGGTTCAGCGGGGGAGCTGGCCCCAGGGAGGGGTCACTTGCCCCTCCCTTCCTTCCCTCCCCATCTCCAGCTGCCTCCCTCTTCCCACTCCACCACAATCACCCACACATGCAGGGCCTTGGGGTAAAGGTGTGTCACCAGGGTGCAGGGGAGGCATCCCCCCCTCTGTCCCCTTCTGGCTGCCTGTGCCTCAATTTTATCTCACAAACTATGCGCTTACCTGCTGCTCTCTGGCTGCTCTCTGCGACCTGCTGGAGCGGGGGGCCAGGAGGAGGAGTTGGCCGTCCGACTGGGGTCTGGAGTGTGGGGCCTCCCTGCTGCTGTGGAGTCTGCTTCTCCCCACTGCAGGGAAAAGGGTAACACCACCTGGGTCTGGGTGCAGTTTCCCCTTCCAGGGGCAAGGGTACCTAGACCCGGGCCTTAGAGTACGCTTGGGGATTGTGATTGTGTGTACAGTGTCTCTTTATGTCTGTCTCCACGTTGGTTGAGTGTTGAGTAATTGCATATGAGAGCATGAGGGTGGGAATGGATGTTTGTATCTGTGTGTGCCTGTATGACTGTGTCTATATGTCAGGTTGAGTATCAGACGCCACCTCTCTGGGGACATCTCAGGCCCTCTAAGGTATGGAGGCCTATCTCCCCCCACCACTTCCCCTGCCGGTGGCAGACGCCCTCAGACATCGGTGCGTTGGTGGTTCTTTGTGTCCGGGGATGGGCGCCCAGGTACACACCGGCTCACTCCTTAGTGGCTGCTTGTCGGGGCCTGGAGCCTGGGGCTCGCTCGGGCCACTTCGGGGGTGCGGTGCACCTGATACAAGATGCGGTAAGCTGAACACAGCTCCAACCCTCGGCCTCTCAGCCTGGGGCTTGGTCACTCTGGCACAGCTGGCTGCCGTCGGAGCTCACGGGCACGTCACTGCAACCCCCCCTGGCTTCTGCTCTGCGGCTGCTGAGTGACCCCTCATCTGGGACTCTCCTTAGCTCTTTCTGGGATAGTGGCACGGCTGCCCCTCCGTTGGTCTTCCTTGGTCTCTTGTGTTCTGGGGGCCTCTGGATGTCTGGAGTCTTGATCTCCTCCATACCTGCTTCATGCCCTGGAGGACGGGGCTGTGGCTCCCCACACCCTCTAGCAGATCTTTACATGAAGGAACCTTTTAAAAACAAGCGCGTCCATGCTCACAGTGTACACACGGGTGCTCACACACACAAACTACACCCTTTTTGGCTCCTACCTCAAAGCACACTGTGCGCTGTCGATATTACGTGCTGCACAATAATGTTTAATATTTAGTATTTACTGTTATATTCCCATATATCATCGTGATGTTGTTTATTATATTGCTCTCGTTTTCTCCTGCTTGTTTTCCAGGTGATTGATATATGTATTTTTTTTGTCTGCTTATTTAGTTGGTTTTTGGGGTTTTTTTGCCCTTTATCCCTGTCCCTCTTTGCAGTTTTTCCCCCTCTTCCTTTCTCCCTTTTCTTTTCCTCATTCAAGTCTGTCCCGTATCTAGACAGACTTGTGAAAGTGAAAATAAAAAATAAATAAAATAAACAATAAAAGAGGAATCAAATAGACCATTACGGCAAGGCTGGGATGGTCAGTTTGGTAAAGTAAATCCGTTGGGCATCTTTCTTCGCCTTTAGACAATAATTCTGATGGCAAAAGAACCAAACGGGACAGGCAAAAAAAAAAAGGAATAGTTTTTTGAAGAGTCATCCCATCATGGTTTGTATATCCAATGCGGGTGCAGAGGAGGTACAAATTAGAGAACTGAGAAAAGCCCTTGGTTTTCAAGGGGTCACTGCTGCACAACGGCGTTGTTAACGGCGTTACTTTTTTCAGTAACGAGTAATCTAACTAATTACTATTTCTATTGTTTCAACGCCGTTACCGTTACTAACAAGAAAATGCAATGTGGTCGCGTTATTATTTTTCAACAAACAGACAGTTGGAGCTGTGTTCAGCTTACCGCATCTTCTATCAGTTGCACGGAAGTAGCTGTAAGTAATCTGGGTGCTACAGCTTTAAGGAGCTGCGCGCTCCCACGGATGGCAATCACTTTCTGGCAGATGATCACTTTTTGGCACAACACCTGGAGCTAGGGGGACAAAACAACCGTATGAGTTGGTATGAGTGCTGCTGCTTGAATGAGGAAGAATAAAGTAGTCATGGTAAGGCAATCACATGACTTTAAGTGGACAAAGCAACAAGGTGATATATACCAGTTTTTAAATTGTGTTGATAGGCCACGTAAAACCATAAGTCATGATAAACAATATATACGTGTTTTTTCCTCAATAGTTTCGTCACATTTACTGTCTAAAGACAGCGCTAGCAAGCACTCTGTGCTTATGACCAAAAAATAAAAAAACAAAACACAAAACAGCCAGTTTGTGTTGGTGGAAAAATGTACCATGTCGACCAATCAAAAAATTATATGGCAGCATGATTTTTGGTTGTTTGGGAAGAGGGGGAAGTTTTAGGAGTGACACCAAGAGAGAGAGAGAGAGAGAAAGACAGATTGATTGATGATTTTAAAACTGACAATTTATATTTGCATTTAAAGTTATGAAATACGATTTAATAAACATGTTTGTGATTGTTACAGTAAAAAACTTATATAAATATATATAAGTATAAAGAATGCTTCAGTAAATCATTTATATAAGTTTATAAATATGTAAACTTATACAAATATAACTTTTTCTACCCTAGAGGGCTAAACATTTTTTTCAAGGTAACTCAATAGTTATCAAGTAATTAGTTACTTTTAGAATCTTGTAACTCAGTTACTTTTTTGAAGAAGTAACTAGTAACTATAATTAATTACTTTTTCAAAGTAACTTGCCTGCTAGTAACACTGCTATTAACAAAGAGTGTACTTTCTTTTTTTCACATAATCATCTCACAGATAACAACATAGTTGTTAGGGAACGGCTGTGTGCAGACAGGAATAGGACCCAAGGTGCAGACACTCGGAGGCAAAACTTAAACTCAAAACCGCTTTAATGTTAAACTCAAATATAACATAACTGGAAATATCAAAAATAAACTTACACTGGAGGACTGGGAAAAACACACAGCTAAATAAACGGTAGATCGCGACAATGACAAACTGAAACACAGGGCTTAAATACATAGAGGGAGCAATCAGGGAATGGACAACAGGAGGGAAACACAGCTGGGGCAAATCAGAACTGACGAGACAAGGAAGCGTAAACTGAACACACTGAGATAAGACAGAGACCTTCAAAGTAAAACAGGAAACACAAAACACAGACTGAACAAAAGACACAGACTCACATGCAGGCACTACAACAGAGGGAACAGAGATGTGGGACCAGGGCAGACACAGACACCGACTGGACATGGGGATATAGCAGACAGGGGAGACAGCAACCAAGGATTACACAGAAACAAACCATAAGACATGACTCTAACGAAAACCCAAAGACTAGAAATTATAAATAATATAATAAACTCAAAAAGCCTGGTTCAACGACCCAGGCATCCTAACAATAGTAACATTATCTACAGCTACTTTCAGTACCATTGATATTTATTTTGAGTCTTTTTCTCCAGCTGACTTCAGTAATTATTTATTATATAATTGTATATAATATATAATTATAAGTAATTATATATTATTTTAGACCCCATTCCCACAAGACTCCTCGAGGAAGTCCTACCATTAATTACTGCTTCAGTCTTAAATATGATCAACCTGTCTCTAATAATTGGCTATGTACCACAGACCTTCAAGCTGGCAGTAGGTAAACTCTTGACCTAGCGGTCTTAGCTAATTATAGGCCAACCTTCCTTTCATCTCAAAAGTTTTTGAAAGAGTAGTTGTAAAACAGCTAACAGATCATCTGCAGAGGAATGGCTTATATAAGGAGTTTCTGTCAGGTTTTAGAGCTCATCACAGCACAGAAACAGCTTTAGTGAATGTTACAAATTATCTTTTTATGGCCTCTGACAGTGGACTCATCTCTGTGCTTGTCCTGCCAGATCTCAGTACAGCATTCAATAGCCTACTGTTGACCGTAATATTAGCGCAATGAGCATATGCTGTAGGTATTACAGGTACTGCGCTGCAGTGGTTTGTGTGATTTGTCTAATTTGTTCATGTAAATGGAGAGTCCTCTTCAAATGCCCAGGTTAATTATGGAGTTAAAATAGGTAAAATTACACCTATTTACATTATAAATGCTTCCTTTAGGCAGCATTACCAGAAGGCATAGCATACATTGTAACTGCTATGCAGATGACAACCAACTTTATCTATCCATGATGCCAGGAAACGAGGACACTTGGAGTCATTTTTTCTTACCAGGTTATGTCCTTCTAGGCTGGACTACTGTAATTCATTATTATCAGGGTGTCTTTCTTTTTCATTCACATTTCTCACTCACTATGTGTTAATAGACCTCTCTGCATTGATTCTTACTTGTTATTAATCTCTGTCTCTCTTCCACAGCATGTGGTCATGGCAGATGACTGCCCCTCCCTGAGCCTGGTTCTGCTGGAGGTTTCTTCCTTTTAAAATGGCGTTTTAAGGGTCTACCTTATGATATAAGGTTTGAACAAGTAATAAAAGGCTTTTATGTAAGTGAGCTAGAGCCATTAAAAATACATCAATGCATCTCAGCTGACACCTCCAAGTATTTAAAAATAATTCTGTTATTTTAAAATAGCTTGTTATTAGTTTATTTATCTGTTATTATTTAAATTATGTTTCATACACAAATGACTGTGACTCCTGAATAGTCAATGCAACACTCTAAAAATCAAGGCTACAAGTCCACAATTTAATCATACCGTGATAGCTCAATTTAAAATACATTATGGTAGTGGAAGACTGTTTGATTTACTTTTCTGTGGTTTTAAAATCTCCAGTTATTTTTTAGTTATTATTTATCAGGAGTTTAACTTTATAAGACCAAGACCTCGCCCGCTATACATTAATTGGTGGTGTGCTAGCCAAACTTTACTCATTTCCCCAACAAATTATATATAGATTTGTACAAAATCTGTGCATTTGTGATAAATATTATTAAGCACCCAGCCAATGTTTTAGTTGCGTATTATCACTCATTGTACTTATGCTTCCTTGAATTATAACTCGACCTTGATTAAGAAATGCCACAGCATAGGCAGGCCTTCCTCTGTCCTTCCTTTTGTTTGCCTTTAATTACTTAATGATGAGACTGCATTGGAATGTCTGTACTCCCATAGGGAAAGAATATATTTTGATGTTGGAGTCTTTTTAACCTTTTGTCCCATTGACTAACAGCTCTACAGCATCAATCAATTATACAGTTGGTACAATTTTTTTTAATGTAAGATGTGAAATGGATTTTGAGCATATTGGTGCTGGTTTAACTCACTGGGCCTAAGGCCAATGCAGAGATCTGGGTTCAAATCCACCCTGAGGGCTTTTACTCTTTCTCATGAGTAATGTGGAGGAAATAAGGAAGCAGGTCTCTTTGCCTAGTCTTCAGTGGAATGTTAAGTATTTAGTTGTGTCCTTAAAAGCTGCCAATTTTTTCTGTAATATGTTTGGTATTTTCCCTCTTGTATGAAATCCCTCTCATGTAAATACTGTAACATTTTCCATTGGAAAATCTGGGACTAACTGGAATGTAACAAAATGAACATGAGTGCCAAAATTAAACAAAAAGGCGCCAGGGTAGAGTCATACCATTGGCTTGGAGCCTTCCTGAATTCTCTTCTACACAGTCACTTACTTGCACCAATAACAATAACCAGAAAAACACCCCCAAACAAACAGAATACAACAAGAGAGAGCAATTTTCATCTTATTCTTTTTTTAAAACATTTCTTTTAGTAATTACTTCATGTCTGTTTGTTCTTGCAAGGCATGCTTTTTTTTAAACCCAGCAACATCTATCTTTATATTTTGAATTCTAATTTAAAAACCTTTCCATAAGTGACCCTGAATGCAGAAAAATGAAAATATTTAAACCGTTATGCTGTTGTAGCTACTGCACATTTTGTACATCTACTGAGGACTGTTGGCTTCCTCCGACAGTTAAAACATGTGCATGTTAGGTGATGCACATTTTGTACCTCAAGACTTAATTATTATTAATAATTAATATTGATAACAGTAAAGGTTAGTGATGAGGATTTTTTTATGATATATTAGTGAATAATTATTGAATAAGTGGAAGAACATGGGTGGATGGCTGTTTGTTTTCGTCAAGGTCCTGGGTCGGTGACCCAGTGTTTAATATTTTGAATTATTATATCTTTGAGTTCATTTATTATTTCTAGTCTCTCGGTTTCTGTTCCGGCGTTATGTGTTCCTGTTTATCCTGTTATCCTGTTTATCTTTGCCAACCTGTGTCCTACGTTAATCCATTTTGTTTTGCTTCCTCCCTGTCTCGTCATGTCTATTATGTTCATCTGTGTCTCCCTCCTGTTGTGCATTTCCTTACCTTGTGTGTGTGTATATATAGTGTGTGCTTTCCTCTGCGCCTTGTCAGATTGTCCATTTGTCATCCCCGATGCTTCATCTGCGTACCTCTGCTCTTCATCACGTGCTTATCATCTCTTGTTCATCATCCACTGCTGTACTTCTCGTGTTTCCAAGTCCAGAGTTTTCTCCAGGTTTCAGGTTTCTATAATGGGCTTTCTGTTTATCTCATATGCTTATGTTTAGCTGTCCCCAATTTAAGTTTTTGTTTGTTTTTTTCTCAATTCCCTTCAACTACACACTCCAAACATTGCCTGTGACAGTTTTCATGTCTTAGGTGAAACGGGAGATGGTCTTATTTGATAATAGATGTATTTCTTCACAAACAAGTGTTGTAAAACCTAAAATAAAATCACCTTCTTTGCTCTCTGAAACATTAACGAAGGATTAATCCTTCATTAATGTCATTTGTTGTTGAGAAGTCAACGTAAACAACATGGACAACATGCAACACCTTAAATGAGAGATTTAGGAACAAAGTTTTGATAAAACACATGTCTTCCCCATGAACTAAAAAATACAATAAACTTTGACTTGTCAGTATTATAATGACTCTAACTTAAAAAATCTACTGAGTCCACTCAAGTAGCTGAAACAAGGGGAATACAGCATGTTCTGTCAGACAGCTGTTACATGGGGACAAGAGGCCAAAGATTTACAAGAGCATTAACACAGTTATAGCGTCTGAGTACATCTCTGTCATTCAGAGAGGCGACAAATCCAGTGTTTTAAGCCCACATACTTTGAAATCTATATTTCAGGGGATTTTTGGCACAAGAGTCACAACTTTGAAAAAGTAGCATATTTCTGTGTTCATTTCATCTCCAGCTGGAACTATCTTTTGATCCATGAATAATTGCAAGACCAACCTAAAGACCATCAATTCAATAAGATAAAACACAACATGCTGTTATATTTATTTATTCAAAGCTTTATCCTTAAAAGAACAGTACCTCCTACAATTTCACTCAAACATGCAAAATATAAAATTGTGTGCCTCTGGGTTAAAGGTGTGTCTTATATATTGTGAAGAAACATACAGTGAAATACATGCCAAACATATTCCAAATAAAAGAAATGTAGCTTAAACCAAGGAGAACAAAAATTAGTAGTTACAAGTAAACAAACCCAAGACATTTAAATGTGACCTCTGGGTGGTCTTTTGGGTCCTTAAAGCATATTTCATGATAAATGGCAAGTTGAGTACATCTAGTAGCTTAATCAATAAAAATAAAAGAATGCCATTAATAGAACATGTATACATTCAGTTATATGGGTTAATGATGTGCAAACAGTCGCCATTTATAATTTAGTTTAGTGCAAGAATCAGAAAATAAAAGCATAAAAATAATAATCCCCAATATTATCGGCCCACAGGGCAAATGCCCGGTATGCCCAATGGCCAGTCCAGCTATGCGGTCAGCTGGTGGCTATCAGGCATCTCCAAAAACATTAGAGCACTTTTGTAAATATGTGATGTCTTGATAAATCAAGCAGATATCTGAAGTTTACACAGCACCATTCTCGCATGAAAATATCTTAAAAGTTTATTTTGTGACCAGAAAGAGTAATATTTCAAACTCCGCCACTCTGTGTTCCTCCGCCACAGCCTCGTTTGAGTTTTGGACGAAATGGATTCTGGGATATTGCATTTCCATCGCAGACTCCAATCCAATCTGATTGGAGACCAAAACAGCCAATCAGATTTGTTTGCATCCAAGTCTGTGACTGGCTGGTTTTGTGGCACAAATATAACGGTGTACAGAAAGAGTTGAATGTGCACGGGCAGAAATGTTGAGAGCACAAGCAACACATTGAGAGCAAGCGCAAATGCAAAAACTGAGCGAGAGGGGCTGCTATAATAGTAAACACTGAAATACATTTTTTGCACGCAGCAATGAATTTTGTTCACTCAAATTTAGCTTTTCTCCGCTCAAAATACATTTCTCCTCAAAATGCAACTCTTGCACCTGCAATTTTTTTTACGTGCGCTCAGAATAGTGGCACAAAAATAACTCCATATTTTTGGGTCATCTTAAACCAAAGAGGAACATGGTTTGGCTGAATGCAGGCAGAGTAAAGTAAAAAGTGAAGCAATATTTGAAAAACAATGTATAATATATTGATATCAATGTATAAGTAATATCACTAATAACTGATACTGCTGTTTTGTTTCACAATGTGATTTTCTTAATGAAATAAGTATGCAGTGTGGGTGTGATATAAAAAGTAATGCATTGTATACTTAAATCACATTTGTCTGTATTGCAGTAATATTGTGCATTGTCTCTAAATAAGGTAAATGGTTCTCTGCTACTGGCAAACTAGCTTTGTTTTTCTTTTTACTCAAGTTACATAATCTGTGTAATAGAAAATTTTAAAAGAAACAAACAAAAAAACTCCAACTGTTATTTGTGCAACAATAACTGATCTCGCCTTGTAGAAAAAAAAAAGTGACTGGCCTAAAATTTTGGCAGTGCAACACTGCTGCAAATGCAAACTCAAACCTATTCAAAAATCTGAAAAGGTAAAATAAAGATCAGTAAAGCTCATGAAGATCCGTGGGATCCAGAGCAATGTTCAAGCATGCTAATCCAAGCAAACAGGTCATATTTTGTGCCTGAATGAGTAAGAAAAGCAATGATGAACTGAAAAGATCTCTTTGGGTTGGTTTTCACCAACTTTGCTGCTGGTATTGCTGGTAAAATGTCAGGTTTAATTTTTTTATGATGATGAGTACCTTTACGGTTGATTGTTTTAGGGGTAACAGACCGTTATGTGACAACGCATCTCTGTAATAGCTGTTGTGAAAAAATGTAAATCAGTGTGTGAGTAAGAAGTAATATGTATCCATCAGCGACTGGTGATCTAAGGTGAACACTTAGAAAAAATTAAGTGGAGTGACTGAAGAACAGTGTCATGGTTGGAATCGGTGAAAACATTAACTTTGTTAAAGAAGTAGGTCTTCCCAGGAATCAGTTTGGGTGAGCTGCAGTGGTCATCTGTTTTCAAGATATAAGGGAAAGGCAACGCTTTCACTTTGGCCTTCTTTCCACGGATCTTCAGCACGCTCTTGAACACAATGCTATGCAGAGAGACACTTTCCACCGTCCCGATGCGCACTAAAAAGAGACGCATACAAATACATTGCATTACAAACCCCCATTAATTCCTAAACAGCATTTGCTCCAATGTTTTGTTTTGTTTTTTAAATTTACATATAGACTGATGTCCTACTTTTTTTGCAAAGATCAGTTTTGTTCATATTATTCACTGATTGAAGTCTGGATTCTGTAAAAGAACATTATAGGCACAGAACAGGTGAAATACATGATCTAAGCTGTGCTATTAAGTTCAAATGACACAAAATTTAGTTCTACTTTGTGAGAGGACTTTTAAGTAGAAATGACAGACCATTATTCATCTTTCTCCGATCCTGTCCTGGTTCATGGATTGATCTCAGCCGCTCAGCACAGCATGACCACAGGGTGGTGTTGAAGTAAGAGGTGACCACAGCATCTGAATCCCGTCTTAGCAGAGTATAGCACTTCTCTGTCCTCACTTGAGCAACAAATGTCCTGGTTTTAAAAAGACACAGTGTTCTTTATATTTAATAAAAACATAATTGTTTGGAGTTTTTGAGGAATGTGTTAGTTAATGTCAAGTTCACCCAGTAATGTTGCTACATCAGCTAAAATAAGCTTTATATGTCTGTGTAGATTCACAGTAATCCAGTCCAAGTTAGTCTTAAGTGACTTCAATGGCAGCAAATGTGTGCAAATCTAGCAGTGTCATTATGGCAATTAAAGCCAAAGTGTGAATCTCTTATAAGACACTACCCCACCATGCAATCATGTGAGTTATTAAGATCACATGGTTCAAGGTGTGCTTCAAGTGTGGTTTGAAACACCAGGGAAGGGATTTCAAGACTGTCTGATAGTTGGTGTCATAGACCACCACCTCTATTCAGTGATCGTCATTGGACTGCTTTGCTCCTCTCTTAAACCAACTGTTTTTCTGGTGGGATCTTCAAATGAGTGTCTGTTCTCCTTTAGTTATAAATGTACAGCTGAGTCTTATCCTAATGACTTGGCTCTCCTGTGTTGTACCATGCATCTGGGGGATTTTTAGGTTTCTCCTATGTAACAATCTGAGCACTGTAATGCACAGCACAGAGTACATTTTTTAGCTTTTGTTTGGATGTTTTATCCCTAAACTGTGGAGGAAATTCTTGTGAGGGAAGGAAGTCTGGTTGGCATAAAGACTATCACTGGTTTAAAGCCAACCAACGGCAGTGGAGTTGAAAGCAGTTTGGAGTGGGCCAATGAGCGAAGTCAATTTTTTTTAACGTGTGACTCGATAACCCCTTTTCCATTAGAACATACTCGGATCAACTCTCTACGAATCGAAACAACTTGACTCGGATTGAGTGGTTTTCCATTACAACCCACTAGTACCTTATTTGTGTGCTTGTTGTCATAGCAACATATCTGTGCATTGCGCATTGCAATTGATATGCGACACAAATGCTCCAACAGGTGGACTTAGGTGGACTTCGAAGCAGACTATGGATTTTCGCAAACGAGATACTCTCATGACTCATCAAGTGTTGCTACCTACCACCCAATTTGTGGCAACCAGTCTGATGACGTCATATTTTAGTACCTGTTTGGATTGCTTGGAATCCGGGCCGAGCAGCTACTAAAAAAGCACCTGGACCTAATGGAAAACCCTGGAAACTGTGACAAACCATGCTAAGTCAATCCAAGTAGGTACTAATGGTAAAGGGGCTTATGGGTCCAGCTCACCGACACCACGAAACTTCTTGTTTGAAAGCTTTGGTTTATTATGGTCCATGTGTACTAGGAACATCTGCAGACAATGTACTGACTCATCATATACCCAGGTGGGAGACATCAAGCGGACTTCAAAGAAGTGTAAGAGGAATGACCACTGTTAAGTCTCCAGGTATCCATGTCCATCTTTGTAACATTATAATCAAGGCTTAAACCTGCAACAGCAGCCACCCTTTCATCTCTCCCTCTCCTTCCTCACAGCAGCCAAGCCTCCTGTGAAAGTATTTTGCACATTTCCTCCCCCAAAGTGTCCTTGGACCATTGTCCACATGTCACAACATAGGAAAGGCAGTACATCAGAACAAAACGCAGCTGTGCATTGGCATGCGCCTTCAAGGATGTTAATAGTTACATTTTTAGCTAAGAAGATAGATGGGTTGAGGACTGCATGGGAGCACATCTGCACTGGTTGGAAGCCCCTCTCCATATTTTGCATACCTCCTCCCACAGAGTGTGCTTGGATCATTGCATGTTGTAGGAGAGACAATAAAGTTGAATTCTATTCTATTCCATTCTCTTCTACTCTAAGATCTTATGACCTAAAAAGGTGTAAGACATGATTACATAAACAAAGAGTAGATCTTGAGATAGCATCAGTAATATTAACTCTACCTGTTGCTTTTGCAGAAGGGATCCGCAACACTGTGCATCCTGTCCATGCTCATCTAACAGTGTCAGATTGTACAGTGTTCCTGCAGAGCACTTCCTCTGTGGGTCTTTAATGTTGTAGGCTTTAATCCCACAGCAGTGAATATTTTCCGATCTGGAATGTCTGGGTGGAAAACAGAGGTAACCGTTATGATTCAATAAGGACAGTGATAAAGATGTATGCCGAAAAGATTCTGAATTAGATGACTCTTGTCTTATGTATTAACTGGATCTCACTCTGGAAAATACCTTCTTAACTTCTTCAACAGAGTGTTGGCAGGAAAAAAAGGATTTTCATCTATACTTAACTCAGATGAAAATACTGAAAATTAATAATAAATTATAATTTTATCTCCAACAATATCGATACCAAACTGCTGTCTGCACCTCCTCCAGTGAACGTGCAACTTCAGACAGTACTGCTAAAGATAGGCATACATAGATGCTCCCCTCATTAGCAGCTGAACATAAACTGTTGATAATGTTCACATCATGGAACATCAATTTATTTTGTGACATCAGTAATGCTTCTGTTTCATCAACAGTAACATGCTATGGAGTTATCATATTAATGTCAGCCATTTAATCTTAGCAGTTACCCTGCAGCCACATTAGCTGCTTGCTTAGTTATAATTAAGGTAGTGGCTGCTGGATATGGCTATGTGTAATGCTGACGCTGTTAGTAAGTAAAAGTAAAATGTACTTATTAAGCAATTTTACAGATGAAAATCAATTTATAATAAAACACAAAAAACAGACATAACAATGTAACAATCGAATGGATAATAGAATAAAACATAAAACCAGAAAATAACATAAAGGTGTTGTCACCCACACTTTGACAGCTACTCCAGCTGGAAATAAGCTTGATTAGAGCAGCCAAGATTCAACCAGTTCATCTTGTAAAGAGCAAACTATGAAAAGAAAAAAACTGAAATCTTAATGCTATTTGCTGCTGAGTAGGGTGATAATTCAAATACTAACCTCTAAAAAGAAAGCCAAAGAACATAATTATGAAAAGACATGCACACATGAACATAGCCCTTAACAATAAACTTTAACTAAAACAGGACCAAACCCAGTCAGAGACTACACAGACTGAGACAGAAATTCTCTGGCACAGTAGCTCAGTGCATTTTAAAGTCACCACACTGAAAACAAAGTGGGGATAGGGTTTGTGCACAGCTGGAGCATTTGCGTATCGCAGACGCATATACATTCCATGAAAAATTATTTTTCCATGCCACTCCTTTCTGAGTTTTCCTCCACCCTCTCTCAGAAAACATTACATTAAGTGGTTCCCTTTAGCTGTCCTGAGAGACAAAATGCAATCCAGCAATACATACCAACTAATTAAAAAAAGAAAGAAGTTTGTTTCACCAGATTTCATCAGCAATACAATACAACCCGAAACAGATTTCTTCTTTCAGCTGATCCCTTTAGAAGTTCCCACACTGGATATTCCTTACCATCCTCTTTTTTTCGCACCAAATCTTTGCATGTCCTCTTTAGTACATACATAAATCTTCAAGTGAGAGTAATGTCTTTCTCCTGCCTGGCAGCTCCAGATTTAACATTCTTTGTCCAGTATATCGACAATCCCTCCAATGCACATGCCTAAACAGCCTCACCTCTCTAACTTTGTCTCAAAAATGCTTGACTTGAGCTGTCCCTCAGGATACACACACACACCTACACAATCACCTGTGTCCGTTACAGCAGATCTCAGCATCAGGCTGGTAAATTTCTGTCCCACAGCAGTGTTGTCCTGGGCTGCCATGAAACTGAGAGCAACATATGGTCCCTTTAGTCGGGTCATAAGGAATACCCGTCTCTGAACATTTATCTCCATCATCTCTGTTCTCGTACAAGGTCTTATTACAACAGAGAACTCCACGTTGTGCTGAGCCACACGGTGTGTCCCCACAGCACTTGAAGAATCAGAAATAAAACAGTTATGTGTGCAGCAATGCAGAAACATCCTATATATCAGATAGAAAACACCCTGAGTAACCATGTAAAAGGAGCGGGGTGGAGCTCCGAGCTTTCTCATCAAAGTGGTACAAAAACACACTCTTTTTTGCACTGGGATCACTGGGTTTGACTGCCGTTAACTCTACATTCTATTGTTCTGTAAAGAACATTCTATTGTTCTTTGCAGCAATTGAATCCTGCTCAAATTTACCTTTAATTCTGGACCTGTGCTATCCAGAATTCTTTCTAATCAATTATCTCATTAAAAATCTTGCCAGAATGGACTTATTATATTCTATTATATTCTATTATATTCTGTAAGCAAAAGAAAAAGAGCTGAAAGCTGAAAACAGTGCTTATAGCTTATAGCCTTCACTGGAAACAATTAGATTTTTCTAGAGATTAAGCATTTTGACTTGCATTAATAGAAAAAAGTCAGCCAGCTGGGCAGGCCTGGGAAAAGCAAACAATGTATTGAGTGCATTACTTGATTGATCCAAGGCTTCTGCACAGATGCACAGCCATCACAGCAGACTTGGTTTTCCACCTTGGACTTGCTTTGACCTAAGGAGGGGTGTGAGGGTGGAAAGGGTAGATGGGAACATCTGGGGATGAATTATCAATGGAAAAGAGGATTTGCGGTCTTTTGTTGTGTTTTTTTAAATTTGTTTTTGCCAAAATAACATAATAAACACATCCATCTTTGCCCTTCTTGTGCACTGCATGTAGGAATTCAGTATAAATGAATCTGAAACCAAAGCCAGCAAGAAAACACTGTGGCTTCCCATCCCTAGTTTACACTATACACTAGGGGTGCAACAATACTCGTATTGATATTGAACCGTTCGATACAGTGCTTTCGGTTCAGTTCGCATATGTATCGAACAATACAAAATTTTTAATTTATTTGATCAACCTTTCTTCTGACGATGCTGCGTTCGACTACTCCGCCTAGGCTGCACTGTTGAGCGCAGATCCACTGAGCGCAGCACAAGCTAGCAAGACAGAAGTTAAGCTCTCCTTGCAACATGGCAAATTGAACCTCCCCCACCCTCATTCAGATCTGGCCTTTGGAACTATTTTGGTTTTCATGTGACGTATGACCCTGAAGGTAAGCGCGTCATGGACAAAAGTAAAACACTATGTCGGATGTGCCACGCAATGCTCAATTACATGGGTGGGAACTAGTGCCTTAACGTGTTGACGCCGTCCAGCCCCACGCACGGGGCGATCCACGGTAGCTCGTTAACGGAGATTTGCCGTGTTATGGCGTTAACCTCATTTCAGATTAACACTGACAGCACTAGTGGGAACACAACGAATATGACTGCACATTTATGCCAACATCATCCTAGTAGTGATGGGTCGTTCGCGAACAAAATGGCTCTTAGAGCCAGCTCTTTGACGTGAACGATGCGAGCCGGCTCCTTATCGCGAGCCGTCACGTGTTTTTTTTTTTTTCTTTCTCTCAGCCTCTCTCTCGCACTTTTTTTCGCTTCACTCCGCACGCGAGCCGTGTGCTTTACGCTTGGAAGAGGGGTGAGGGGCGGTAGTTACACTCAGTAGCACAAGAACAGAGCCAGAGGGAGAGAAAGAGAGCCAGGGACAACAACGTCACATTAGAAAGGTATAGTAATCATCCACAACTATTTTCAGTTGCAGATGATAAAGGATTCAGAAAGTTTATTCATGCAGGTCCACATGGCAGAGAATATGCATGTTCTTTTTGTTTTCATATTTTAATTTATATTTAATTGTGTTGTTTCACTTTAAATTTGTAAAAGGAAAAAGCTGAAAATTTAAATTGTTAAAAGTTGAAATGTGAATAGTTGATTTTTGTATTATATGATTTATTTATTACATTTTATGTGGAGTGAATAAATAAAAGTATATTTACGGTGGCCCCTAGAGACAAAGCACGTACAAACTTCAAATCACATACGAACTCTGAAGCACGTACAAACTCCGAAGCACGTAAAAACTCAGAAGCACATAAAAACTCAAAACACGTACATAAGACAACAGAAGTGCTCCAGGATGCTAGGTGCAGTGTTGAGCTTTTGTTACCTAGTGGCTACACAAGCCAGCAAGTACCAACGACCGGATTTGGTGTGTGGTAGTAACAGGTAAATGAACATGGTTTTTAAATTATTTGAATATATATGAGTGCCTGTGTATAAATACACAAACAATACACATATGCTTTCATGCTTTCAATTGTGTAATTTAAGTGATCTAGTAGCGCTGCTTTGGAAGTTCAGTTCATGCTAGAAATGTGTTTTGGAGTTTGTACGTGTTTTGTTTCTAGGGGCCACCGCATATATTTATATATAAACATATATAAATAAAACTACTTTTTTTACGTTAGTAATTCCTTTTGTGCATAATTTTATATTATTGTTAATAATAAATTAATTAAAGCAACAAAACAACCTGAAGAGCCGGTTCGGAGCTGGAAGAGCCGGTTCGGAGCCGAAAGAGCCGGCTCTTTTTAGTGAGCCGAACCGAAAGAGCCGGATCTCTAAAAAGAGCCGGAAATCCCATCACTACATCCTAGTGCAAAGACAAGTGGAAGCAGACAAAAACAACAAGCATGCATGCTACAAACTTTACCCGAGTCATTTAGACAACCGTTAGCACATGATTCTCCTTACGGGACCTGATATGTTTAATGCTGCTGAGAATATAGCCCAGAAGAAGTGTACAGTATAGCTTTTATTTTGGAAAGAGCCATTTCTCTGTAATAAACTCTCTTTTCCAAAGAGGAGTGATTTCTCGATCAGATAGATTTATTATTTTATCCCTTTGTTGTTTCAGCAACATTAAATTTAAAAACTGTACGTTTGAGTTAAAATATATATTTATAATTTTAATAAATGACAAATTAAAAAAGCATGAACATTTTTTTTGTATCGAAAAAATATCAAACCATGACACCAAAGTATCGAACTGAACCGAACCGAACCGTGAATTTTGTGTATCGTTGCACCCCTAATATACACCCTTTGAATGGGTACCAGAAATTTTGACTGGGCCTTGTAAGTTAATGTTGGAATGCTACTGCTCCTATTTAAGTGGCTACATGCACATTTATAAATTAAGAAAACAGTATATGCCATATTATTGTTTTTGCTGTGGTTTGTGAGGCCCAGTAAAGCCTATAGTAATAAAGACTATAAAATAATCAAATAAATCACATAAATGCTGTTATTTGGATGATTACTGTCACATAGAAGACAAGGAAAGAGAAAAACTCTTGGATGAGTGATATTGACTCTCATAAACAGAAAAAGAAAGAGGTGCACTACACAGTAAATTCATTAACTCTCGATATAATCTCGATATAAAAAAAACACCTGTGCTATCAAGAAGAAAACAAATAAAGCTGAATTTTTCAACTCCAACTCCCATCTTGACTACTGATCTATAAGATTTTCTGAGATAATGTATTTGGACCATTAAGTGACTTCAACCTAATTCACCCTGGTGGCAGGAATGTATTAAAAAAAACAGTTTTTTCAAACATTACATTTGCTACTAAAAAGTTGAGTAAGCACAATTTTTTTTTATATCCAAGACAAAAATGTCATCTGAATTTGTTTCGAATCTTCCATTTTTACTGGTGCTGTCAGCGTTAATCTCGTTAAAATGACGTTAACGCAATAACTACAAATCTCCATTAGTGAGTTAGCGCAGATCCTCCTGTGCGTGGGGCTGCATGGTGTCAACACATTAGCGCAGTTAGCTCGTTAACACGTTAGCGCTGTGCAGCCCCATGTTAATGAGATAAACACTGACAGAACTAATTTTTATGTTTTTAAAATGCAAGACCCATGTAGCTTTAGGTCTAAAACAGATTTCAAAGATTTAACATTGTAAAATGCCTTCTCGTCTGGTTTGTAACTTTTTTTTTTCTCCTGAATGCAACTTTTGTTTTAAATGAAGTGAGGAATGTCTTTCATTGACATGACACCCACTCCATCCTGCCTAACATCTGTTTTCCAGGACATAACTCCAAGTCTCCAACCTCTTTTCCTCACTCTCTCACTACAGAGCACATAGTTCACAGCACTGCCTGAACTCAGGCTGACCTGTTGTCCTGTCTATAACCATGGTCAGCAAGAAGGAGCTAAGAGCAGATCCCTGATTTGTAGATCTACAGATGCATACTGAAGCTTCCTCTGACTTTCTCTATACTTCTCCATCAACAGTCTCAAAGCAAACACTGAATCTGTAATGCTTTATTTGGCATGAAGCAGTAACTGCAGCTCACGGATCATCACCTCTCCTCTTAACCTCTTTTCCACAGCTTGATGATATAGCTCATCAACTTTATCCTTCTGTAGTTGCTATTTAATGGTTGTGGTTTACCTTTGTTCTTGAAAATTAGTGCCTATCCACTTCTTATCCTTTCCTCAGGCCTTCAATCACTCTCTAGGATCATACTGTCAGTCTGTTTAAAAAAACCGCTGCCCTCTACCCTAGACACCTTCATACATCTAAAGGAGTTATGGTTCTGGGACGGTGGCCCAGTGTTTTGTATTATTCTTGTTAATCTTTGATTTCCTCATGATTTATCATTGCTAGTCTCTCAGTTTCTGTGTTTCTAGCTCCTTAAGTCTCCCTGTCTCACCATGTCTAATTAGGTTCAGCTGTGTCTCCTGTTGTGCATTTCCCTCATTACCTTGTGTGTATATTTAGGGTGTGCTTCATTTTGTTCCTTTTCAGACTATCTACTTGTCATCCTTTGTTTTACCTGTGCTCCCCTTCTTCATCCTCTTCATAGCTATCTTCACTTCCTCCTAACCAGTCTGCATTCCCTGGTTCACTAACTGTCCTCCATTCATCTTTATCTCTCATTTTCCATTTTAATCCTTAATACACTACTACCATTTAATCATTAGTAATTATTAAACTCTGGCTTTCTCTCCCATATTGTTTCTTTTGTTGGTTCTCTCTTCTCTATCCCCTCACCCCAACCAGTTGTGGCAGCTGGGTGCCTCTCATGAGTCTGGCTCTGCTAGAGAGCTCTTCCTGGTAAAAGTACCACTGTTGCCAAGTGCTTGCTTATAGGATAATGTGTAATTGTTGGGGTTTCTTTCTAATATTATAGGTTCTTTACCTTGCAATATAGCGACCTGATAACCCCAACCGATTGGACAGGCAAACCGCGAGTGGACATGGTGGACCCAACGTCACATTTTGCCATGATAGTGGGTTAAACATAACATGCCTTGAAACAAAGGTTGGTATGAATTGATGCTATATAGAAAACTAAATTGAATTGATGACCAAACTGTTTTTCTGGTCATTGTAGACTGGTGGCAGTGACCACATCAAGAACCTGGAAAGACTCATCCTTGATCAGCTCCATATCTGAACCTCTTTCAATTCGCTTACCAACCTTTCCAGGATAATGCCGTCATCTACCTGCTCAACCATGTCTATACCCATCTGAATCAGCCAGCAAGTACTGTGAAGGTCATGTTTTTTTTTACTTCCTCAGTGCATTCAGTACCATCAGGCTGACCATCCTGTGTGAGAAGCTGACAGCAATGCAGGTAGATGCCTCTCTTGTGTCCTGGATTGCTGATTACCTGGCTGAAGGTTCATAGCATGTGTGTCTTCAAAACTGTGTCTGACGAGATGATCAACAACACTGGGGCTATTCACCCTCTACACCACTGATGGGAGACACTGCACAGAGACCTTCAAAAGTTTTCTGATGAGTCTCCGGTGGTTGAATGCATCAGTGAAGGTGATACATTGACGTAGAGTACCAGGTACTCGACCACACATGGACTCCTTTGTCATGTGGTGCAAGCAGAATTATCTGCAGCTCAACATTACAAAGAACAATGAACTGATTGTGCACTTTAGGAGGATCATGAAACCTGTGACCCCTGTTTCAATCCAGGGACTCCATGTGGACATAGTATGTATAAATACCTTAGAGTACACATTGACAATAAACTGGACTGGGCTAAACACCACTGCACTCTTCAGGAAGAGACAGAGGTGGCTGAGGTCTTTTAATATCTGCTGAACAATGCTCAGGATTTTTTTATTGTTCTGGTTACTAGTTAATGACTTGGATCAACTGTGACCACATCATTTCCTCGAGCCGTCATAAAGTATTGTGATTCTGATTATTGGATTTAGCAGTCCATGCTGCCATCCCAAAATCACAACACCAGCTCCATATCATGGAGTAAATGTAGCCTTTTTCCACCAACTAGAATTTTGCAAAGATACAAAATGCCAACTGAAATTCAGTTGAATATCAAATGTAATTTCTAAGATGTGCATGAAATTGTATTAGACAAGTTCTGACCTTCAAACACAGCTGGCTCCTCTGAACAGCAAGATGAATTCTTCAATTGTACTTCAGCACTTTCCTTTTTCCAACAGCAGCACTCAGTCTTTGTGTTGAACTGATCATGATAACAGCACTGGTGATCTGTAGAGTTCCTTTTAAGGATCTTCTTATCATTAATTGGACCACAACACAGCTCCTTTTCCACATCATATGTCCCTGTGGAAAAAGAACCAGATACTAGAAAATGAAATGCATATAGTGTATAATTAAGTTAATGTTAAACTTTTTTAAGAAAACAGGTTTTATATGTTCCTCATACAACAGATCATTTAAATACATTTAAATATTTTTTATAGTGAAATACTTGTATTTTGATCAGCTCTGCTTACCTTTATCACAACATCTGTGCTGTGGTGAAGATTTGGCAACAACAGTTGACTGACAACATAAATGCGTATGCATGTTGAAGGTTGTATTTCCACATAAAGGAGCTGTAGAGGCAAAGACCAGGTCAAAATACACGCATCATTCATAGTAACCAGCATAAAATTCCTTTAGAAGAAGAACAATAGGTGGCAGAGCCTTCAGCTTTCAGGACTCTCATATGTGGGGGACAGATTTGGGAGACAGACACCCTCCCTGCTTTCAAAGATTAGGTTGAAAACTTCTTCTTCTTCTTTTTGATAAAGCATATAGTTAGGGCTGTATCAGTTGACCTTGAATCTTGCCTTGAGTAGTTCTTCTTCAGTCACATTTTCCACTAATGTATTTATACTCTACTCTGCTTTCGTTATTATTAATCTTTGGCTCTTTTCCACATCATGTGTTTTGTCCTGTCTTCCTCTCCTCACCCCATATGGTCACGCCAGATGGCCACCCTTCCCTGAACCTGGCTCTGATGGACGTCTCTTCCTGTTAAAGCAAAGTTTTTCCTTCCCACTGTTGCCAAAGCGCTTGCTCATAGGGGATTATATGACTGTTAGGGTTCTCTCTGTTTTCTTATTTAGGGTTTCACCTAACAATTTAAGCACCTTGAGGAAACTGTTGTTGTGATTTAGGGCAAAATAAATAAAACATAATTGAAAATTAAATTGAATGAGTCCGAATAGAATAAAACACAGACCCTCTAAAAATTTGGTTAAAAACTTTTCTTTTAAATGAAGCATATAATTAGGGCTGGATCAGGTGACCTGAATTCTTTTGTTGTGCTGTCTGGTCTGATGTCATTAGCCATTTCCTTGTACAAATTCTATTTCAGTTCCCAAACTTAAACAAATTTCTTCTGCGGAATGTGAGGAATGTGCACATTTGATCTGTCTCCAAGAAACTGTACAACTTATTTGAGGGAATAAATACCATAATTTGCTCCCATGCTCCCTGTTTCTCATGAAAGAAATGTCAATGCTTTGGAGGGAGAGATGAGTAAGTACATGCATATTTGGCATTCAATGACAAAGAACAAAGGACACTTTTTAAACCGTGTGAAACACTGTTAAAATCACAGCGAACGTTTACACTTTGTATTTTAGTCAACTGAATCAACTTCAGATATAGTTAACTACAATCTCATGATGTTTAGTTGACTAAAAATAGGCTTCCAAATTCTTTTACTTTTAGTTGAACTTATAACTAAACGTAAATGACAAGACAACAGACTGACTAAAACAAAGTCAAGATTTGCTGTCAAAATTAACACTGGAGTTCCAGTGTTAATGACCTATAGAGCTTTTGGTTTGACATAACTACGGTATAATAACTTTTAGACAAAGAGATTGCATGAGGGAAAACAGAAAATAACACATTTGCTCAGGAAACGGTTTTGTTTGTTTGTTTGCTTTTGAATTGCAAGTTAGGAAAATGCACATGGTTGGGGCAGGTTTACTAATTTGTCTTTGCTTGCATACTTTCTAGTCAATCATTCCCCCCCCCGCCCCCCCCCCCCCAAGACTGCCCCCCTTAAGACTGATTTGTACAGTGACTCAAACTGCATCAACTTCCATTAGATTGGTCCCACACAGTGTTACATGCAGTTAAGTCCTGAACTGACCTGCAGATACACCAAAGTCCTTGAGACAACAGAATGAATCCTTCGATTGTATCTCCACGCTTTCCTCATTTGAACAGCAGCACTGATTCTCTGTGTCATACTGGTTGTGACCACAACATTGGTGGTGACTGGAATTCCTCATCAGAATCATCTTGCTCTCATTCGGACCACAGCACAACTGCTTGTCCTTATCATAAGGCTCTGTGGAAAAGACCATCGTGATTCATTATATTTCTACCTCCTACAAATGTTGTACTACTGAATTATTCTACTAAATAAGCAATTGCACTACATTAAAATAAAACTTTTCTGCTATTTTCCAGAAAATTCTGTGATAAAATCACATTTTCTCATTATATTTAAACTTCTCCAAAACAATTTGTATATTTTCATAGGTTCTTTTAACTGGACAGTTAACTTTCCTTGGTATAGGGTTATAATGTGATGTTTTTCATCAGTGTGTTCAGTTCTGCTCACCTTTACCACAGCATTCAGCCATTGGTCCAGGTTTTGCTACGATGGTTGATTGACAGCATATTTCATTGACTGGGTTGTACGCCTTCAGGTCACAGCACTTGGACACCTTTTCACTTAGACCCTGTGTAACAGCTGGAAGTGTGTCATGGTAAGTGCATTAACTCAGTACTAGAAGGTTCACAAGTTCCACGAGTCCCAAAGCTCAATCTAAAAATAGCTAGGGGTGTTTCACTTTTACGTAAACCAACCACAACAAACACAACCACAACTCTTGAGGGTTTAAAACATGTTTTTGATAAAGACTGTGGTGGTTTGGCACCAGTGTTTTTCGCAGTGTTTAATCATGCACTGGAGCCATTAACTCTTGGGAGAAGTGAATGACTCAGAGAAAATTTCCTCACTGACATTTTTTAAAAGCCCTTCATCTGCTTACTGCGCAGAATGTCAGTGTGAGTGACGTACTCAGAGCAGTAAAAAAGGACTGTTGCAGCAGCTTTGAATTAATGAAAATGAAAATACCTAACTTAGTTTAAGTGCTAACAGATGAATCCATGGACGAATCATATATCATCATAGTCTTATTAGTATGGTCTTTTTAAAAGCTCTTTTTTAAAAGTTTTGTTTTAATCTTTTGTATTTGGCTGTTTCTAATCTCCATGAGGCACTTTGTAACCCCAAGGAAATCCAAAGCATGGTCTTTGCACATGGTTTATTTATGTTAGCAGGACAGTAGCTACAATAATTTTTAAGTTTCCAGTTTATTCAGTTAAGGTTACACAGTATTAAGTTTTCTAGTCCAATACAGTTCAAATGTTCCACAAACTGCAGTTCCAACATTGGAGTAATATCTTGTTCCATAAATGGTAAACGGCCTGTATTTGTATAGCGCTTTACTAGTCCCTAAGGACCCCAAAGTGCTTTACATATCCAGTCATCCACCCATTCACACACATTCACACACTGGTGATGGCAAGCTACATTGTAGCCACAGCCACCCTGGGGCGCACTGACAGAGGCGAGGCTGCCGGACACCGGCGCCACCGGGCCCTCTGACCACCACCAGTAAGCAACGGGTGAAGTGTCTTGCTCAAGGACACAACAACCAAGACTGTCCAAGCCGGGGGTCGAACCGGCAACCTTCCGATTACAAGGCGTCTCCCAACTCTTGAGCCACGATCTCCCCATAAGTGAAGCTGCTGCTTTAAACCTTTTTATGCTCATCACACCATTAACTAATACTTACATTATTAAATTCTCATTTTCACCTTGTTAAGGTGCCCAATTTCTTGCAAGATCACAAAGTCAAATTTCCACTTTGAATTTTAATCATTCTTTTGTTAGTTGTTTTACAAGTTGATTACCTGTGGTGGTGTGTCCATGTTGTATTTTACAACAAGTGGCTGTTCCAGAATTGTAAGGCTCCTTTCCACAGCAAAATAGACTTACACCAGGGTGAAGCTTATTTTCACAGCAAACAGCCTCTTGGATGTCATACTGTATTCCATTGCAGTCTCTTCTGAAAAGCATAGAAGACAAAAACATTATCCCTGACACTCATTTCTATTCATCTGACATAAAAGTACATAAATTACGTATAAATATAAAAAACATTTTACAGCTAGACTCCTTCATAATCCCATGCAATACTGACCTCTGATGGACTGATATGAAAACACTTAACACTCAGAATGTTAAAATGAGTAGCCATAATCTGTGAGTACATGCTACTGCATACACACATCTACACCCATGTTGAGCATGTGCTTACTTAAAAATATGACTTACTCGATCGCATTTTAAAATCCCTTCTACTTAAAAAACAGAGTTTCTGAACTTGGCTGATGATGCATATTCAAATTGTAGAGTGGAAGACTTAACAAGTGGAAGAATTATTTTTTCAAATCTTGGGAGACAAATTTGCCACTACAGGTTTATTTGGAGCAACAGTTTTGTCTTTGGAGCTCCACCATGGATGCCACTTTTTCACCCAATTTCTTTCTTATTGTTGGATAATGAGCACCAAACTTAAGTGAGTCAAGTGAATCCTGTGGGTCTTTAAATGTTGTCTTTTATTTGTTGTGACCACCAGATATGCTCTAGGAATCATTTCGGTAGGCCAGCCACTCCTGGGAAGGTACACCACTGTTTTGTCCTTTTGTTCATAATGGCTCTCACCATAGTTTGGCGGAGTCCCAAAACCTGAGAAATTCCTTTTTAACCCTCTCCAGACTGATAGATTACTCAGTTGCTTTATTTTGCCTCTGTTCTTGAGTTTCTTTAAGTCTGACATTAAACAGGTTGTGTGTGGTTAGTGAAACTGAATTGAGCATTCCAAAAAAGAAAAAAATATCTTACTGAGAACCAGCCTATACATTTATGTCCTATGTAATGGACATTTGTTTTTAGTCAATGTCTTTTGACTTATTTGAGCTACCCTTCTAAGTCCTGTTGTACTAAATAGAGGACATCCTGGGCTTTCCATTGATATCCCTTGTGTCTGGGTGGATTTCCAAAAAGGCAGGAAATTCCAAAACACTTTCAATGGGAAGTTCCTTTTTTCCTCAGGGTTCAGGCATTTTTTCCCCATTATAAAAGGAGAACACCTGTGCACATACACACAGTGAGTGAAGAGGGAGCGACCTACCGATTACAGTCCTTTCTGGAGGTTGCATTAGCTCCCACTGCAGGCTCTGTCAGCAAGCACAAGATCAAAAGTGTGAGTACTGGCAAATACAATTAGAGTAAACTCTGTTCATATTTCAACAATCATCTAGATTGATAGTAATTTTGTTAATCTCCATATGAAAGTAATACTGGGATTGCTTAAATATTGCATAGTTCAGTTGCTTCTAAAGCTATCAATCATTCAATAATTACATTGGTTACAGATGATTCACTGTGCTTTAATGAACAGCACAAGAGTGAGCTGGGGTTTCTTCAAATGCGAGTATCAGCCAAGCGCCTCCACCCACATGTCACCCAAACAAACGGATTGCCCTTTTTCTTTCCCAAAGCATCATCACTGTAAAATTCTACGTCACGGCAAAATGCACACCAGAGACATTAGAAGGAGGGTTTCAGGCAAGAGAAGAAAATAATACCAAAGGCACAGTTTCCACAAACTTGGAGTTGTTCTTCAATAAATTAGTAGATAAAAGTATCATGCGCGTGACAGTGCTTATTGCGTCATCACGCACATGAGACTTAAAACCACTTATCTGCTCTTAAAAACAATGATGCCAAATTGACATGGCGCATTATGTATAAATACATGCAGCCTTAGAACCTGTAACTCGTATACAGTATTTATATGACTCCATCTATCGTCTGCCTCTTAAACACAAACATATATATGCACAGACGTACAACATAGCAGTCCCGGAAATTAAAAAAAAAAATCTATATCAGCTGTGTGGAAATAGTGATCAAGTGACCCTTCAATCAAACTCTCTCTCTCTCACACACACACACACACACACACACACACACACACACACACACACACACACGAAAAACAAGAAAAAAAAGAAAGAAAAACTCACCAGAATTAGTGGTTAAGCCAAAAATCAGCCAGGCTGAAATGGACATATAAGCATTATTAAAAGTATATATATGTAGGTAGAGAATCAAATAAATAGAATTTATCTCAAATAATCCTAAAGTCATTTTGTAAACGATTTCAACCTACCAAATCCTAGACCCCAAAGAGGAAACATTTGGAAGCCTTTTAGTAGAATCTGAGTGCCTGAATATGAGAATGAAATTCAAGAGGGAAAAAACTGAAGAATTTAAGCTGTTTTAAAGCCACACCCCCACATGATATAGTCTAAAAATATGGCATGTATGAAGACACAATCAGTGTGCTTGCCCAACACGTTTACACCCAACAAGCGCTTCATCAGCAAGAGGTGTACGATAGACACGCCACCATGACTTTAATATTTTTGCTCAGGTGAAACTTAAAAAGAATTTAAAACTGGATCACCAGATTTCAAAACTGGTTCCAGCACTGACTTTTCCCCTACCTGAAATAGTTGACGATGTTTTTCAAGCGCAAGCTTGATTATCCTTTCTTATTGTTGGGTTCAGTTTTCATGGCGTTCACATATGATGATGAACAGTTGTAACTTTATATATTATTCTTGATGTTGCCCCCAAGACACCCGTGGGAGTTAGCTTGACATTTTTTGGAAAGTGTTTGTGAATGACATCTCTTATAGTTAACATGCCATACAAATATGGTCCATATTTTGCCGACAAGAGCTTGTTCCCACCTGCAGTCCTCCGACCGCTCTGCCTCTCCTACGAGAATATATTAAATAGCTTAAAAACAAACGAACAGCATAAACACATCGTTAAAATAAACAAAATCTCCATTCCACGTTGTCCAGTTTCAGTTAATATCTTTGTCGACAGATTTGTGCTTTTCTCGTTTTGCTCGTCCTCAGCGCACAATTGAAAATTAGTTTGATAAAAATTTTAGTGAAGCAAATTTTCTAGTACTTATGGGACTTTGAAGTGGTTTTCTGGTGAAGATATTGTTATCGTTAACACCTTTTAGAAATCAAACTACAATATCTTATTTTGTGGGTGCTTAGTTAAAGAGCCTCAAAAACCTCTATAGCAAATTGCAAACGAGTGGAAGTAGACATAAATAGTGCAAGAAACGCAGTCTATCTATCTATCTATCTATCTATCTATCTATCTATCTATCTATCTATCTATCTATCTATCTATCTATCTATCTATCTATCTATCTATCTATGCAACCTGCGTAAAATCAAATTAAAAGAGTTACAACGATTTTTCATGATGATTATCCGAGCTGGATAAGCAGAAATGATGTCTGCAGAGATAAACTGGGCATGGGGGGTACACCGAAATTTCCCGGTGGCTTGTGGGTCGTTTTGGCGTGTTATGATCTGTCACATTGACCAGCAAACACATTCAGAACCACGGAGAATTCAAGCTGCAGGTACGGCTCTCACAGCCAGATTTACCAAGTGGTAGTAAGTTAGATACATTTGCAAGAGGCAGCAATCACAAAAATGCTAAATGGGAGGGTAAAGTTATTCAGTACAAACAATGCGCTACTTTATGTGTTACGGGGTATAACTTGCTTTATGCTGTCTTTCATTGGTTTGGTTTTATGGATCTTTGTATATAGTTTGCATGCTTTTATTTTGAAGTTATTGGGTTTTTTTTTTTACTTCCTTCCCACACCTTGATCAAAGCAACTCTCCACAATTGCTCACACACTCACACATAAAAGATGGGAGGTGAGGGCAGTCAGAGGGAGAAGAGTCACAGAGCATGTACAGAAGTGAAGCATGCATTAAGACTGCATGGTGCATAGAGCAACAGGATAGAAAAGCCACACAGATTCCAAGGACACTGGCCCTTGAACAGGCAGACATGAGCAAACATCAACCTACCAAAAAAAAAAAAGAAAAAGAAAAAAAAACCCAAAACTCTGGTTTTACACATGTATTTTCCTCCCAAAGCAGCTATATATATGGTAATATTAGCAATTAGTAATTATGAATTACTCTGGGCTGGTTGGCTTTGAAGTCCTAAGAACAGAGACTCAGATGGCTTGCAGGATTTATCCAGAGGAGAACTGCCTTATTACAAAGTATTAAAAACTTGAAATCTGTGTACAACAGCTGACATATACAAGCTGTAAAAGAACACACAACACTCTTTATTCCATATCCTGAAGAGTTCTTGTGTTACTAAAGATGATTGGGTACCACCGAAAATACTAACATCATCACATTAATATGTGCTTTTTAAAAAAAAAGAGATAAGAAGATAAGATAAGATAGAACTTTATTAATCCTTCGGGTGGGTTCCTCTGGGAAATTCGGTTTTCAAATAGCACAGCACCAACAGAAGTTACACAATGTGAGCAGAATACCATATATACACATATAAAAATACAGAGACATATATAAATAAAGAGTATACAAAAGGGATAAATAGAATATATAGGAATAAGAATACAAGGGAATTGCACATTTCAAGTATTGAAGTCTATTCGACCGTTGCACAGCAAATTCAAAAGTGTTAAATGTTTTGGTGTTAGTAGTCTTAGAGTTCATTTTACTCTAAGTAGAGTCACATTCTTTTAATGTAACTCTGAGGTGTAAAATGATAGTAGTTAAAATCGAGTGTTAAAAATGAGTGTTTCTATTTCAAATCTGGAGGTGTTACAATGGAAACATTAACTCTTGACCTCTTAACTCTGAACTCCTACAGGGGCTATGACACCAATAGAGTAAATTCACAGACTCCGCCCCCAGCACGGCTCCAATCGAAGCTGAAGTGAAGCCGTTTCAGAACATTTTGCTCTACATATTTGAGTTGTTTGCCATGCTTGGTAAGTCATGTTTTCAAAGATTGTTTCAATTATTGTTATTAGCTTTTACTTCTGTGGCTCTTTGGAGTTGAGACAAAGCTGTGTGAAAGGCATTAGCCATGTTGCTCGCTGATAGCATAATATTCTGTTTTAGCTAGCTGAAAGGTATTGTTTGCGGGCAAATACCACAGCCTTGAAAAAAAGCTTGAATGTGAATTTTCAGTCAAATTTCTTGGTCAAATACACTTAAAACAATGTCTAGAATGTGAAATGTTGGTATAATGGTGCTACTTGAAGCCTGAAAACGATCTCCCATAAAAAACGAGCAAACAGCAGTAGCAGACGTCCCGAGTCCCGACTGAGTTCTACGTTAGCATTTAGATCCCTCCAGAGTTTTGTGCACACGGTTTAGGTAAAAATGAAAAAGGTTGAGGTTTTACATTTAGTTCAGTATTACCTGTTGTCTGTGTCCTTGTCTTTTGGGAAAATACTTTACACAAGTAATGGCTCAAAAAGGATTCCTTTGTTTGTTTGTTTTTTTTACTGTGCTTCAATTGATTTGTGCCATTAATTAGTGTCAACTAATTTTTAGTCAATCTCCACATAGGATATGCTTGTGAAGATGGAATATGGGGGAGAGCAGAAGTGCGTTGAAGTTCCACAAAGTGATGAATGAAGGACATGCGTATTGTATTTTGTATTTATTGAAATAAGTGATGAGAATGCTGTTATTTGCATTTACCAGCTCACCTATGTCAGACCTTTTGATAAACGAAATTCTAATGAAAGTGAGAACATGTACACTGTTACATCTTTCAGAAAATGTTTTGAAATTGTGGTGCACAGTTCAGAATAAATGTTTTTCAAAAACCAGTGCGTCTTTTTAGTAAATGTTTATTTCCAAAAGAAATTTCTAGAAGTTCAGAACAGTAAAATTCCCGCTTTTTAGAATTAATTAGAAGATAACTCTTACGTAGTTAAACTAAAATACTCTTTGAGAGTTAATATATAAACTCTTAACACCAAGTGTTAAATTATCAACTCCAGAGAGATTTGGTGTTTAACACTAAATCAGAGTTAACATACCAACTCTCCAAAAAGAGTTAAATTAACACTCTCTGGTGTGGACCCATATAGACACTTTAAAAGTGTTGAAATCAAATCTGACAGTGTTAATTTGGACATGCTGGATTTGCTGTGTGGTTATTAACAAAAAGTATTGCACAGTGAAAAGGCACTACAGCTTAGTTGTCCCCCGTCCTTTGTCCCCCTGTTTCCCCTTCCTCTCTCCTCCAGAGAGGAGTTAAAGAGTTTGATGGCGTGTGGGACAAAGGAGTTTTTAAGTCTGTTGGTTCTTGTCTTTGGGAGAAGCAACCTGTCACTGAACAGACTCCTCTGGTTGTTTATGGCCGTGTGCAGAGGATGCCCAGCATTGTCCATAAAAATATATATTAGCCAACATGACATGTGGCAGCACAGCAGAAAAAAACAAGCCCTCCATACAAAGCCCTACATTAAATTCAGTCAAGGACATTCCATGGCTGGCCTCTAGCGATGTTGGCTGCTTGTCACCACTGGTCCTCTGGGACTCTACCCTCTGGGCAGATGTCACCAAGATGTGTGGTTATGTGCACCCTTAGGAGCTGCAGATGGTCCGGTTCTCCTGGATCCTTTTCTGTCTTCATACAAGAATGTTTCAACATTTCTCTCCCAAAAGAAATTAAAATGATCTTTTTTTTTTGTTTTAAAATATTTTCTATGTTGTATTGTGAAGAAAATATGAGCTTATAACATTTGGAAATAACTGAATTCTGTTTTTCATCTGTGTGCACCTTATGTGTGTACTTTGTGTCCGCATGGCTATCTTTGTACCACAGATATATCAAGTCTTTATTTTGCTGCTACTACAGCTGTGATGAAAAGTTGATTTTAAGTCCTGCACAGGAGTAACTGCCGTTTGTGTTGGACTCGGTTGCACCACATTGACAGCCATTTAAGTGACGGGTTCCTTGGACAAGAGGACCATTCAATTCAGTTCAATTCAATTTTGTTTATACAGCACCTAATCACAACAACAGTTACCTCAAGGTGCTGTATATTGTAAGGTGGACCTTACAATAATACATACAGAGAAAAGCCGAGCAATCATATGATGTGATCATATGATGTTCTAGTTTGTAAAGCCCATTATAAATGAGGACTGTTTGGAGGAGAGCCTGTTTGAGCCAGGTGACAGGTAGCTCAAAAGACTGACAGAAACATTTTTCCTCCTGTGTACCCAGCAGTGCAATTAGCTGATGCGATCTGCACTATTTTAATCAATAAAATAATCTTTCACTTCACAAGCACATTCAGACAACATAACAGCCCACTCCATGCACATCACACCACAAACGGAACTAAGTTTCTTACTGAAGCACGCTCGGGAATACCATCAGGAAGTCTGCAGGAAGAATAGTGTAGGGTTTTTTATGAGAGACAAGACAAATATGCTCAAATTATAAGTTTTCCCAATTTATTATCAAAACAGTTTGAATTTCAGATGAGTTTTACATGGCACCATGGACCTCCTCTCTGCCTCAGACAAAAAGGCTGCTGCACCCAGCCAGTAAACACTTTTTATTATATGTAATAAACAGGATACTAAAACTAAAACATAAACAGGATACTAAGGTGATTGGTCAAAAGTTGGAGAAAAGCCACTCCTTATTTGACTGGAATCCAATACACGGCTTACATTTCTTCTTCTGATGCTTTCTGGACTCCAGAAAGCATCAGAATAATTCAAAATAATTTCTCCTTATTTGGAGACACCACTTCACACATCACCATGGCAACCACCCCATCTCTGCCCTCAGGCATGTCAGACCTGCTTAAAGAGATAGGGATGTGATCTGCTTGTAGTAACCTGTGATGCTGTAAACGTTTTAGTTGTGTTTGGGAAATGAGAGAACATTTTATTACATAAAATAGTGTTGATCACATCTTGCCAACATCTGCTTTGCCTGCTGATGGCACATTTTCACCTCACCCTGGCCTGGTGAGGAAAAGCTGGAAACCAGCTTATCTGTCTGGTGACACAAACGGGTTCTCCTCCCTAAGGTGCTATGCAAACCTGAACACTACGGCTAACAGCTGGATTTTGAATGCAGTTAGCCAATCAGTGAACAGCCACTTGCTACTACAGAGACAGACAGTGAAAGTGAAGTATATCCTCAGTTTCTTAACATAACACTCATTGTTGCAGCCAGGGGCAGCACAGACGTTATCCCCTTACATTTTTAGTTTTAGTGTTGTTATTTTCCTCTGAGTTATCAAGTATGTGACTACTTAGCTAACATAAATTAATATGTCTTTCATATCGATAAGGCAACCAAATCTTGAAACTGATAAGCTTCTACACGCCGCTTGACATATGCTGATAATGAAAGTACTTTGATTTTTCCATGTTCTTTATGCAAATAAGTTTTGGGTTGCAAGGGCATGTGTAAAAGCCCCATGCTAGGTACATCCCTTGACAGTGTATACAGTGTTTACTGCTTTTAGTCTTCTGTTTTTTTCTTTACTTTCAATTGGTCCCATCCTATCCAAAACTTAAACACTATTCCTGAAATTCCTCAATCTTCTTTCTTTATTTGTGAAGCTCAGTTTCAATTTTGATGAGCCTGTTATGGAATTTGTTGACTGGTTTTGCTTGGCACAATGGGGCTTGTGTCCAACCAATAAGATGATCCAAGATCAGGTACTAGTGGTTTTAAGACTGTCCACTTCCTAACTGACTACACCCAAAGGTTATGCTTGCATCTGAATCTTGATCATCCTTGTGGGACTCTGGCATGTAGTTCTCCCCTGTGATCATCTTTTAGTCCAATATTTGAGTTCTGAATGTGATAAACCGTTCTTCTTAAACATTACACTTACATAATGATCAATACTTTAGGCTGGTTAAAAGGAAAGGTCTATTCTAGCCCTGCAGTAGTTTTCAATACTCAAACACAACCTTCCACACTTTAGACTGGAGATAATTTATCTGAATTTCTGGAGCCACTGCCACTCCAATTTGAGGCCTTCTCCAAAATGCAGCCTAAATTCATGCTCACGCTCTCCACTATTTTCTAGTAGAAACCTTGTTGAACCTAAATGAGGATGTGGTCCTAGCCAGTGCAATGTCTTTAACTTACTGCTCAAGTGTTACTGAACTGAGAAAAATCCTAAGCATATTTTTGCAAGTTTCTTTAGCACCAATGAGGGGGAAAATAAAAGACTACGCAATATGGCGCGATCTCTCACTGAACAAAATAAGCAGTGTTAAAGTTTATTTGGTCATCTTTTTACTGTACTGAGACATTAGATGTCTCACCTTTGCATTCATGGCCAAGCCACTTGAGGGAGGATATAGGTCCCACACACTGCACTTATCCAAACAGTACATTATTGTGCACATCAGATGATTATTTTGCCACCATCAGCAAAATGTTGTAATATTTATTTGTGTTGAAAAGGCTACTTATAATCCCCTTAATTCCAGGATCAAAGTTGAATGCAATTTACCCTTTAATGTTTTCAGCTGGGCTCATTTTAAGTGGGACTTTAAAGGAGCTTTTTGTGGTTATGTAGTTGTCTTTCGGCTGTTCTTGAAACTATTAAAACAATAACAAATAAACAACTTTTAAAATTCTTTAATGAATATCCCTGTAAACTTGGTGTATTTAAGCTCTGTTTGCTTGGATTTTTGGGCTTCCTTGTATTTTCTATTTGTTCAATGAAGTTTGTTTTATTTGTTTATTCTACTTAGTATCCCTATCTCAAATTATTCCCGAAAACTTTTAATTGACAAAATACAAATGCAGAGCAGCAGAATTGATCATTTTAAAAAATTTAAATGAACTCACTATCAGTGGACCAAGACCACGAAGGAAGTGAATTATTTCATCTTGGCAGTGGGAAACAACTTCCCAGACTGCCATTTAAGCATATTTTCTGAACGGCTGACCATGCTCTTTCCCCTCAAGGATGCCTGAGGATGTGTTATCATTTGCTTGGAAATGGAAAAGGCATCCGACTGTTAGTGGTCTGTGAGGTATCTTATGTCACGGTCCGCAGTGGCTGACCGTGTTTATGGCTGAGAACATTGAGTTCAAACAAGGCAGAAGCACAGTGTCGAACACTAAACTCTAACTAAACCGGGAAACTAATACTATGATAAACTATGAAGACACAGAAAGCTATGACTATGAACACAAAGACTGGCCGTGAAAACATGGAGGGTGGGAACACAAACGACGCGACACAGACTGCATAAAACACAAGGGCTGTGTCCCAATTCAGGGTCTGCACGCTTGAAGTACGCACACTACGCGTACTACGTACGAGAAGTGCGGAAGTGAGAGGCTTGTGAAATGGGACGGTCTAGCCTTCGTCGCGCTGTTCAGGTTTCCTAGCAACCATGATACTAACCGCGAGAAATGTTTCACACAGCTTTGTGTGACAGAAATGAAGGAGAAAAATGTTTTGTTGGTCATTCATTTTTGTCATGACATCACTTTGATTAGTTGAGTATCTGAGGCTGAGACCACAGGACTGTAAAATATGATTGTTGGGCTTCATTTCTGTACTGAACAGTCATTACAAGATTAGTTAGTAAATAACAATTAGCTAATGTTGGTCATGAGACTAAAATCATCTCACTGTGGTAATGTAAATATAATATGGCCAATATTATATGTATTGTCAGATTATTATGATATCTATCTATCTATCTATCTATCTATATATATATATATATATATATATATATATATATATATATATATATATCCTATAACCTTAAATCTTCACTCAAAGACAAGTATCTTTGACAGTGTATATACAGATGTATTATACATAAGAGACAAATATTGTTCGTTTAATATGTTGGCATTACATTACATTTGCCTCAATGCTTACATATATGTGTAAAAACAAAATGTTTCTGGTAGAATGAAAAGCAGACTGATATATTAAATATTCCTTTATTGGGTGAGAAAATCACACCATGTCATGACTTCTTAGAGCCTTAAACAGGCTGACTTCTGCTAAATGGGTCAAACTGGGCAGACAGTATACAAACACATAACATCCTTATAGAATATGATGTAACAATATAGATCAACTTACCTCAGAATATATACACAGCAACCACAGCAGTACTAATCCAAAATACTCAAAGCTTCATAGAACTGAAACAAACATTTATTTTTAGCTCCATTCTGCTGCTGATACATACTCTAGGTTTCTGAACATTAAACTTGTTTCTGCCTTTTGTAGCCAGATGGGCTACTCGTCTTTCTTTTTCTCTCTCACTCTCTCTCTCCTGCGCTCGCTCTCTCCTGCGCTCGCTCTCTTCGCTGCTCAACTAGGTTAATTGGGAACCCACCTGCATATTGATTGCAGGGTGGCGTTAGCTCGTATAAAGCTAAGCCCGTGTTTTTGTTGGGTCATTCCTCCCGTGCATTCGGTGCAAAGCAGCAGTAAATGCTAGCACACTGCGACGGACTGATCAGCAAGAGTAGACTATATGACAGCTACAGGTATGCTCTCGCTTAACCTCAGATTCCCTCCGAGTACTGGAATTTGTGTTAATATAGTTTTTGCGGACTGTTGTAGTGCTGAAGTTTGTTTTATTCCGGCGTTGCAGAGAGAGGTGCTCGTGTTATCCCCACCAGTGAAAGTATAGCGCCTCCGGTCAGGGGCGATTCTAGAATCAGAGCTTTGGGGGTGCTGAGCACCCAGAGAGCTGCCCAGCCAGGCAAGATAAACCTGTCTCTGTCAGTCCCTGCATCCTTAAATGTTGTCCCGAGTTCTCTCTGACTGTCACTTTGGTGCATTTAAACCCCTGTTCCTCCCTGTCCTCGTCGTCTGTTGTATTCATCTCCATTATCAGTCATCATAATTTTACCATCTCTGTGTAAGTCTGCAAATTTCTTTATTAAATCATAAGATTCTTAAATTCATCAAGTCTCTCTGTGCCTGGGTCCTCGTCACAAAACATGACATCACTGTTTTGTACATTTTAACACAATTTAATCCCACATTTGTGAAAGAAATGCAAAACACTTTTTTGAAAAGTCTGTAACAAAACCATCAAATCTGATAAAGGTTATTTAAATGCTGCTAAAGAAGAATGGATTGGAATAAAAAAAATACATATCCTAACCTTAATTACTGGGGAGAATAATGAATGATGCTCATAGTGAGTAAGAAGTAAACTGAGTGCATTTTTTGGACAGAGATTCACATTTAATGTGTATGTATAATATAATACAGATACATAAAAAACACTCCCGAAACAGAATAAATTGTTACAAATAAATTATTACATAATATTAATAAAAACTATAAAAATGGAGGCAATTTTGCCTGTGGTAGAATGTATACAATGTGTACAATGTATGCAGATACTAATTTTACTAATTTAATAATACTAATTTTCTGTTGTAAGATTTATGAGTTTCATGCTTTCATAGTGGTACTTAGGAGAGCTTGACATTTTATCAGGTGGTCCACACTGTAAAAAGTTTGAGAAACACTGAGAAGTGTATGTGTGCTTTTGGAAAACATTTAAAGCTGCTGTACAGAATCTTTGAAACAAGCTTAAAACATTTTTAGAATATAAACAGAGCATCTGCTTCTCTTTACAGCTCCTCACTCCACCAGGGCTGTTTGGCACTTTCTGATAGTGTGCAAATGTAATGTACATACTGCGGCAGTCATACAGACAACTGGACGGTCCAAAAGCTGGCCTACCTATTACTGGCTGAGGTTTTAGAAGAGTTGTGGCTGAACCACATAAAAAATATATCATTAATTTTAATCTCCCCAATCAATTATAATGTTATGTTGGAATGTTGTTAAAGAGGGTCAAAATGTTTCAACCCAGTTTGTTTTGCAGATTTTGTATAGCAGCTTTAATATAGGGAGGACACAACTTCCAGATTGTGTGAGTTTCTGTTGTGCCTGTCACTGTTCCCTGTCTGTTTTCTTACCTGGTTCTTCCTGACCTTGCCCTTTCTCCTCACATTCCCCTCTTTCCTCTCTCCCTCTTTGGACTGACAATCATACACAAATAGATTGTATTAAATTAGATGAAAATTAAATTAATATGAAAAAATACTATTAAGATCACTAATAAAAAAGTCCTCTCTCAGTGTACTTTCAACCAAAAGGCAAATAACCAAACCACATGAACATCTAATAAAAGATATAAATATTGAAACACTGATCCAACATTATTCTTGATTGACGGATCATTTGATTTTACACTTTTACCTGAATGTGGCTCCTTTTTTTTGAAAAAACTTCCTCATATTCATTATGAACCTGGCTGTCTCTCTGTACGCACACACACACACACAACAGGAGTTATAAGGTTAATGGACATTCAGTCAGTTAGCTAGTTAGTATCCATTTCAAGCAGGACAGTGGTAACAACTTTAGGCTACGGAAAATTTAAAGTTTTAGATTTTTAAATAGGCTGTATACATTTCAATGGGAGGAACAGGACGGTGAAATGTCGCTGAATTTACTACAGAGCAGGACGGATTGTAGGGTAGCAAACATTGTCGGAAAACACGTTTTCAACACTGCAGGTTACCTGGGTGTAATGTTTTTCAGTTAAAAAGAAACATGGTTTGACTCCTACCTAACTATATAAAGAGTAACTGAAGGTTAAATGCAGCTAATATGTCCTGTTTTAAGCCAGGCACTCACACCTCTGCTCCGCTGTGTCTCAGCCACCATCGCTCTGGCAGCAAGAGCCCTAGAGCCAGAGCAGGAGAGAGCTGGAACAAACCATTTTGGGAGGGGGGGTTATCTATACTTTTGTTGTTAAAATGTTACGTCTCAAACAAGTACAGTACTGTATGCTTTTTATATTTTTAGTAGTGTGTTACACAAACAGCAAATATTGTCAAAAAAAAGTAAGAAATCTTTGGGGGTGCTTTGATTCATTTTGGGGGTGCTGAAGCACCCCCAAAAATGGGCTAAAATCGCCCCTGCCTCCGGTCCTGGGGTAAGCCGTTAAAACTACTTTTATTAGCATTCATAGCTATAAGAGTCTAAGGTTACATTTATCTGTTTTAGGGTTTGACTGCTGTATTCACCTCTCCGTGGCAAATCGCCCAACCTAAACCGGAAGAGTGAAACGCCTTCCCAGCCGCTGTTGTCAGGACTCCTCCTCGGTGGAGCCTGCTGTCTTGTCTAGTCTTGTCTCGTCTTGTCTTGTTTTAGCTTGTCTTATCTTGTTTTTATTAAGTAGGCTTACCTTTTTCTGGTTCGCCTGGTTTTATTCTATTTTATTCTGGACTGTTGCTCATACCCACGCTTCTGTGATCGGGCTGAAGCGACCCTCTGCCCGAGTGTCGTGCTGGGACTTTAAATCGCCTCGGTTGCCGGTGTTGTGCCAAAAAGTGATTGTCTGCCAAAAAGTGATTTCCGGTATTTGCCAAAAACTGATTGCTCGTATTTAAACTGCTATGAGTAACTTGTTGGGCTATAATATGTGAAACATATGTTAAATGCATCCCTCATGGATGACATAAGTCATATTGAGCCACAAACAATATTCGTGTAACAAGGTAGAAGCCGCAATCAGTTTTTGACTTTTATTACAAGGTTATATAAAAGTGACTTTTATATAACCTTTATTTATGCAGTTAAAAAAAATCTCATTAACATTAAAAATGTCTTTTGTAAGAGTAAGTTGGCAAATATGACAATAGTTCTGTAAAAATATTTTAAACGAGGATAAAGGACCGGATTGGTTATAATGTAAGTACAATAACACAGAGCTGTAAAGATACTTGAAAAAACAGATAATTTTTTAATTCTATATATAACCCCTTTGTAAACGCTGTTCATCGAAGTCTATTTACCAACATACATAAAGATATTACACATAAAAAAATACACGGAAACATTGGAAATCGGTTTTTGGCAGGCAATCACTTTTTGGCACAACACCGGTCTCAGCCGGTGGGGAGCCAGACCGGCTTGCGATTGAGGATAATTACACTGTGTGTGTGTGTGTGTGTGTGTGTGTGTGTGTGTGTGTGTGTGTGTGTGTGTCAGAGGATGCGCCAGTGGCCCTGGGACCTCAGGTGGTGGGTCGGTTTCACACTTTCTTTTGTACAGCACCGGGTGGGCTGCAGTGATTTTCTTTTTGGGTCCACGGCTGCTGGTAAGTCCAAGTTCCATTATTGTTTTATTTTCACTTTAGGACACTGTCAACAATGACGCTACATCTTGGGTTTTAATATTTTATTTATTTTTACTATAAATAAAACTGTTTTAATATTGGAGCCAACCTGCCTCAGTGTGCATCCTTGAATCTGTGCGGCCTCCTTTTATTCCTTTTATCTATTTTTCTTAAATATATTTCCTGGGGGTGAAATTTCCCCTAGGTGGCGTTGTCATTTTATTACTTCCTTTTATCTAACCCCGCCGACTACTTGGTCACACTTTCATAGTGTGTAACTTAAAGGCCCTGAGTACTTTCTCCCACACTGAAAACACTGGGATGATAACATTATTTGAACATTACCTAAATAAGACTGATTCAGGACAGACAGTTAGTGATTTTAAACTTTTCTAGCAGTCCTTCACAAACAGGGAACAGTCTGTCTATTCTCTCCATCTGTCAGCTGCTGCTGGCTCTTCCTCCTCCTCTTCCTCACACACTGCTGAGTTGTCCTGGTGGATCATCAGGGGTGCAAAGCCTCACAGATGATGTGCAGCAGTGGGTCCCTCAGTCTGCCCTCACTCTGGACACTTGCAGTTGTCACACATGGAACTCAACTGTGTGATAAGCTGCAGGATTCAAACACGTGTAACTTATAAATAAATGTTCATACTTTTATTACACAATCAGAGAGAAAGAAAAAGAGAGAGAGTGCAGGACAGACCGACAGGTGACAGTCTCAGGTGTATACACTGCTACAAAACGGCACAAGAGAAGGAGGATTTAGTGTTTGTGTTATTACGAGTGCTTGCTCCTCCCCCTTTTGTGAGTGTGGACGCTTCCTCTCTTTGCTCTTTAAATGCTTTGCTGCTTTTATTGATTTTGTATGCTGTTTTTTTTTTTTTGGGGGGGGGGGGGGGTTTGTTTTTTTGTTTTTTTTTGTTTTTGTTTTTTTTCCCGTATGAGCTTACTTGACCGTTTCTGTATATTCCTGAAAGTCTGTGGTGTTGTCGTGTGTGTGTGTCCTGTACTGACCCTTATGCAAAAATAGGTGGAATTAAGACACAGTTCCAAAAGCAAACACAACTGATCAGTGCTGAGAGTGGTCCTCTTGCTGAGGTTGGGGTTATCCTTTAATCTTTTATGAACTACCTCCAACGCTTCCATGACTGGGATGCAAGTGAAGACAGATGTAACATCTCTCTCTCACTGTACATGTACTGTTTATAAAATAAGGGAAACATAACCTGCACAAACAAAATAATTTGCAGGACAAATGTTTGACATCAATTTTGTTCGATTTGAAGAAGGTAGGGGGGCAACTTCACTCACATGTGTTTATAAGGTTGGGAAAACCTTATAAACACATGTTTATGTGTTTCAGCTGAGACTGAAGAAGATAATTGGATGAGTGACGAAACGTTTCTTCCACTGAAAATGTCCAGACGAACGGAATCAACCTTTTGGGATTTACTTACCTGGATGATTAAGCACGCATCAAGATGTTATTTTATTAATATTTTTAAAATGATAGCAGCACAAATGTGCTTTAGTTACACCTGCCCATTCAGTGCAAGAAGGTAAGTCACCAAACAAATGACAGTACCTGAATGGAATTACTGCTTGAAAAATGGGATGCACCATGAAATCCTTTTCATGGGACACCTACTCAGTCATTAAAATATCATCCTACAGAAAATGGTCAATAACAACCCTCCTCTCACTTACTCAGTTAGCAGCACGCTTAAACAGCCATTCCAGTAATGAGTGAGCTATCTATTCATTTTTTAACTCATTTTGGGACATGGGCAAAAGAAAATAGGATAAACTATCAGTTCTTTTGAACTCACTACATTACTCTTTAACTAGTGTAACAGCACAGACTGATCCTGGAGCTGGTGACATATTTGCTGAAACACGACTGCCAGCCAAATTGTTGACAAGACGCCTCTGAGATAACTAAAACGTAATATACATCTTAAATATTTGAAACCAAACAGATAAATAAAATAAAATAAATTTCAACATCCAACAAGGTAAGAATTGTGAGCTTTTGAAATGAGGTTGTTGAACTTTGAAATGACATCCGATTGTACTGAGTAGACATGGCAACTTGGCCTCACAAGAGTACTCATATGAAAAAAGCCACTACTCCCTTTTTTTTTTATTACTTGTTTTGCTTCTTACTTCTATAAACAGTTACATCAGTGCATTTCTAATGACTATAATGATATTTATATTATATATTATATAAATATTTACTTAAACAGAATCATGGACCCTTGGATTGTAACATTACTACATTATGATAGTGCCACTCGAAATGATGGCTTGATATTTTAGTCATATTTGAACATATGATATAGGCTACTTTAACACAGTTTGAACAGGTGCCTTTGGTTTCCCAGGTCTAAAAGTATTTGAAGAATGACACTTTTTTTTTTTTTTGAACAGCTGCTATGATGATTGAACTTCATGGTGACCTTTTAAGAATAATTAGTCTAATGAGAAAAACATCTGAGATATTTCTATTTTTAGTAAACCTTCCCACAAGATCGCTTGCTTGAGGGAAACCACACGGAAGTTACAGAGAATGGGTGTTGTATAATGCGAAAACGAAGCAGTTCCCTTCCATCATGAAGACCACATTACATTTAATTGAATGGATTTTTTAAGAATTGTATTGACTCTTTAGGAATTACAGCCTTAAGAATTGTAATACAGTGGTATGAAAAAGTGTTTTCCCCATTCTTAATTTCCTATTTATTTGTATGTTTGTCAAGATGGTAAACATACAAACACAATTAAACACACATGCAGTTTCTAAATTAAGTTATTTATTATTAAGGGAAAAAAATCCAAACCTTCATGGCTCTCTGTAAAAAGGCGATTGCCCCTAAACCTAATAACTGGTTGGGCCACTCTTAGCAGCAACAACTGCAATCAAGCATTTGCAATAAATGGCAATGAGTCTTTTACAGCTCAGTAAATGACTTTTGGCCCACTCATCTTGAATCTTAGAGTTGTTGTAATTCGGCCACATTTGAGGGTTTTCGATCACCGCCTCTTTAAGGTCATGCCACAGCATCTCAATAGATTTAGGTCAGGACTTTGACTAGGGCACGCCAAAGATCCTCAGAGAATGGCTAGAGGTGAGTAGGTATTTCAGTGGGGTGTGCTTACTTGCAGGTAGAGGTTTAGCACAGGAGAGGGTGGCTGTAAAAGTGGCCACCGGGGGTTGAGCACGTGAGAGGAGATGGTCCAATTCCAGGAGGTCCAGAGGGGGGAAGGTCTAAGGGAGACATTACAGGGCAGCAGGGCAGGAGGGCAGGCCACGGAACGAGAAAAAAAAGTTTAATATTTCCTACAACAACCTTTGTGTCAGAAATTGACGTGTTTGCCTCCGCTCAGCAGCAAAGGCGGTCCTTCCTATTTCCTTTCCTTTATTTGTTTTTGAAGTTAGTTGTTGAAGTTAATGACTGGATTGTTTTGAAATTAAATAACTACTCTCATATAAACACCATTGTTAAAAAGGTAAAATGATTTAGTAATGTAGGTATCCCTAGCAGATAACCATTTGTTCAATGTATTTCTGTCTGACTGGGGTACAGCAGGGCATCAGTTGTCCACACTTTGCTCACCTCTCTTTTTTTGCACAGTAATCATGAAACAGTGGTATATATGCTTACTGTGGAAATTGTTTTAACATTTCTATCTGAAAATCTGCAAACCTGTACAAAGTTACACTATATTCAAACAAACATACAATAATAATCAAATATATAGTTCCACTACTAACTTGGCAACCTCTTAAATTGAACTATTAGAATTTTTTTGAATTGGTTCCAGTACAGGAACCAGAATGATGGAAGGGAACTGCTTCTATTCCTTTTCTCATTATACAACACCCATTCTCTGTAAGTTCCTTGTGATTTTCCTCAGGCAAGTGATATTGTGGGAAGGTTCACTGAAAATAGAAATATCTCAGATGTTTTTCTCATTAGTCTAATTATTCTTAAAAGGTCACCATGATGTCCTAGTAGATGTTGGTAAATTGTACGTGATACCCACATGTTGCACAATGCTCTTGTATGCTATGTCCGTCTAAAGATAACAGGGGCATTAGCAGCCTCAGATCAACAACACATTATGCCATTTCACTTTTCATTTAACAGAATCCATAAGCCAAAATGCATACGTAAATAGACCCTAGACTCAAAGTGGAGATGAGCTAACCACAAACTAATATATTAACTAATATAAACTAACCAATTTATTCTACCACACTGGATTTTAAATTGAAAACCAAGAAGTGAACTTTCAATAAGAGAGTAAGATGTCAATGCAACTTAACGGGCCCATCATTAGGCTGAAAAACAAAAACAAAATCAACTCTACAGTGCATTCAAAAAGTATTCACAGCACTTCAGTAGTTACTGAAGTAGTAAGTAATTTTTCACCTGAGAATTTGACACACAATACTTTATAATGACAAAGTGAACAGAGTTTGCTTGAAATTGTTACAAAGGTGTTTAAAACGAATAATAATAAATAAATAAATAGATTCCCCACTTGCGCTGAGGGCGGTCTATATCCTTCAAGCTTGGGTCCTCTAGCAGCTCAGTATCGTTGCTCGTCCTGCGTTAGAACTGCACTCTTCTGGATGTTGATCCTGGGATTTGCTGGAGCTACTTACCCAGTTTAGAGGTCACTGCCACAAGTGCTCCGACTACATACTCAGAATAACTACTAACATTAAATAACCTACCACAAAATAACTATTTAAAAAAACTATTTAAATATATTTACATGATTAAATTGCTTTATTTTACCATCATGCAATTCTGTTATTCCAACTTAATGTACTTAAAATGGACCAACTTAATCAATTAATGATGAATCAACTCATTTACTGCAGTTGAGTCCAACTTAATTTAATTCCGCTGATCCAACCCACGCAAATTATGTTAGTCGAACAGAATTATTGCATCTAATAGAAAGCCATTTATTAATGTGGAAATCCTTTTTATGATTATTTTAAATTCATTTAAAGTGATATCTTTTGGAGTGTTCAACAAAGTCTAGAGTCTGGTTAACATTAAAAAAAAATCTTTTTTTTCCTCCACTTTGATCAGTTTTTAACAAAATTCACGTAGCTGTCGCTCCATCCATCCTCTTCCACTTGTCCTTTTCAGGACAAGTGGAAGTGGAAGTTTGTCATTAAATTTGACAAACTGAACACATTCTGTACTGTACAGGAGACATGGCACAAGATTGATTGACAATGGCCTACAGCCGATCAGGACACAGAACATAATGCACTGTAAAAAAAAAAAAAAAAACCATTCAAAATTGCACAAAAAAATCTGTGCATCAGCGAGCCTGCGAAAAGTGAATCGCGTTATAGCGAGGGACCACTGTACTCTAATTCCAACTGATGCATTGAGAAAGTAGAAAGTATAGTCCCTTAAGACCCAGCTGAATGCTTAAGTCAGGATCAGTATGAAAGTTATAAATATTTTCCAGAACATTCTTGCTGCCTAGCTGCCTCTTTTAGAAATCACCAAAGTAACTCATCTGCCTCAATCTCGCCCTATCTGTAGTATCCTCCTCTGTCCTCTGATTTCAAGATTTCAAACCACAGGAAAGCATGCACACATAGGAGAAGTATGGTATTGCTATTCATTGCAGTTTAACCTGTCAAGGACAAAAACATGAAGTGCATAGCACTGTTGCCCTCATAGAGTTTGCATGTTTCCAGCCTCCCTGAAACCAGGAATCTTTGATCGCTAGCAGCGTGACTCTGAACTGCTGTACTGTATGTTTTAGTTTTCTCGCCAACAAACACAACAATGTCGATGAAACATTTTCCACCATCATAGGCACCTGCAGTAGCACCCAAAAGGCAGAGGAAGATGCTAACCACCGCACAAAAAGTTGGACTTCTGGACATGCTAAAGGAAGGGGGAAGTTACCTATTTTTCAGACCATAAGGCACACTGCATTGTGAGGCGCAAATCATTCTTCTTGCTTCCTCCACTTACATACCATTGATTCCTTAGTGTTAAATTCTCTTACAGCTGCACTATTCCCATGTTCTGGAACTGAAAACAGGTTTTGATTCATTCTATAATATTGGACTTATTTTTCTACAAAGGTTTGAACTTTGAGAGAGTTTAAACTAGAGAGAAAAGTGTGAAAATGTTCATGCCCGTCTGAGAAAAGTGTATAAAGTGTGTAGTGAGGGGTTATAAAACATCTATAATAATTGTAAAAAATAAAGCTAGCTACTTCGCGGATTCCACCTATCATGCGTTATTTTTAGAACCTAACTCCCGCGATAAACGAGGAACCGCTGTATATATAATATACTTTCTGTATAAAAGATTGTACATGGGAACAACAGGTCAAAGACAAGAGAGTGATCACAGTTGAACTGGGCGAATTAATCTTTCATGTATAGAATAATTTTGACATTTAATACCGTTTGATCACTCTGCCTTCAAGATTATAGTTCAATGTATTAGAAAGTGGTTTAAATAAACTTAAATATATAAAAAATTTAGTACAACAGTCAAAACCTCCTTTGGAAAATTTATGTTGTGTTCCTCTTTGTGGTTCCACCAATCACCAGTAGATTGCCTTCAACTTAATTCTGCTTTCTTACTTCTCCTAATTCAAGTCTTAAAATTTGTCTCCATAGTATGCAAATGTCAGTGAGTTCTGTTGTCCACATGTGACCAGTATATAGCCACATATATAAATCGTAGTTAGATAGATTGGCAATATTCATCTTGGCTACTGTATTTAAGATGGTGGTACAAAAAACTGGCCCCAGTCTTATGTATTTTTAATGGATTCATTTTAAGCCCTTGAACTACATCAGTTTGTTGGAAGACAGAATTAGACAATAATAAATGTGCATTCATGAGTACAATATTGTTTTCTTTAATAAATCAACTGAAAAATGACAGATTTCAGCAACTTCTAATAAATATACAGTACAAAAAATGGCAAACCTTTACCCTGGGTCAACTGAACCATATGAACTGGAAGAACAACCAACTTTGACTTTATAGAAAAATTAAATAAAAATACACGCATAGCACCAAACATTCACAGAGAAATATTTATAAAATTGCATCTGTCTTATATTGCAGAGGAAAAGGGACAGAAGTGCAGAAGTGGCTCAATAAACCTAAGTACATATCCTGAACAGATTTCCATTTGTTTTGAAACCTTTGAATAGGGTCATGATTTAAAACTAGCTTCACAACCTGACAAATCTTTTTTTTTTTGTTTTTTGTTTTTTGTTTCAAAGAGAAAGGCACTTCCCAAAGTTTGACCTGGATCGGTCCAAGGTTTGTTTGAGTTTTTTTTTTAATCACCAAATTGTGTGAATTAGTGTAACTTAGTTACAGTATAGCATACAATTCAGCTCAGGAGGCACTATAACTTTATTGGGTGAGCCTGGACCCCTGGGGCTCATCCATAATACCCACTCTGCATCTGCCAGTTACAGTACTCTAGCTTTAATCACATTACGTAAATCACATTCTCGTTAAAAAGTAACTAAAGCTTACACAAAGGTGAACACAATTGGGTAGTTAAGAAGAAATAGCAATTCTTATAACATCTATGGCATTCAGAAGTAAGTGTGTATTGTTCTCTAGCTTTAGCTAGTAAAATAAAACATATGATTTATAATACATGCATACATTCAATAGTGTGGGTTTGACTTTTAGCTTTTTCATGTATGCAACAATGCAACAATTAAGTGGGCTCACCTTGCAGAAACACAAAAAATACAGTGGTGTACAACACTGAGCAATAGAGATTAGTGCAATACATTGATTTCATTGTGAGAAGCATCTATCCATTGCTGCAAACAGGATTCAATTTTTGTCAAGAACCTGAAAAAGGACCCTAAGACCCTAAACAGTGCTTAAGATGACTGTGTCAATTCCAGAAAACTCTAATGAACTGGCTATTTGAAAATTTTGAGCTGTTTTTCCACTACCTTTGCTAGTAACTGTGGCTATACCTAAAGATGATCACGTTTATATCTTCTTTTTTGTTGTGTGGGTCTGTAAGGTTGAATGTCGTACTGTTACATAAAGACGGGATGGTTCCCATAAACAGTAAGAAAATACACATTGCTCATTGTTTTTTAAAAAGTAACACAAGTAAAGGCATAATTGTAACTAAAGTAATTGAAGTTTGACATTTCTTGGTGATTTTAAAGTAGTTATTACTTTCTTAATTACTTTACATTTTAAATAGTTTTATAAATAAATAATTTGTATTCATCTCATCTTTTTTTGCATTACTCTAACGTGAACTTAGGTGTACCATCACACTAGTTAGACTACAGTCCCAAATAAACAGAAATCTATTTCCAAATGAGGACTCTAGCTGCTTGGCTGGGATCAATGTGCATGTCACTTTCAAGCTAGAAGCAGTTTGTACTTGCATGTTCTTGTCCTTCCATGCACTAAAATGAAAGAAATGCCCATATGGCGCTTTTAATGATTTTCTCTTCTTCTAATCTGTCCTTCAAGGAGATGACCTTTGTAACACAAGTAAGAACACAGTTGTAACTAGAATGTGAGTACTGATCTAAGGTGAACACTTGGAAAAAATGAAATGCAGTGATTGAAGAACAGACTCATGATTGAAATCAGTGAAAATATTAACGTTGTTAAAGATATAGATCTTCCCAGGAATCAGTTTAGGGGAGCTGCAGTGATCAACTATTTTCAGGGTGTACGGCAAAGACAAAGCTTTGACTTTGGCCTTCTTCCCATGGACTTTTAGCATGCTCTTGAAAACAATGCTATGCAGAGACACACTTTCCACAATCCCAATGCGCACTAAACAGAGATGCAGAACATTGCATTACAAATACACATTATTTTTTCAATGGCATTTCTTCCAATATGTGTATATATTTCATACCTTTATTGCAAAGAGTTGTTTTGTTCAGATTATTCACAGAGAGATGTCGGTATTCTGAAAAAAAAAAGATTATAGACATATTATTGGTAAAATGCAGAATCTGGGCTGTGCCATCATGTTAAAATGACACAAAATGAAGTTCTACTTTGTGAGAGGACATCGAAACGTATGCGACTGACCATTAATCATCTTTCTCTGATCCTGTTCTGATTCATTGATTAATGTAAGCCTCCCAGCGCAGCACGACCACAGGGTGGTGTTGTAATAGAGGTGACCACAGCATCCAAATCCTGTCTTGACAGTGTAAAGCACCTCTTTGTCCTCACCTGAGCAGCAAATCTCCTGGTTTTGAAAAGATATTATGTGTTATTGTTAGTAAAAACATAATTATTTGCACTCACTGTCACTGAGGCATTATGTTAATTCAGTCAGGCCACATTACATGTTAAGCCAATAATCTTCCTCAGTTATCAGCTCTTTGTTACAAAAACATTGTAACATTAGCAGAGAACATTTGGCAAGCTTTTTATGGGTGCAACCCCGATATTCAACTGTGCTATTTAGAAGAGTTCCAGTTGTATAACATTCATTACATTACTAGTACTTTCAATGGCGTAGTGGGAGGGAGCTGCTGCTTTCTTAAGTTTTCCCCCAGACATATATCAATTTATTTTCTTCAAAAAATACGCTTCATGTTCCTTCACAAAAAAAATCTAGCATTAAAACCTGCCAATCAGTTATACTAACCACTGTAGCCAAAAGTAACTTTAAATCATGTTTCGTGCCTACAACAGGCAGAAGCCTGTTTAAAGGGGGTGAAGCAATGGTAGGAAATACAAAATGCTTTGTTGACGCCATCAATATCACTGACTCTACCTGTGGCTTTTGCAGAATGGATCCACAGCACTGTGCATCCCCTCCATGCTCATCTAATGATGTCAGATTGTACAGCGTTCCTGCACACCACTTCATCTGTGGGTCTTTAATGTTGTAGGCTTTGACCCCACAGCAGTGGATGTTTCTCAGTCTGGGATGTCTGGTTGGAAAACAGAGGTATCAATTAATATCAAATATGGAGAGTGAGATGAAAAATGTAAGCTTATTGGAGCCTGAGTTATATGAGCCATTATCTATATTGATAGATTTCAGCCTGAAAGGTATTATCTTCATTTATTCAGCACAGGGTTTACACAGTGAAAGAAAAACATCGGAGCTGCAGCTTCAGGTGTCCATCAGGATCTACACAGAATGTATTTATACCCAGAGCCATTGTCAACCACACTTTCACAGCTACTACAAGTAGAAACAGACTTATGAGAGCAGCCAAGACTCAACCAGTTCAACTGATACAAAACTGAACACAAAATGAAAAACTAAAACCCAGATACAAATAGCTGCTGATTTGGGTGATAACTCTGATAACATTACAACGGTTTCCAACCCATTTATCAATACAAAATATTGAATGGTACAATAAATTAAATTCCTAAATATTTTAGTTCTTCTAAATAGATAAATCACTGGACTGGTGGCAAGCAAACAGACAGTTTTCCACAATAAATTTGATCTCAAATTGTGCCAAATACTGTCAGAGACTCAGAAAGAAGAAATTCTTTAATAATCCATGTGAAGCGCGCGCGCGCACACACACACACACACACACACACACACACACACACACACACAAAATCACCTGTGTCCATTGCAGCAAATCTCAACATCAGGCTGGTAAATTTCTGTCCCACAGCAGTGTTGTCCTGGGCTGCCATGAAAGTGAGAACAACACATGGTCCCTTTAGCCGGGTTGTAAGAAATACCCAACTCCGAACATTCCTCTCCATCATCTCTGTCCTCGTACAAGGTGTTATTACAACAGAGAACTCCACGTTGTGCTGAGCCTTACGGCGTCTCTCCACAGCACTGGAAGAATCAGAGATAATACAGTAACATTGCAGCGTTGTGAACTCTGTAACTTAAAAAATTATATTGCACATAGGTGAACACATAAATGTATTAGTTTTGGAAAATAAAAAGATGAAAAATGAAAATCAGTAATATTAAAAGCAAAGAAAAAGGGTTACAATTTTACATTAAGTACATCTAATTTCATAATGTGTCTTGCGCACCACATTAAAAACGCCCAGTTACTTTATAAAAGGAGCGGGGTGGAGCTCCATGCTTTCTCATGGAAGCTGCATAAAAAGAACTTGCATTTCTGGAATGACTGGGGCCCTGTTGTTAGCTCTATACATTTTAAAGTTATTTTAACTGACTTTAATACTGTAATGTATGCGCTAACATTTACTTAGTCAAAATCTCACTAGTATGGCCTTAATAAATGTTTCTCTCTCTTTATTAAGGAACAGTGCTTTGGTCTTCTGGCTTCATAAGGAAAGAGTGGGTTGATTTTGCCACAGACATTGTTGACTTTCACTGAAATGAAAAATTCATCTAGTTGATCAGGTTTGAAAAAAAAGAAAGAACAATGAAAACATTACTTGATCTATCCAAGGCTTCCATCCTGATACACATCCATCACAACAGACTTGTGTATGGGAGTTGTACACAGTGGGTGGTGTCTTCCTTTGACCTAAATAGAGAGGTGTGATGGTCAGAAGGGTGGAAAGATGAGAGAGTGCAGTGAAAAACTTATCAGAGTAAACATGTTGAGATGAATAATGTCCACAAAAGATGACTCAAAGGGTCTGAGAGAGAAGAAATTATACTTGTTCACATTCAGCATGTTTACTTGTAGCTGCATTTTCTAATACAATACCCTCTTTGATATTCACAAGTAAGAGCCTGCTTATTTTCCCATCCTTTGCACTGTACTGATGATAAAATTGAGACTTCAGCTCAGTCATGTCTGAGAAGCAATCAACAATCTGATCTTCCTTTCCTCTCCTCTGCCATGTGTTGCTTATCCACATGTTAAAAATGCTAAAATGCCAAATCATGTTTTGTTTTTCCAGCAAAAGTTGGATGTTTTATATCTTGCGAAACGTAAGCAAGAGGTGATGTAATCTCCTCAGAGGAAGGGAAAGACCCTAGTGTGGGCTTACCCATATTCACTTTTAAAACCCTTAACGTTTGGGAAAAACTCAGAAAGGCAAAACATTAGACAGATGTGGAGGAATTACCAACCACAAAAAAACTGAAGCATGTGAAGCCAAATGTGCGAAAATCAGAGTGAAAGAGAAACAGTGGGAAAGTGGAGAGAGTGGAAAACATCTCGTAAGCAAAAACTAAAAGTTGGCTGACTTTCTGGTTCAACAACATGTCATAAACGTAACAAGTTACAGGGGTACTGCAAAGTTCATGAACCCATTCAGAGCTCCAGGCAGATTTTTAAAACAAACAAGCTGCTGTTTGCAGTTTATTGTTACGTCAGTAATCTTTTTAGTGCCTCAAATGATTATTCTCAAATTATTCTCACATCTCATTATAGTTTTTTAAAGGACTTATCAAAGAATGTCAGTGTAGGTCTCAATCATCCAGATCATGGTAATCTAAGGAGCCTGGAAAAACAAAATGACCAGAATGGTGGAGACTGAGAGTCCCAAATATTTAAACCGTAGTGGGATTTGTCCCTTAAGAGAGTCATTGACCCACTATTGATCCCATACCTCATCAAGTTGTGAAAAGGGATGTGAGTCATTATTAGCAGAGGTTTCAGGTGAAACCATCATGTGACCTATTGAGGTTAACTGACTGAGTGAAGATGTGAGTGGGCATCAAGGCCCCTGGGAAGGAAAATCAAAACTGGATTGTAGGTTACAGTCAGTTGGTGTCGTAAGGAGTTTGCCCTACCAGCATGACATCTCAGTGCACTTCGAACCCAGCAAGACACTCTGGTTAATCCCAAGTACAAAATGCTCAAACACAAGCTAAACTAGTGTTTCCTACCCACCTGCTGCTCATAGGTGTGCTGTGAGAAATGATCAGGTGCACAGTGGAAGATTATGTGGTTCCACCTGATTAGTACTGTAAGCGAACGGTGTGAGTTACATTACATTACATTACATTACATACATTACATTATCTACCACTAGAGGGCAGTACAACCACCTCCTCTAATTAAATAGGTTGCCAACTGCCAGTAAAACAGAAGAAGACCAAGGAGAAATTACATAATAATCATGCTGAGTGAGACAACTCAGTGTGTAAAAGCCCTAGCATGAGTAGTGGTCTGAAGAAAGCAAAAAAGGTATACTGGGGACAAACCGAGCCAATTCTGCTATGCATGGTGCGCCGGGAAAAATGATCAATGGTGGTGTGCTGTGTGATTTTACTAATGTGAAATATATGCCATGGTTCCAAAAGATTGGGAAACGCTGCTCTACCATTTTTATTTTATTTATTTATTTTTTATTACAAAGCTTACAAAGCTTAATGATTTATAGGATGATGGAAGAAGATATGTGATAAGTTACGGTTGTCATGTGGGCCAAAATGCCAGGAGATTTTTGATGACACATTTCAGCCCTACACTAATGCTGCACATAATGACAACATTGGCTCTACAGACATGTTACATTAAAACAGGTTGCTACTAAACATTTAGATGTCTGAATCCATAGAGTGAAAATAAAAACAGTTCAATACATGCAGGCTTGTTTACAACCTTTTTCAGACGTCATTGCATTGCTTTTCTTATACTCATCATTCCATCTTTCCTGATGGAAGACAGATAGTACTTCACTGTCTGCAAGTATGACGTGACATTCTTCACTGTCATTAAATATAAGACATAATTTTGCGAAGTACTAAATCTTTCAGTTCGTGTGAAGAAACATTGTTCACTGTTTGTGTATTTCAGCAACCTGGGGGACTAAAGTCAGACAAAAACAGCTTTTGTCCTTTTGGTTCTTTATTCCCAAGAAAGTATAGTAAACAAAAAATGTATTCACACACCTAAGATCAGAATTTAACACAACTTGTTTCTGCTCTTTTTGTGTAAAGGTAATTCCTAAAAAATGTTTCTCTGGTAAATTTTGGTAGGAAGGACACTTTCTTGGCAGGCTTATAGCAGTCTTTTTCTTAAGATGACAGCTTAAATGCACCCATTTCACTAAATGCCTACAAGAAAACATCAAGCCATTCACTTCTCAGTAGTGTGCAGGACTTGAGTAACTTGTACCATGAAATTCCTATTAATGCTTTGACATAAATCGAGGATTTGGAGGAACTTCTGCCAGTTCTGCAAGTTAGACGATGTAAAATGATTGCTTATAACAGCATGACTCTGTAGAAGAGAACTGAATTGACTTGAGAACATTCAGAAAATACAAAGTGCACTTCAAAATCAAAAATACAAAAAAAGAAGTACAGAGGTACAAATGTTCCTTTCCCAGAAGCCATCAAAAGTATTTTCCTGGGTTTGCTGTTTTTCTAGTTTTGTGAAAGTCCATTGTTTTCAAAGTCTTTACACTGAAAGCAGAACACCAAAGCAGCTTCAGCTCTCCATTACTGTCTACAAAAAATACATTCACACCCAGAAGTGCTGTTGCCCCCCACACTTTGACAGTTACTCTAAGTATAAATAGGGTTGACGAGAGCAGTCAAGAAAAAACAAGAGCTGGAAAATATGCATGATGCAGAGACCATGTGCATTCCATGAAATATATAGACATATAAAGATATTCCATGAAAGACCTGACTGACAAAATGCAAAACAGTGTTACATACCAACTGATGAAAAAACCTAAAGTGACCAGCCAAAGGAAGAAGTGGCTGTGTGGAATCACAGATTACAACAGGTTTTCTGTTTCCGTCTCATTCTATATTCTCCTTCATCTGCCTGGACAGCATTCTTTGTCCACTATAGTAGTAATGTAGATGCACTTTTTTAAGTTTAAAATTCATTCAAGGATACTAAGAATGATCTTTTACTAGAAGTCACACATGTTAATTCTATATCTATGTATCTATAAATCTATAGCCAAGACAATAGAACATTCAGTATTCTGGACTGTCCCTGTCAAGTGTAGACCTTTTCTGTATTTATAAAACAAACTATTACTCAGCTCACATAGGTCTTTTTTTCACTTACATCCAACCAGTGACGGCAGGGTTAACAAACAAACAATGTGAATCATTTGCTTATGCCTAAATGTTAAGGATTTGAAAGGAAAAAAGGAGAAATTACAACAAAATAATATTCAGACAAGTGAACACAAATGTGAATCATACACAATAAAAGACATTAAAGATAGTCACATGGACCAAAACAGCTATTCTCTCACTCCTTTAAAATACACTTCAACTCTCCCATCACAGCCATTGCAGCCCTTATTTAAAGGGTCCTGACGATACAATCATTGTTTTGGATAAATAAACTTAATAATACTCTTCAAAGGATTGGACAAAACTTTACTCAAAGTAGCTTTTAGCTGTCACTCACAGACAGATGCATTATCAACATGGCTTGGTTTCGATGATTAAATTATCACTAGTGTTTTATAGTGCATAGTAAATTGTTTCCCCTTTATATTCTTGGGCCTGTCATGTAAACCTTAATAAAGTGTTTCCAAACCTTTTGGAGCCATGGCACATATTTCACATAAAAAACAAACAAACAAACATTTTATGGTCACCAGAAGCATGCATCCTGCAGTTGATGCACAGTACGTACTGTAATATTCATGACAGCCTTTTACTAAAAAAATTATTAAAATTTTTGACTGCTGTAATTTTACAATCTCGCGCACTGTATTAATTTCAGTTAATGTATCATACAATGGCCATGAAAAGAATCTCCACTTAGGACAATGTACAAACCCAGACTTTTTTTTGTTTTGTCTAGTAAAACACCTTTAGACCAAGACACCCATGTACACTCATGGGGAGAGAGAATGAATAGCCTTAAATGTGTAAAGGACTATTTTAAAATTAATGCGGAGTTGAACCGGGAGCCAGCGACGCTGCTTCAGGATAGGGGTGATGTGGTGAGTAGAGGGAGTCCTAGTAATAATACGGGCAGCAGAGTTCTGGACACGTTGAAGCTTGTTGATGGATTTTTGTGGCAGGCCAAATAAGAGACAATTACAGTAGTCAATCCGAGAGATAACGAGACTATGGACCAGAATAACAGTGGCATGTGGAGTGAGGAAGGGGTGGAGGTGATTGATGTTACGGAGTTGGAAATATGCTGAGCTAGTGATATTATTGATGTGAGAGTTAAACGATAATGTACTGTCAAGAATGATACCCTAATTTTTCACAGATGGAGAGGTAGAAACTGACAAGTTATTGATAGTAACCGAAAAAGTGTTAGTCCTGGATAGCGATGATTTGGAGCCAACCAGGAGATGTTCTGATTTGTTTCTGTTGAGTTTAAGACAGTTGGAGGAAAACCATGAATCAAGTTCGGCTAAGCAGAGGGTGACAGAAGGTGGAGGAAGAGTAGACAGGTAAAGCTGGGTGTCGTCGGCATAATAGTGGAACTGAATATTAAATTTATAGAAAATGTGTCCAAGTGGAAGGAGGTAAATAATGAAAAGGAAGGTCCAAGTATGGCCCTTGGTGTGTGTAAGGAAGTTTATGTGTTGTTTAAAATTAAAGCTATCAAGGCAGGATAAAAGGTCTTTGGTAAGAGGATGGTCGGAGTTATCCACATGACACACACATAGGAGGTAAATAATGAAAAGGAAGGCCCAAGGACAGATCCCTGGGGCACCCCAGTAGACAGAGGAAAAGGCTGAGAGGTGAAGGCTTTTAATCGAATGAACTGAGTGCGGTCAGACAGGTATGATTTGAACCAGGCTAGTGGGGTATGAGAAAGGCTGATAGAAGCTAATCTGCTGAGAAGGATGGTGTGAGAGAGGGTGTCAAATGGTGCACTCAGATCGAAGATAATAAGGATGGAGAGTAGACCAGCTGCCATAAGAAGATCATTCGTTATTTTTATAGGAGCAGTTTTGGTGCTATGAGAAAGACGGAAACCAGACTGGAACTGTTCGTAAAGGTTATTATTGGTAAGGCATAGATAAACTTGTGAAGCAACTATTTTTTCAAGAATTTTTGAGAGAAATTGTAGATTGAAGATAGGACGAACGTTATTAAGGTTGTTGGGCTGTAGACCTGTTTTGTTTTGTTTTTTCAGAACTGGGGTGAGCGGCAACGTTGAAAGAGGCAGGAACAGTTCCAGAGGTGAGTGAATAATGGATAATGGCAGATATGAGGGGAAGAAGAGAGGATAGACACGCCTTGACTAAGACTGTAGGAAGGGGGTCAAGGTGACAGGTAGAAGGCTTTGATTTGTGGATGAGATCAGAGATATCAGTGACAGAGGGAAGTTGGAAGGCAGAAAGGCAATGTAATAGGGGTGGGGTTGAGAAGGAGGAGCTACATGGAACACAGGAGCCAGGTCTTGGTGTATTTTATGATTTTTTTCAGTGAAGAATAGCTTTAGAGAGTCACGGAAGTTAGACGAGTAGAGATGAGCGGGTAGAAAGTCAGACGGCCTGAGAAAATACTTGAATAGTGAAAACAGTGTCTTAGTAGAATCCTCGCTTGAACAAACAATGGTAGAGTAATAGGCAGATTTAGTTTGGTTAATACAATCTATATAAAACAGAACATGGTTGTTAAACATTTTCTTATGAATAGTAAGGCCGGTTTTCTTATGGAGACACTCAAGTCGTCGGCTTTTAGCTTTCCAAAGTCGGAGTTCAGTTGTGTACCAAGGTGCTGAGTGAGAAAAGGATACAGGTCTAGTTTTTAGTGGAGCGAGAGAGTTCAAAATACTACTAAGGCTATGATTATAATAAGAGACCAGATCATCTAGAGTAGACAGGTTGTTGAGAGATAGACAACTAGAAAGAGCAGAAGAAAAGATATCAAGATTTATTCTCTTCTCTTGATTATGGAGAAAGTCATTAGGACATTAAAGGAGAGAAGCAGATGATCAGAGGTTGGTAGCTCGTTGGCTGTGCAGTTTGAAGGAGTAACTCTGGAGCAGCAGACTAGGTCCAAGTATGGCCCTTGGTGTGAGTAGGGAAGTTTATGTGTTGTTTAAAATTAAAGCTATCAAGGCAGGATAAAAGGTCTTTGGTAAGAGGATGGTCGGAGTTATCCACATACAGGAGCCTCGGTGAATGTACTTTTGCTGAGGGAGGAACGTAGACACCAGAGGGCTGTACAGGCAGGTAGGGCTGCTCGATTATGGCAAAAATGATAATCACGATTATTTTCACTGAAATTGAGATCTCGATTATTTGACGATATTTATTTAACCCTTTAAGACCTACTATAGAACCAAGTCCGCCAGAGCTTATATTATTTTTTACATGTTGTAGTGCCATTTGTGGGAGCATTTCAAGTTGCTATACATCAATAAAACTGTTATAGCCCATATTTTAATAATATGTATGCATTAAGTCCATAGTAACTACATTAATTGCAAAAAAGTGCAATAAACTACAAAAAAATTTAAAATCGTTTTTGGTTTTTTTTACATATATTTCTACTTGGAGAAATTTAAGAGGCTTATCCCTCAAAACTTTAAATACAAAAAAGTTGCAAAAAGTAGTTTACAACAACAGGAAATTTATTTTGAGTGTCTTCATAGTTTTATTTTGGAGATATAGCAATTTTTATATACTGCAGGAAAAACAAAAAAACAATCCTATGATGCAAATTTGCAAAGAAAACAGCATGTGCATCAAAATAAACTATTTCCAGCAGTGCAATTTGAGTTCTAAGCATCCCAGAAACTGACGTCACTTCCGGTTTCGGCCAGGGAATGGCAGACATGCGATAGTTCGCGCTGACGTCTGTTTCAATGTGGGAAGTGTTACGAACAGCTGATCGGATCGGCAAAGCGTGTTTCTCTCAGCCGAACGCATCGTTCACTCGTATCAGGTACGAGTGGTATCACTCGCAGTAGCTGGCACTCGCAGTAGCTGGCATCTAGAATAGATGAAGGGCTAGTCATTTTAAATAGGATACAATGAGATTCGGAGTGCTATTGCACAATTTTAAAGCTACATAAAAGCCATTTATGATTAAATAAAGCTTACATAAGAACACCAAAAGAATGTTACTCAAAAAATAAGAATTAAAAACTGAGTACTAAGGCTACATCCACACGTACCCGGGTATTTTTGAAAACACAGATTTTTCTATGCGTTTGCACCTTTCGTCCACACGTAAACGGCGTTTTCGGTCACTCAAAACAGAGATTTTTAAAAACTCCGGCCAGGGTGGATATTTTTGAAAACTCCGTTTTTGCATTTACGTGTGGACGAGAAAAACGGAGAAAACGCAGCGTCAAAGGTGTGCGCCTTTTTTGACGTCACACTGTGCGCCATGTTATTGTTTCGGTGAAATGAATTTCTACAATACTGTTACTGTTAATTGTACTCTCTGCAGTGTTTAAATGCTTACATATACACACACAGTCACTGTCCCTCCACACATATGACTCTGTTCTGCTTCTATGCCCCAGCTTTGTTTACTATTTTCCACCGAGGTTTCTAGACTTCTGATTGGCCAACATTTCTACACGGTTAGGAATATATCGCCACCTGTTGCTTTGGCATATTCCTAGCAGCGTTTTCCTTCATTTCTGCGTTTACATGTGGACGGGATTATTTTTTAAAACGAAAACGGAAAATCTCCGTTTTCAAAAATACCCATATACGTGTGGACGTAGCCTAAAACTAACCTTTATTTGAGAGTGGTGTAATCCTATTGTAAACTAATCCATCTACTGCAAGTTAAAACATGCACACTAATATGGCAGGTTACTCATCTCGGTGATGGTTGTGTTTTTGACTGTCCTGCTGGGTGCTTCTGCCGCCTTCTCTCAACCACTGAATACGACCCACATTCCAGTAGCCAGTCTATCTGTCATGGTGTGTTTTATATGATTATTGTCTTCTGATCTAGTTTATTCTGATGTTGGTATTCTGTGTCCTCCCCTTGTGCCCTGTTCGTGTTGGGATTTCCTGTTTTATTCTGAAGGTCTGTGTCTGTGGTCATTGTGTTCAACTTATAACCTCCAGTCATTATGTGTATTAGAATCAGCTGTGCTCCCACCTGTATGTTATTACCTGGTCTCCTTGTTTGTGTGTGTGTATATAGTGGGTGTCGGTCTGTGCTTGTTGTCGGCTCGTCTGCGGGCCATGGTGTTCTGCCCCTCACCCTGTTTTGTATGATCTCAGGTTTGTTATTTAGTTTTCCCAGTTTAGGCTTCTTCAGTTATTTGTCATCCCTCATTGCCTGTTTTGCCACTCCGCCACTTTGTAAATAAACGTCACTCGTATCATCAGTCACTGCCTGCATTTTGGGTCCTTTTTCCTCCAACACCACGCTGCTCGCCTCGACAGCTGTGACACTATCACAGGGCTAACACAGAGAAGCAGACAGCGATTCACACTCACATTCACACGTATGGGCAGTTTTAGAATCACCAGTCAACTTAACCGCACAAACTGCATGTCTTTGGGTAAGAGAAAACCCACACAGAAACGTGGAAAACATGCACACTCCACACAGAAAGGCCCTGGCCAGAAAATATTGCTAAAATATTCCTCCAGCTGTTTCTTTTTATTTTCATTTACTTATCCAGACTTTTTGTTGTTCCTGATGAAATTTTTTTAAAGATGCGCTGTAGTCATCTAATTCAAAACGATCTAATGTTTGTCATAAAATGGTACATTTTGTTAGTTTAAAGATGTTTTTACTATGTTATTTTGTGAATAAAATATGGGTTTATGTGATTTGCTACTGTGCTTGCATTCTGCTTGTATTTACATTTTACTCATCATCTCAACTTTTTTCTTTGGAAGTTGGGTTGTAACATGACATTTTCCATTCATTTGTCCAGGTTTGCTCACCTTTACCACAACACAATGTTTGGCAGCCTCGCCTCTGTCAGTGCGCCCCAGGGTGGTTGTGGCTACAATGTAGCTTGCCATCACCAGTGTGTGAATGTGTGTGTGAATGGGTGGATGACTGGATGTGTAAAGCGCTTTGGGGTCCTTAGGGACTAGTAAAGCGCTATACAAATACAGAACGTTTACCATTTACCATTCAGCCTTTGGTCCAGGTGTCACTATTATGGTTGACTGGCAGCATATTATGTTGACCGGATTGTAGGCCTTCAAGTCACAGCAGCTCAACACTTTTTCACTTAGACCCTGTGTAACACTGACTGTAAAATCAAGATACCAACACCATAGTGTAACAGTTGTAAGTTTGTTGTATGTGCATGACATAACTACTAGGAAATTAAGCCTGAAGCATAATCTAAAAGTATCCTGGTGTGTTTCCCTTATAGTTAAGCAGCAGTGAGTCAGCCAGGAACAATCTTCTTGTAGGTCTGGAACAAATTATGGGTTCAGGCAAAACTGCAGGAAAAGAAAGAGTCAGTAAATCTCTAGTCTTTCATAGGGTTTCATCAGACAATGCTGCCATTATAAACTCTAGGGACAAGTGGGAGACTGGAAGAAACGGATCTCTGATTTCCTCACCGACACTTTTCCAAAAATGCCTCAATCTGCTTACTGCGCACTCACCATGACACTTACTGCGTCATGGTGAGTGGTCCACACATGTTCATAAAACTAAAAATAAGGACTGTTGCAATAGCTTTGAATAAATGGAAACATCTAACTTAGTTTAAGTGCTAGTAGATGGATGATTCATATTTTAAAAATGCTTTATAAAAGCAAGCAAATAAATATTTTGTTGTTATCTTCTGTTAGCAGTTATGTAGCTACCATTATTTATACCAATGTAACAGGTATATACTATACATAGTATATACACTATTTATATACATACAGCTACCAGTTATTTCTTGCAGTATTAAATAGTGTATATAGTCTTTAGCAGGACAATTCGACTGCTCCACAGACTGCAGCCTCAAAAATAGCCAAACACTTGAACAACCAGGCACTGAAATTACTGCTTTAAACATTTTTATGCTTTTCATACCATTAACTAAACCGATTATTTAATTATTCCATGTTCACCTCATTCAGGTGCTCTGTTTCTTGCAAAATTGTTCCGCTCCTCACTCACGCCGTTTGCTTAGAGTACTAATCAGGTGGAACCAGACAATCTTCATTGTCACACCTATATGCTGCGGGACAGTGGCTGGGAAACATTGTGTTAGAGGATACAGTAATTAAGCAGCTTTTATAGGTACAAATTTCCAGCACACCTTTAACTAGTCCACTCTGGTGGAACTTAAAGATATAAACAGTTTGGAAATAGTCCCAAAACTATTTCCAAAAGTTAGATCCTGCTGACGCAAAAGGTTTTTTGTTTGGGTTTTTTTTTTTTAATGCAACCTTGCTTTCCTTTCTTCTTGTTGGCTGAACACTTTTATCTTTGTATAGTACTGCTCCATATTTTTCCTTTCATGTTGCCCTCAAGCTGCTAATTGGAGTTTGTTGGAGTTTGATAAAAGTCCATTTTTTATTTTTATTTTTTTCAAACAGCTTGATACATGTTTCAGTGAAGTTTTCTTGAAACTGGCAGCAAATGAAAATTATTTGTCTGTAAAAGACACCTCTTACCGTTATCATGCCTCACAGATAGCCCATATGGCCCCCATTACCCACACCATTGTGTGTCAGCAACGGCCGCCTACCTGCTGATCGTTGCCAGGGGCTGTCCTTGCTTTCCTTCTAATAATCACCTCCTTATTTTCATTTATATGCACTAGCTATATAAATGAAATGTTCTCTGATATCTCAGGAAAATGCAGTTGCATAGCGCCCAGGCCACTGTGTTTATCAGACTAACTTACTGCTGATTTTAAAGCCTAGCCTTATAGGCCAGAGCAAAGTGGTGCAGGGGAGGTTGTAAATTTGGTAATCATGTTTATCTGGGAGGAAAGTTATCTAAGTTCCAAAATGAGTCAGTGCTTGTTTGCACCTTTGTAATGCTGTGATTGCCAAGCCAAAGATTATCTCAACTCACAACCTGAAGTTCTGCTTTGAAGAGATGTGTCTGTCTGATTTGTTTTGCCTTTGATGTCTTCAATAAAATTTTCTTGTACAGCATCTGCTAGCAGCCTCTTTGATGTGTTTTTTTTTTTTTTTTGGAAAGACGTCATTAACATTATTTAGAAAACAGAAACTATGATATCTTATACTGAACTTGCTAAACGGCCCCCAAAACCTCTACAGAAAAATGTAGATGAGCAGAAGTAGATATAAAAACTGCAAGAACTCCAAGATTGTACTCTTATACCACAGACTGCTTCAGTCAAGGACAATGATGACCATCTTCTTTCTATGAAACACATTCAAGTACATCCAGTATCAACCCATGTATTAATGCATCTTGGCAAACCACAACCTGATTGAATGGGTGTGTCCATTCTCTCTGAATGGATGGATAAATAAATGAATGAATGAGTTCATACTACGTACCTAGAAGCAAAGAGCAAGACTTCAAAAACACCCTAATATGTATAACAGCTATTCAGATATTTGTAAAAGGGCGTTGCTCACAGGGATACTGTGCATTGGCCTTAAAGTCATAACAGTCACCATGACCAGAAAACCACTTCCTTAAAACTGCTTTAACCCATGGGGTCAAATTGACCCCATGGGTTCTCCAGGGTTAAGGTGTGGTGAATCCACACAGCAGGGATCACTCTCTCAGCCAAAGCCTCGGTCAGATTTACTAAATGAGGCAAATTTGCACAAAGTTTTGTGGGTGATATGCTAACACTGCACTAATTTCAATTTTCAATTTGATAACTGTTTCCTATTTGAGTTACTTTTAGTAAATAAATATTTTACTCAACAGCAGCAACTTAAAATTAACTCTGAAGGCAGGCTAATGACCAAAACAGGAGCTTTTATGGAAAGTGCAGAACGTCATCAGCTTTCAACCCACAGACCTAACTCAGGGAAACATGGTTTTCAGTTCCAGAAAACGTGACCAGATGTAATTCAGTCAACACTAACCAAGTTTAGGGCCAGACTCAGTTCACTATGCAATCATTTCTGGAACAGGCCCCTGGTTGACTGGATACATGAGATTGCAGTTTTTAAACACGTCCTGATTTTGTTAGAAATAACAAATTAAGAAATTCACTGAAAGACAGAAAGAGAGATTTGTGTGTTTGGCTACAGGATGTTTGTACAACCATAGGGAGTGTGTGTTTAGTACACTTCACCGGCAAATTATACTAATTTCTCTTTTATGTTAGACTTCTCTGGGTGCTTTTTGTCACAGATTCTAGGCCAAGCAGGGTAGTGTGTGCGTTTCAGTTGCTTCCAACTGGCAGTGCTACAGTGAATGAAGTAGCTGGAAAATGAACATCTGTAAGCCTCAACAACAAAAACAACTCTAAGGTTGTCAGCTGGACAAGGGTGGAGTGCCTACTAAAGGTTGGGAATGTGTTGCTGCCCCAGTATATGTAGTTCAAATATTTTGGTGGTTTTCATGAGTCAGGGGAAAAGTGGAATGGGAGACTGACAAACTGATTGGTGTATGATCTGCTGTGGTAAAGAAAGAGATGTGTTACCTTGACTTATAGCTACTGAACTGTAGCTAGTGATAAAAAGAAAAGGGTCACAGACTTAAATGTGAGAAATGGGCTTCCTCTGAAAGGGTCAGCCTTAGGAACAGAGTAAGAAGCTTGTTCATTAAGGCAGCGCTCAGAGTATATCTGCTACTCTTTCACATCAAAAGGAGCCAGTTGAGGTCGTTTGGGCAACTGGGAAAATGTCACCTGGGTGCCACCTGGGTGAACTATTTAGGAATATATTTATGTCTCTCAGCTGACGTTGTAACAGGTCTGTGATAGGCATAGATATTTGGTGCAGACCCAATCACCATGTCATGTCCCTGTTATAAACAGTGGTGTGGCACGGACTGTGCAGATTGTGAAGAAATGTTTATTGACTTTATTTACAATGATGACAACGGTGGTCCAAGATTTAAGGCAAAGGCATTTCCAGTTGCCAAAGCCCAAGGCTCCAACAGACACACGTCATTTCTCCACAGCAATGTCATGAAACAGCTGTGTGCACCCCGGAGAGGACCCAGATGCAGACTCATAGGTGAAAACCAAAACATGAACTCAAAATACTGCTTTATTGCAGGCGTGGGAGATATACAAAGAATAAACTACATTGGGAAATGCTAAACTAAAACACAGAGAGGCACAGCCATGAGGGACGACGCAACACAGAACTGAGGGAGACTGACATAAATACCCAGAAAAATAACGAGGAACACAGGAGCACACAGGATTACAGCTGACACGGATAACTATAATGAGAAAAGGGAAGAGCAAACATAACATGACAGACACTGATGGAGACTATCAAAGTAAAACAGGAAGCAAAAAGACAAAGCTGGAGGGGAAGAAAGAACACAGAGGAGCACAAGGGAGAGAGGCAGACATGACTGGCTGGGAAAATGCAGACAGAAAACATAACAGACTTAAAACACGAAGGGAAACACGGTACGAGAACTCACACCACAAAAACAAAACAAAACACAGACACACAGAGGGAGACACAGAGGGCAAAGACACAAGGGGAAAATACTAAATAATCAGGGAGCAAAACAGGGAACATAATTAAAGACTACTAAAGAACCAAAACATAACCCAAAATACAGAAATATCACAAGGAAAAACAAAATGCTGGGTCAGAGAGGGACAAAATGTAAGACAACGTTGCAGAGAAAAAACAGAGTAACATACAGGTAAAGGAAACAGCTTCACTCAATATTTTTTCAAACAACGATCAGGCATTGCCTCTTAAGTAGAAGGCAGGGAAACAGATAATTACCAACACAAGAGTGCATTTATTCCAGGTATCCTATTCCAAGGGTGGGAAACCATTGGAAATACAAGGAGTGTTAACAAACACACTGCCAAAGATGGAGGGAGCAAGAGATAAAATAATAAAGGAAAGAGAATGACAAAAAGAGTGAGCCAGCACAGGACAACTGGAGGACATGACAACCCTGGGCTGTCGAACTAACACCAATACCCCATTTTCCATTAGATAACAGCCACTAATTTAACAATCTGCCGTTAGTTTTGGGAGTAGTGTTTGAGATAATAGATTGAATCTGGACTTTCTCTTTTTCTGGGCCTCCCACACACCTCTGATGGTCCCAGATTAAACAGTTTAGATAGTGGCTGTCAAAACAACAGCAGGGACATGAGCGCAATTTCAAAGAAAAAACAACAACTGTCTGTGCTTCTCCTTAGAAGATGCATATTTACAAATAACTTTCCAGCTTTAAAAAAAAAAAATTCCAGCTAAGTGAGAACACTAACTTGGACATGGGTTCAAATGAAAATATCTTAGAGATGGTTATTTACTGGAGTCGTCGGCTCTGTCTGTGTTTCTCTTTACAAAGGGAATAAATAAAGGGCTCCTTACATCTTCACCATTGCACCTTGCTCTCTCTCATTCATACACACATGTTTGTCTCACATATACTAATAGGAGGAATCTGTCAGCCTGTCTATTGCACTACAAACAGGAACTACCCCCACTTTGAACCCATCTGTGAAAAATACTTGATTTCAGTTATTTTTTTCTTTTTAATGGCCCATCAACCTACTTTCAGGCCATTTTTTCTAAGGCAACATTTTTACACGGATAACTAAAAACCTATTAAAGATAAAAGCTGGAAATTTCTATCATCAAAATGAATGAGGATCTGGCACTTTAGAAAAAAAGATAAATTCAAGTTGTTCCATAAAGTAACATATTTTAGCACACACTAAAAAAAAACAAAAAAAAAAAACCAACTTCATATTTCAAAAGAGAACAAACACAAGTTTAACTATAATGTTTTAGTTTGGGAGTCCCCTAAAACCTAAGAGATTAAATCTGGACCTTCTCTTTTTATGGACCTCCCACACACTCCTGATGGTCCCAGATTAGGCACCTGAGATAGTGGCTCTCAATACAACAACGGGATATGTGCACAGTTTGAATATAAATAAATATGATTTCCAGCATTATGCTCTATAGATGCTCTGTAACCAAAACAAGGTAGTAAACTGCTCTTTTTTTGATAAGAAAGAATCTGGCACTTATTTAGCAACAGCTCTGTGTGTATTTCTCCTTGGAAAATACATATTTATAAATAACGTACCAGTAAGTAAAGTTAGCTTTGGATTTGGAGAAAAATCAAATGAAATATCTCAGAGACAATCGACTACAGGAGCCATCTGTGGCTGGGACCTGTGTGTTAAAAAACTCAAGAGGAATACATTTAAAATTGAAAAGAAAAATCACACAGTGTGCAAATACACATGTGCTGCAAGGCTGAATGCAGCAACCTGGATTTGATTTCAGTTTAAGGCCCTTTGCTTCATGTCTTCTGCCACTCTCCTTCTCTCTCTCTTTAATTCAGTTCAATTCAATTTTATTTATAAGGGCCAAATCACAACAACAGTTGCAGTCCAACAATCAAGTGACCCCCTATGAGCAAGCACTTTGGTGACAGTTGGAAAGAAAAACTCCCTTTTACCAGGAAGAAACCTCCAGCAGAACCAGGCTCAGGGAGGGGCGGCCATCTGCTGCAACTGGTTGGGGTGAGAGAAAGAAGACAGGACAAGGACATGCTGTGGAAGAGAGCCAGAGATGAATAACCAAGTATGATTCAATGCAGAGAGGTCTATTAACACATGCTGAGTGAGAAAGGAGAGTGAAGGGAAATACTCAATGCATCATGGGAATCCCCTGGCAGTCCACCTATTGCAGCATAACTAAGGGAAGATTCAGGGCCACCTGATCCAGCCCTAACTATATGCTTTAGCAAAAAGGAAAGTTTTAAGCCTAATCTTAAAAGTAGAGATAGTGTCTGTCTCCCGAATCCAAACTGGAAGCTGGTTCCACAGAAAAGGGGCCTGAAAACTGAAGGCTCTCCCTTCTACCCTGCTTTAATTCTTTGATGTCTTGTATACTAAGGCCTGCAAAACCCCACACTGACAAAATGAAATAAATAAACTCTATTAAGAGTTTATACTTATTGGTGTCGGTGCCCTGCAATTTTTAGATCTCCCCCTGGGTCAACACACCTGAATCAAATATGTACTGTACTTGTAAAGCACTTTTCTTGTCCCTAAGGACCCCAAAGCGCTTTACACAATCAGTCACTCACCCATTCACACACTGGTGATGGCAAGCTACATTGTAGCCACAGCCACCCTGGGGCGCACTGACAGAGGCGAGGCTGCCTGACATTGGCGCCACCGGGGCCCTCTGACCACCACCAGTAGGCAACGGGTGAAGTGTCTTGCCCAAGGACACAACGACCGAGACTGTCCAAGCCAGGGCTCGAACCGTCAACCTTCCAATTACAAGACAAACTGTCAACCCTTGAGCCACAATCGCCCCCTAGTTCATTAGTTCATTACCAGGCCTCTGGAGAACTTCAAGACATGTTGAGGAGGTAATTTAGCCTTTAAATCAGCTGTCTTGTATCAAGGTTACATCCAAAACCTGCAGGACACCAGCCCTTGAGGCCTGGAGTTCGACACCTGTGATTTAGACTGACTAAGCTGGGGTTTTTTCTTGCTTGGATGTTGATGTTTTTGACTTTTTTTCCTCTGTCTGGTTTTATGTAATTTTGAACGTAAAATCTTACAGTCAGGGAAAGTTTGCCCACTAACAAAGAAATGGTCATTCTATTTCAATAGTTGGTTGACAGAGATGACACAACAATAACAAAAAAAAACTAAAAAATCAGAAAACTGCATTTCAAAAAAAATTTAAAAATGAATTTGCCTTTTCATGCATTTCTAACTAAAATGTGAAAGTAGTTGCTAATCCTCTTTGTTTTAGTGGTTGCCATAGGAGATCATCTTGTGGATTGTCAGAACCAGCACCCCAATACAGGAAGTGTGAATCGGCTCTCTGTTTAAAAAGCCCTAATCTCTGATCTACAAGTATTACCCAGCAGGCGATCCAGGGTTCAGATTAAGCTAGTGAATGAAAGGACTCGCCTGGTCCTACCTCTCTCTCCAAGAATGTCCACCTACTCTGGCAAAAACTGGGGCCTGAGCATACTTGCAGGCCAGGTATCTAATCACCACACCTGTTATAGCAACTCCCAATGGACTTGGAATATAACTAGGTACAGTTTAGGGGCCTGACGTAGGCCAAATTAGTCTGAAGCTATCTATGCAGGATCAAGCTATAAGTAACTAAGAGTAATGCTGGTCTTTCAGTAGCCAGTTCACCACTTTAGATCAGAGTGGACTGGCTGAGCAACTATTAAATTGACCATTTTACATATAAATATACTGATCAACTATATCCTCCTGTTTATGGCTATCTTTTGACTTTTAGTGGCACCTTTAATAGTTATACTTTATAATGTCCTAACTTAATGAGTTTAATGAGTCATATGATATATCCAATGTCTGGTCTTGGGAAAGGTTAACATCTGTTTTAAGACTTTATCTTCTGTGTCAACTAGTCAAAGTGTGGTTATATCATGAAGTGACTACAGTCATTAACAAATATAGAAGATAGTGAACACAATAGGAAGTTAATTCATTTATTCTTTGAGATGAAGCTGGTTTAATTTTCATTTTACAGATATAATTTTCATCGATAAATTCACATAATGAAAGATTGACTCCCCACTGAACTCTGTTGCATCAATATTGCTTCAAATATCTACTTTATGCACCACAGTTATTCTGTGGTGCATAAATTAAAGGCTGCTTAAAAAGCAGAATATTAAAAAGAAAGTTCACTGTTTGATAGATTTACATTGAGAGCGCCACTGTAAATCTATCAAAGCCACATTCAACACATAGAATAAACTCAAGATCATTTATCTGCTTTGTTTGGAACAATGAGGAAACAGGCCTCATCTGGCCATAAAGCTGCATGCCTATCAATTGTCCAATATACAAGTCCCAAAGAGTTCATACAGTCCTGAAAGGATTGACATTTTAAGGATTCCATAAAGTATTAAAAACAGTCCTTATATTGAAAATTAGATTTGAATCTTAAGCTACAGAGAGCAAAATTAAAAACCAGCTCAAAGACAAAGTAATCCCCACAATATATCTGCTTTAGAAACATGTACATTTAGAGTGAAGGTTATAATGCTACCAGCCTATCTGTTCATTATTGCCTTTGTTACATTTTGAAGTTCAGGGTCTAGCTGCTGGGCTGGTGTCAGCATACACTCAGCTTTAGTGTGAGTGCTCAGTATACAAAAGGCATATTTGTTGATTTTCGGTGAGTGGTGATCCTAGGTGAACACTTGGAAATAATGAAATGGAGTGGCTGCAGAAAAGAATCATCGATGAAACCAGTGAAAATATTGTCTTTGTTAAAGAAGTAGGTCTTCCCAGGAATCAGTTTAGGATAGCTACAGCGATCATTTGTTTCCAGGACGTAGGGCAAAGGCAGAGCTTTCACTTTGGCCTTCATCCCATAGACCTTCAAAATATTCCTGAACACAACACTCTGCAGAGAGACACTTTCCACAGCCCCAATGTACACTAAGGAGAAAGATACACAAATATATTACACTACAAATTCATATCAATTCATAAATATCTTTTTTTTTTACCAATATGTTTTTATAATACCTCTGCAAAGATTAGCTTTATTCAAATTATTCACAGATAGAACTCTGGATTCTGAAAAAAAAGAACATTATAGACATATTATTGGTAAAGTGAGATCTCTAGGTTGTGCCATCAAGATAAATTGACATGAAATTAAGTCCTACTTTGTAAGAGAGAATGTGTAACATCTAAACAGACCTTTTATCATCTTTCTCTGATCCTGTCCTGCTTCATGGATCGATCTCAGCCTCCCAGCACAGCATGACCACAGGCTGGTGTTATAGTAGAGGTGACCACAGCAGCTAAACCCTGTCTTGGCAGAGTACAGCACCTCTTTGTCCTCACTTGAGCAGCAAATGTCCTGGATTTGAAGATATATCATCAATTATGGTTAATGAAAGCACAACCGTTTGCAGTCATTGAGTCATTGTGCTAATTCAGGCAGTCCACAAACTCACATTCATGGTAAGATGTTGCTACAGGTCAGCTAAATGTTTACACATGGTCGTAAAAAAAAAACTTCCTTGACTTGCTTGAGTTATAGTATATACCTGCTTAAAACCTAATAATAATAGTTATGGTACAACATAAGCTGTATTTAAATTTGAGATCCTTCTTTTCTTTAAAACAATCTGTATGTCAATGAGCTCGTCAATAGCTTCAATGCTAAAATGTTAAATGTAATGGACACTATTGCTCCCATTAAGGTGAAGGTTATCTCTGGAAGGAAAAAGTCTCCATGGCGAAACTCCACACTGGTGAAAAATGAAAAAAGAGAGTGTAGGAAAGCTGAGCGCAGATGGAGACAAAACAAACCTCCAGGTTCATTATGACATCTATAAAGAGAAACTTCACAATTAGAATTTACAGCTGAGGAGTGCAAGGAGGTCCTACTTCTCTGACATCATCACCAAAAACAGTCATAATGCTCGGGTCTTAATTTCTACAGTTGACAGGCTAACAAACCCTCCTGTGTCAGTGGCAGCTGAACTTCACTCAACCATGGCCTGCAATGACTTTGCCAAATTCTTCACAGAAAAAAATCCAAAAGATTAGACCAGTAATTGGTACATCAACAGCAGATTCAGGATATGTACTGTGTCCACCAAAAAAACTGTTTAAACACCATCAAACAGTTTCACCCTATTAACAGCAAAGACCTGGAGGACATCTTAGGTTAACTGAACTCCTCCTCTTGCTGTTTAGATGTCCTGCCAACACGTTTTCTCAAAAAGGTCTCAAAGACTTTGGAGTCAGACCTGTTATAGATCGTCAACTGTTCTTTAATGTCAGGTGTGTTTCCAGAACCACTAAAAACTGCTGTAATTAAACCTATACTGAAAAAGGACAGTCTTGACAAGACACAAATGAACAACTACAGGCTGATCTCAAATCTCCCATTTTTAATCATTGAAAAAGCAGTTTCTCAACAGCTCAATTACTTCGTAACACAGAATAACTGCTTTGATGCCTTCCAGTCAGGTTTTAGACAGAACCACAGCACTGAAACCGCTCTGACCAAAGTGTTTAATGACATATGTCTGAATACAGACAGTGGAAAAATGTCAGTCTTAGTTTTACTGGATCTCAGTGCAGCATTTGATACAGTTGACCACAACATATTACTCAAACGACTGGAGAACTGGGCAGGTCTTTCAGGAACTGTACTAACCTGGTTCAAAACGTACTTAGAAAACAGGAAATACTTTGTATCAATAAGTAACTTCACATCTGAGCAGACAAGTATCACATGTGGAGTTCCCCAAGGTTCTCAAGCTCTGAATGGTTTAGGACCAAAATACATCAGTGACCTTCTGACCCAGTATGAACCTTCCAGATCCCTCAGGTCTTCTGGATCCGTTTTTTATCAGTTCCCAGAGTCAGAACCAGACACGGAGAAGCTGCATTCAGCTTTTCTGCTCCATATATCTGGAAAAAACTCACAGAAAGCCTCAGATCAGCTGAAACAGTCAGTTTATTTAAATCCAGGTTGAAGACTCACCTATTCTCAGCTGCATTTGAATAAAAACACCAAATCCACACTTTTAAGCTTAAATTTCAAAGCTTAAATTTTAACTACTGATTTACTGTTCTGATTTTATCAACTGTTTTTTCTATCAATTTTAAATCATGCTTTTTATTTGTTTTTGTTTTTTAATGTCTCTGTAAAGCATCCCCTTGTTGTTGAATTGTGCTATATAAATAAACTTGCCTTGCATATGTCTTTAAGCTCTGCACAATACAGACAGTCAGAGACCAAATGCATTCTAACATGCTGTTAAACAAAGCTTCAAACAAAGCTTCTGTTCAGTAAATAATACTTCAATTGCATAGTGGTATGGACCTGCTGGTTGCCTCAGGGTTTTTCTCCTGTCCTATCATTTTCTATCAGTTATAAGTTTCCTTTCTTTAAACATTATCCTTCATATTTTTTCACACAAAAAGGCATAAAAATCTGCCAAGGTATACTAGTCACTGTGATAATCCCTTGTGAATAAGAGAGTAGCCAAAAGTAGCTTTTATAGTAGCTAAATCATGTTTTGTACAACATTTTTAAAATGACCACAAGAGCAAGATGAAGCCTGTCAGAATTGCGCATAACAATAGTAGAAAATACAAAATGATTTGTTGCTGCCATTTGTGTCACTGACTTTACCTGTGGCCTTTGCAGAATGGATCCACAGCATTGTGCATCCCCTCCATGCTTGTCTAATGATGTCAGATTGTACAGTGTTCCTGCACAGCACTTCATCTCTGGGTCTTTAATGTTGTAGGCTTTGACTCCACAGCAGTAAATGTTTTCTGATTTGAGATGCCTGGTTGGGAAACAGAGGGACAAATTAATATCAAATAAGAAGAGTGATAAATATGTTCATAAGAGGGCGAATTACATTAGTTTATATGTGTATTGCTAGATGTTAGCATAAAAGAATGTCTTCATTTGTGCACTGAAAAAACAGAACATCATCAGAGTTGCTGGATCTGCGTCTATATGGCTCTGTAGTTTAAGGTTTGTATTCTTAACTAGTAATTATATGATCATGGGTCTAATGCCACATTAGAAAGTAATGCAAAATATTGATAAGATAATTTTCTCCAGGATTAAAAAAAGGAAAAACAATGCATTATGTTTTAAAAAGCAATGAGCAATGTTCATTAACTTATTTTTTTTTTTTTTTGTTATAACATTCCTCTCATTGACATATGACACATAACAAATAAAGAAAGACATAAAAATAAATATGATCTTCTTTTGGTATTTAGGTATCGCCACAACTAGCAGCAAAATTCGTGAAAACAAGCTCTGATAGTTACTGCATCTTACGAGCCGCCAAGATTCAGCAAGTTCAACTGTTACAAAGCCTACCATAAAACAGCAACTGAGACCTGGATATGAATAGCTACTGAGTTGTATGATAATTCATACATTAACACTGGTTCCAGCCCATATGGCAATACAAAACATTGAATGTTGCAATAAATGCAGTTACTGAATATGAAAGTACATTCATTGAACACTGGAGTCATGACAAGCATGCACATGCACAGGTTTCAATATTGAACTTAAACTGAAAAAGCACCAAGCCCAGACAGAGACTCCGAGTGATGAGGCAGAGAAATTCTTTCAGTAACTCAGTGCATTGAAAGGAAAAATAGGTGGGAAAGACCTTCGGTATGTCTGGAATGTCTGCCTGTCTCGTAAATGATTTGCTTTATTAATCTCAGAGAGATTATGTGGGCACAGTTGTTCCATGACAGTAAGAACAGTAACTAACTAACTAAACCAAATAAAACAAAAAAGTGACAGAGTTACAAAAATATAACAAATAGCTCTAATTACAAATATCCCAGTATATTAAACAAAATGAAATATATACAGCTGACATTGAGGTGCTCCTCTTATCATAATGACGTTGTAATTTTGTCTGTAGAGGGTGTTTTTAAGAGTAAACAAAAAAAGCAAATATAATACCAGTGAATATGAATGTGATTTTTAAAAAAAATTCAATTGTTTAAAACCATTAAAAAGAACACACACACACACCTGTGTCCATTGCAGCAGATCTCAGCATGAGGCTGGTAAATTTCTGTCCCACAGCAGTGTTGTCCTGGGCTGCCGTGAAAGTGAGAACAACACATGGTCCCTTTAGCCGGGTTGTAAGGAATACCCATCTCTGAACATTCCTCTCCATCGTCTCTGTCCTCGTACAAGGTGTTATTACAACAGAGAACTCCACATTGTGCCGAGCCATACGGCGTCTCTCCACAGCACTGGAAGAATCAGAGATAATACAGTAACATTGCAGCGTTGTGACACAACCTGTCTCTGTAACTTAAAAATTATATTGCACATAGGTGAACACATAAATGTATTAGTTTTGGAAAATAAAAAGATGAAAAATTAAAATCAGTAATATTAAAAGCAAAGAAAAAGGGTTACAATTTTACATTAAGTACATCTAAAACGGCGTCTCTCCACAGCACTGGAAGAATCAGAGGTAATGAATTTAAGTGTGAAGCAATGCAGACAAAACCAGGCTTTTCCTCTACACATTCAAATGCACATAGGTGATATCCCACACACACACACACACACACACACACACACACACACACACAATATCACATACACAATATCACACACACACACACACACACATACTTTTGCATTACTTGTAACTGCTACCTATGCCTTTAGATGACCTTTAGACATCAGATCGTAAATACCCTTGTTTACTGTATAAAAGGAGCAGGGTGGAACTCAGAGCTCTCTAATCAAACTTGCATAGAAAATGCTCTTTTTTTTCTTCTGGGATCATTCTGTACCATTCCTGTCAGTGCTCCAGATTCAAGTGTTCTTTTAATAGAATTTAATACTGAAATGAATGTGTGTACATTAGCTCATTTAAAATGATGCAAATTGTTAACCTTTGCATTAAAAAGTAAAAATTAAAACTCTTCCAGCTAAGCAGCCAGAATAAAAGTAAAGCAATTAGTCCATTACTTGATCTATCCAAGGCTTCCACGCAGATACACATCCACCACAACAGACTTGTGTGCGTGGGTTATACACAGTTGGTGTCATCTTGCTTAGACCTAAATAGAGGGATGTGAGGGTCAGAAAGGTGGAAAGAAGAGAGGAGTTGCAATAAAAACTTGTTGAGATAAATAATATGTGGAAAATATGACTCAGGGGGTTTGAGAGAGAAGAAAATATACACATTCCCTGTTTCGCACACTTACTGCTTGAGTTTCAGATACCCTCTTTAATAGACATAAGTTTATTGTCTCCATCTGCAAAGGGTAAGCGATGCACAGAGGAATTACCTGTCAGAAAAAAGAACCCTGATGGCATGTGAAGCCAAATGTGCAAAAATCAGAGTGAGGGCAAAACTGTGGTAAAGTGGAGGGAATAAGTGAAACAAAGAGTTGGGTGACTTTCTGGTTCAACAACATGTCATAAAGATAACAAGATATAGCAGTACAACAAAGTTAATGAACCCATTCAGATCTCCAGAAATATTTTTAACAAACGAGCTGCAGTTTGCCATGTGTTGTTGGGCTAACATCCTTTTTGGAGTGTGAGTTTGCAGTTTATGGGAGCTAGTTTTATCCAAAAGATGTTGCTCATCTAATGAGTCATTTCCGTAGTTACAAAACAAAAAAAACATACTTGCTTTTTTTTCTAAATTTGTCTCTCTCACCTTCTCTCTTTTAATTTCACTTGCTCTTTATTCATTAAAAAGCTTTATTGTTCTACTGGATGGCACAAGAAGCCGGAAGCTGTGTGATCAATTGTGGTTGTTCACAATACCAGGATTACTTATCACTTTTTCTCAGTTCAGCCCTATAGTAATGCTGCACATGACAACATTTGCATTAAAACATGTTATCTTCACACCAGTTGCTACTAAAAATTTAGATGTCTGTATCCATCAAGAACGGGGAAAAAAAAAACAAAACGATACATGTAGCCTTGTTTACAACCTTTTTTAAACAGGTTTTGAGTAGCCAGGCTTTCATGTGTCACCTGCATTTCCCATGACGTGATCCTCGCAAGACAGACTTCTCAACCGTCTCAAAGTATGATGACACATACTTCATTGTCGGTAAGCATAAAGAAATTTAGTTCACTGTCTGGATTTATCTGAGGGCAACCTGGGAAGTAAGTCAGACAGAAACAACTCTTTGCAACATTCTGTTTTTTAGTCAAATCGTTCAGTCATTTGTCTCTGTGGCTTTATTCACAGCCTTTACTGTTGCTTCCTCCTACATTTTTTTTTTTTTTTTTTTGCCTTATTTTCAGCAGGGTTTGTTATTGGCTAATTGTCTGCCTATAACAACAAATGTTTTACATTTTGTTGAACTCTGTTTGTGGCATGAAATACTGCTCTTTCTTGAGTTAAAGCATCAAACCATTTGTTAGGGTGTGGGGCTTGAGAAACTTGCATGATGAAAGCCTTGTTATTACTGAAAAATAAATCGAGGATTTGGAAGAACTTGCTGCCATGCAGATGTCTTTTTTTCATGTTAGACAATGACTGGGCATGACTGGGTATTCTTTATAATAGATTACATGGTAGTAAAAGAGTACAAAGCTGGCTCGAGAACCATCACAGACGGAAAATTCGTAGGGCACAGCATAATCAAAAAAAGGAGTACAAAGGTATATGTGCTCCTGTCCCCGTCTTTTAGAACTGTTTAAGGTTTATGACTTCAAAATGAGTGAAAATGGCACCATTTCTTATTTTAATATCATTTTAGATTTACATTATTAGTTTAGTATTTTGTTGAACTTCTTTGCTTTCACACTGATACACACAAGATACCAAAAAGCTCTAACTGCTATTGAAGCTGTATAGTTAAGATCACCCTGTGGTGCCAAGTCACATCAACTAGTAACTAACAGATAAAGTAGATAAATGTCAAAACAAACATGGAGACGGTGTTACCTGAGGCACAGAACCAGTGAGGCTTTTGATTTCTCTCACAGCACTGACTTTCCTTTGGATTGTAACATGATGACCCACAGAGATGTGTGTTTGGTTCAGTGCTGTGGATGTACAAAGACGGGCAAAAATAAACACACAAACTGTCCATATCACATGAACAAAACCACAAAGTCGAACACAATTAATAGTTTTTTCATTTTTTTGTTGTTGTTTTTAAACAGCATAGACTAATGTATGGCACACAAATGTAAAATATGTATAGAGATTTCATTTAAAGTCAAACCGGAATAAATGGAAAGTGGAATGGTTCCTTTACCTATCTATAGAGGTATGTGATACATCTTATATACCTATATCTGAAACCTATCCCAGCTACCATAGAGGCAGGCTACACCCTGGACAGATCACCAGCCTGACGCAGGGCTAACGCAGAGAGACAGACAACAATTTGCATTTACTTGTACAGGCAATTTGGAATCACCAATCAACCTAACACCACTAACTACATTTCTTTGGACTGTGGGAGGAAGCCAGAGTACCCGAAGAAAACCAACACAGGCAAGGGGAGAACATGACAGAGAGAGAGAACTATATAAACATATAGATATGGATGTAAATTACATGAATTAAAAATTCCCCTCTTGCCCCTGCTTACCCCTTCTTCAAGCTTGGGTCCTCTGCTTGTCTACCACTACTGTGTCCGGTTCATAGCCATCACCAGTTTGTCTGTCTGTATCTGGAAGTCCCACAGGCTCTTAGTTTGGTCATTCACAACCACCCGTGTCCTGTTTTGACCTCAGGACTTCCAGGCCATGCTCTGCACAGATGTTCCCGTATGCTATGCTGGCGACTTGGTTATGGCGTCCTATGTATGCCCTGTCTGTGGGCATCTTGCACCCTACTGTTATGTGGCGGATTGTCTCAGTGGCATCTTTACACAGCCTGCACCTGGGGTCTTGCCTGGTGTGGTAGACTCCAGCTTCTATGGCTCTTTTGCTCAGGGCTTGTTCCTGTACTGCCATGATTAGTGCCTCTGTGTTGTCTTTGGGACTTCCAGATACAGATGGGACAACACATTGAGAGCAAGCGCAAATGCAAAAACTCAGCTGGAGGGGTTGCTATTGTGTGTGTGTGTGTGTGTGGATAATATCAGACAGTAAAATACATTTTTTGCACGCAGTAATGAATTTTGTTCACTCAAATTTAGCTTTTCTTGGCTCAAATAAAATTCTTTTTAATTTCTCCTCAAAATGCAAGCTTGCAGAATTTGCAGGTACAAGTCTAGACTTGCTCCTTTACGTGCGCTCACTTTTTTTTTTTTTTTTAGCTCAGAATAGTGGCTAGAGAGTCTCCCCCCCCACCCCACCTCTCTCTCTATCTCTCGCGCACACACACACTCACAAAGGTTTACCTAGCATTTCATCATGTGTCTGGTGTTTTCATCTTTGTTGTTGTTTGTTTTGTTTTGTTTTGAATTTTTGTTTTATTTTGCGAGTTGGTTATCAGATGCTGCTCCAGCCAGCCAGAGAATCCCCCGCCGCCCCGTCCTCTCCTCCCTGTGCCGCAAGCGTACCTCGCCTTTACCCCCCAGCAAATGAGTGTCAGAAAGCCGATCGGTGCCTGGCATGACGTCGGGGCAGCTAATTTTTTTTCCCGATGCCCCCCCCCCCCCGGCATCGTGGTGGCAAAAACCGACCGTGTCAAAAACCGCTATTGACTAGACCAGGGGTCGGCAACCTGCGGCTCTTTAGTCCTTATAGTGCGGCTCCGCGTGGTTTGGGAAAATAAATTAGAAGTATTTAGCTCAAAATAAGCGTCACACTCGAGTCTACGGTAGTGCAAAGTCTACGCTGACTGTAGACGGTTACGTCGTTTTCATTGGCCCGGAGTCTACGGTGAGCGTAGACACTGTAGACTCGGGCCAATAGGAGCGCCGAATCCCACTGTAGACGACCAATCGTCTGCTCGACGGAAGTTGCGTCACCAAAACGACAACAACACGAAGCGGAAGAGCGAAGAAGCCGGCAACTCCGCTATTTTTTTAATGGAAACTGGCATTTCTTCTGTGTTTACGTTAAGTTACAGAGTCTGGATTTAGCGGAAATTACACGACGCTGAATAACGTGTTTAACCCTTTTTCTTTGTGGTAAATGTTAGCCGCGCGCTAGCCGACATCTAACGTATTACGCCCATTTCTAGTCTTTTCAGTGGCTACAACTGCTTTCCGTGGCTCGTTACAAACGATCTGAGATATATGAAGTAGTAAGTGTATTTAATATCATACTAGGCAGATTTACCGCACTGCCATTTACTACACATTTACCCGTGTTTGGCTATTGTCAGTACGTCTCGCTCGTTGTAAACTTTTTTTTAAGTATGTGTAACATTCGCAATTATATTGTTGATGGTAACGTGTATGATTCCAGCCTACCTGATGGGCACTTTTGACTTTTTGTAGTTCAGTTCACTGATTGACTATCCTGCAGTGCTGTTTGCCTGTATTCATCCCCTTTAATAAAGTGTCCTGTGATACAGTAACAGTGAGTTGTGGATTTACTTAATGAATGCCTAAGTTGGGCTTTAATCTGCCTTAGACATGTGTTTTGTATTTTTTTTTCTTATTAAGTTATTCTCTGCCAATATGTTTAGAAGACACAACTATGTAGAAACACATAACAGACCTGAACCAAAGAAGCAATGTGTACAAGCAGGCAAAGACAAGTTTTGGAAGTATTTGTACAACACATGCCTCCGCAACAACTTCAGCGTATCCTGGAATTGATTAGGAAACATTAACAGAGCTTTGTCAGAGTCTTGGTTGACATCAGGTGACTGTGAAAGCCACGGTGTATGATCACGCCATTTTCATAATCAACTACTCAGTCTATTTGTCACAGGACAAACATAATCTCTCATAGCAACTTTGTAATGATTTTACAACTCTTTTACCTTTGACAAGTGAACCCTAACATGGCAGCAAAGTGCAACAATGTCTCTCTGTGTAGGGGTCAAGAGTTCAGGGCATGCCTTTAATTTCTTGCCTGTCTGTAAATGACAGTGTCATGGCATGAATAATCCTTCAGATTTTACCAGTAGAAAAGTAAAACAATTACATTGTCTCTTCAGGAGAACCTAAAAGACTCCTCTTATGGCTAGTCATTGCACATAATAATCACAGAAGAAAAGAAAGGAATTGATTTTTAATTGCGCTTAATTTCAGGAGACTTTCAAACCTGTTGGTTCAAAAGAGCCAAAAGAAAATCCTCATCGATGTTGGAGTAAAAACTAGATGCTTTTATTGGAATATACACTGATAATGCTTACTGTCCTGTCATTGTAAACCAGTCAAAATACATAAATAACACATTGTGATCATGCTGAAGATCACAGACAGCAGTCCAGGCGTCAGGTGGGATAAAGGAGCTGGAAACATCACCTGATAAAGAAAAAACAGACAACAGACCGAATGAATAAAAGAAGACTTCTTCATTGCACATTTTCCACCAATCACAAGCCTCTCCTTTCACGCTACACTTTTGACCAATCACAGATCATCCCCAAGCGTAGGAGTCAGCACAACCAGAATGCAATGGCTGAGCCTCGCCCTGGGTGAACCAATTTTCAATTTTCAAAGAGTTTTATTGTTCAAAACCAAAATTACATCAATTCATTCATAAAAAAATAAACAAAGATACATCGGAAATCAAAAACCCAAATGGGGAAACCCACAAAGGGAAAAACAAAAACAAAAGTGGTCAAAACAATGACTATTACTCTCACATTATTTTACATACAAATGTTCAAATATTTTCTTGGTACTTTCCACATCTTTCTTTTGTTCTCTTCACTTTCCCCTAAGGAGATTCTTATAATATAATCCTTCAACAAACTAATCGTGCTGTTGATTACAACTCTTTCCGATATTTCATACTTTTTAAATACACAGATGTTTCTCGCTCTCCACAAAGCATCTTTTACACAATTCACCACTATCCACCAACATGTTTCCCCTTTCTCCAAAGTTGTTTTCAAAAAACCATACATTATAATTTCATATGTCAACTCTTCTTTACTTAGATCTTTCAACCATTGTCTTAATAGGCCCCACACTTTTTTTGCAAAGAAACATTCCCAAAATATATGTTTAATTGTCTCGTCTTCTCCACACCGCTTTCTTGGGCACTGTGCACTCCTCGTGCACTCCCTCTTTTTCAAAAAAGCCCTTGTCGGCAGACATTCTTGGGCAGCTTGCCACGCTAAGTCCTTATGGGAGTTTAGCAGAAATTTATTATTTACATTACCCCAAGCCATTTTAGTGTGGATTTCACGTAATTGTCCTATCGGTGACATACTAACTGTTGGAAACAATATATCCTCTATAGTTGCACGTGTTATCTCCTGGGATGTAATCTTAGTCGGAAACCGTTTTAACAAACGACTCGCTACTTTGTAAATTACAGGATATTGTTCAGAGAAGGGCACGTTAAGGGGGGGGCGCACACCCCACGCCTGTAACACTTTCCAACCCACCCAAAACCTAGTAAAATATGGCCAAATCTTATCTTTAGGGTCACTAAAACATGCCTTAAAAATTGGGGTGATAAACATCGCATTGCACTTGGACTCTATTTCTGGTACTGCTCTCCCCCCTTTCCCTACTGGCTTATACATAATTTCTCTCTTTGCCCTCTCATGTTGACCTCCCCAAAGGAAATAAAACATAGCCTTCCTCAATGATATTAATATTTCGTAAGGGATTGGCAACGTCGTTGCCAAAAATGCTATAGAGGCCATTACTTCAGCTTTTAGCACCAGAACCTTACCTATAAAGGAGAGTTCCCTATCTTTCCAGTTCCACAGTTTCCCTTGTATTTTTTGTAATTTTGAATTCCAATTCTTAATTTGCATATTTTCTCCTATTTCCACCCCTAAAATCTTCAACGTTTCCGATTTTTCTTGCAATTCCCTTTTTTCTTTAATCTCCCACCACTTAAAATAAATCACCTCACTCTTCTCTTTATTAATTTTCATCCCTGAAGCTGCTGAAAAAGCTTCACAAACTGCCAAACTTACTTCAATCGGCTTATTGTCCGTAAGCAGCAGAGTTATATCATCCATATACATGGAAAATTTAATTTCCAACCCTCCGCTACCCGGTGGGGTCAACCCTTTAATTAGCTCATTAGTTCTTAATGCACACGCTAATGGCTCCATCACTAATATAAATAAGGTGGGAGATAACGGGCATCCCTGCCTTACTCCAGCTTTCACTGCAACTGTAGTAGTCTGTACACCATTCACATTCACAACACTACTACAACCAGAATACAACACCCGAATCCATCTCCGAAAAACTTCTCCAAATCCTAATTTATCTAGGACTTTCATCAGAAAGGCATGACTGACGTTGTCAAAGGCTTTTTCTAAATCCAAGCTTAACCCACAAAGGGGGATATTCCGCTCATGGCTGTAAAGGTAGCTATCCCTTATAATCGCTAAACTATCCGTCATCTTACGTCCTTGTATCCCACATGTTTGTTCCACTCCAACTAACTTAGGTAAACGAAAAAAAAGGGCTTTTGCTAAAATCTTGATATCTACCCCTAACAATGTCAGGGGTCTCCAATTTCTCAAATCTTTTTTAGAACCCTTTTTCCATAACAGGGAAATCACTCCTGTATTCATGGACGTTGACCATACACCTTTATCCCACGCTTCTTTATAAACCTTGCACAACAAAGAGCTAAGTTGTTCCCAAAAGGCCTGATGGTATTCCTTAGGTAAGCCATCCATACCTGATGACTTGTTATCTTGCATACTTTCCATAGCTCTTGCGATTTCCTCTTGTGTTATAACTTCATCTAAATTTATACTATCTTCTGGATCCAATTTTTGTGTTAACTTAGAGAGAAAGGATTCTACAATTGCCTCATCAATATTTTGTTCTTTATACAAGTTGGTATAAAAAGAATGTACTACCCTTCTTCATTAATCAGGCTGTCAATAGCAGGTTTAGATTTATACAATTTTTTAAAAAAATATCTCGTACATTTTTCATTTTCTTCCACATGTTTTACCCTACTCCGTATTAATACTCCCTTGCTTTTCTCATTTAAAACTACCATCATTTCTTTTTTCAGATTCATAATCTCTTCACTAACATCAAAGCCCAAATTCAGGAGGTTGTAAAACCTTTGTAATTTTGCTTGCTTTCTCAATAACCATTGTCTCCTCCTCTTTGCCCGCCTTTTCCCTTCAAGACTAAAAAATACTTGGGTCCTAATCTTTATACTCTCCCACCATTCCCCTACAGATTCATATAGTGGTTGTAGGGAGACCCATTGTTGTAATTCAAGTTTATACCTTCCCGTAACCTTCCTGTCCTTCAATAGATTCAGGTTTAGTTTCCATGGCCCTGGGGCCGACTGAACGGAAGATTGAATACTAAATCCACACATGACCTTATGGTGATCAGAAAAAGGTACTGGTTCCACTTTACATGACAGGGGTATTAAGCCTTCACTGGCAAACAAAAAATCAATCCGTGAAAAGGACTTATTATTAGACCAGGTATATCCTGGGTCTGACGGGTTAAGCAATCTAAACACGTCTTTCAAATTACCGTCTTTAATCAAATTATCTAATGCACAAGTACTTGAATCTTTCTTAACTGTTGAAGCCGCCCCCTGGATTCCACTTGTTTCTGGTGTACAATTAAAATCCCCACCCATTATTATCTGTCTTCTATTACAAAGAAAAGGTTGTAATATTTGAAATAATGCCGTCCGTTCTTTCAACTCTGTATGTCCATAGACATTAATAATCCTAAGTTTACTCCCATTTTTTTCTACATCTATACATAAGGCTCTTCCATCCACCACTACCTCCACATTTTCTATGTTAATAGTTTTATTATTAATCAAAAAACCTACACCTGACATCCGATTTTGGTTATCCCCTGACCAAAAGGATTGGCCATATGTCCATCGTTTTGCAAACTTTGTGTAATTGTCCATAAAGGGAAGGGCACATTCTTGAAGAAGGCAAATGTCCCCACCCGTTTCATGTAATACATTAAAGACAGATTGACACTTCACTGCATCATTCAACCCTCTTGTATTGATCGTCGATACATGAAAGGAGTTTATGTTATTACTAAATAGGGGGAATCTTTACACTCTGGCTTTTATTAATTAAGTCTCTTGCTATGGTTTTACCTTCTTCTTTTTCTTTTTCCGTGGGAGCCATACCGTAATCGGAGCACTCACATCATTACTTTCCTGCTGGCTTTCCTGAACAACTCCCTGGGTAGATATCTGTCTTTGTTCTTCAAGTACAGGTATTGACAAGGAGTCTATTTGGTCCTGAATTTCTGAATCCAAGTTCCCCGTAGACGACTCTGTTGAAGTGTTTATCTGTCGTTTTTGTGATGTCAGCACTACAGTTACGTTTACTTGTGGTGACAATTTGGGAATAATTGTTATGTTATCTTCAATGTCACAAGCTGGTAATGAAAACCCTCCCTCTTCTAGGGTGATAGTTTGGTTTGATTGCAACGTTGAAATCTCCGAAAACATGTAATCAAGCATGTCTCGGCACTCTTGGGATGTCGACGGCTGTGAAATGGTATGAATACCTGAGCGCACGGCCATCTCCTCCTGGGTCTCCTCCTGTGTCTTAGGCTCTGTTTCTATTTGAAATTCTTCCTTCTCCTCCGTCGTTAAGTCCTCATTGGTAATCACTTGGGAGGGGGGGGGAGGGCACTTCAGCTTGTTCCCCACCCCAGCTGAAGGTTGTTTGATCCTCAACCTCTTCCTGCTGGAACTCAATCGCTGTGTCCCATTTCAGGGTCTGCACGCTTGAAGTACACATTTTAAGTGCGATTACGTCACCGCCACGCGACGACGGCTGTCCCAATTCGAAGTGTACTTCAAACGCATACTCCTAATGCGCCGTCGATTTCCCCAAATATCAAGCGTGGTCCGGTGCACGCTTCGTGGTCCCATATATCCCACAATTCATAGCGCGGCGGTGGGTGTGGATAATTTTGCCGCAAAATACGGCAGAAGGGAGCGGCCGAAGAGTGAACTGTCAAAAGTAAGTACTGAACATGACGTCACTTATTTATGTGCGAATGTTTAATAATGAACATTAAAACATTACTATTGGCTACATGTCGGCAGAGTTATGTGACATTACTGATGTTTGTACTTTCAGCATTAACTTGGTTTTAAAGCCTCTACTTCTAAATATACATATAGTCGACCTTAATCTTACAGAGAATCTGATGATTTTATGGATAATTAAAGTCAGTCATATATCCACAAACACAACAAGCTGAAAGTCAGTGATATATATATATATATATATATATATATATATATATATATATTAGGGGTGCAACGATACACAAAATTCACGGTTTGGTTCGGTTCGATACTTTGGTGTCACGGTTCGATATTTTTTCGATACACAAAAAAATGTTCATGCCATTTTATTAATTTGTCATTTATTAAATTTTCACGGCACATTCTGCACCACATCTCTGTGCGTTCATCATTTGTTTGAAGCCAGCTCACCTCCTGCAACCACTTTTCCGAGAATACGCGCTTCTTTTGTGGTTCGGACTCCTGACATTTCTTTGGAGGTGGAGGAACACCAAAGTAATTGCTTAAAGGAGCTTGCTTCTTCGACATCTTTAAGAGTTCTAAACAAATGTCTGTCCTCCTCCTGAAAATCTTATGTACGCAAACACGCGTTGCAACTTCTTATCTTGTGCGCGTTTTTTATTTTGACAGCGAATGCGTACCTGCGGACCACTTATGTGTAGACCTGGTTATTTAGCTCGTCATATTGCAGCCACAGAAATTCTTTTGTCCATGAAACCATAAAGCTGCACTTTCTTTTTGCCTTATAGTCTGATTTGTCATAACTTTTCCGTTTTGTGGTAAGCTTTTCTTTGGCTGTCACTTCTTCACCCTGACCTGTCTTATTTGGCTCAGCAGAACTAAAATATATATCTTGCTGCTTTTACACACGCACTCACATAACACTCAGCGATTCTCTGCGATCAACCTCTCACATGTTTAAGCTTGCTGCGGGAGATTTCACTTGTCATGTTTGCATAGTAAGCTAACGATTGATAAGACGATGTCAGAGGAATTGGTGCGCAAATTATCATCACTCACCAATCAGTGCTGTCGCTCTCTATACACAGTTCGCGCGATTGCAAAGTGAAAGCAAAAAACAAGCACAAATTCAAACGCGATTTCAATATGTCACATATTGACAGTGGCTCACCGATGCCAATGACATAATTACCCAGCTACATTTCCGAAAGAATGCAAAAGCATTGACATATATTTTTCCTTCCTACGATAGGCCGACGAGCAGAGCAGGGCAGCCCGACTGGAAAAATCGCTAGCCCCGGGACGTCGGGCTAGCGATTTTGCGAGCCCTGTATCTGATTGAGGAATCACTCATCTTTGGAAAAGAGAGTTTATTACAGAGAAGTGTCTCTTTCCAAAATAAAAGCTATACTATACGCTTCTTCTGGGCTATATTCTCAGCAGCATATTAAACATATCAGATCCCCATAAGGAGAATCATGTGCTAACGGCTGTCTAAATGACTCGGGTAAAGTTTGTATGCGTGCTTGTTGTTTTTGTCTGCTTCCACTTGTCTTTGCACTAGGATGCTATCTGGTAAATGTGCAGTCATATTCGTTGTGTTCCCACTAGTGCTGTCAGCCTTAATCTGAAATGAGGTTAACGCCACAACAAATCTCCGTTAACGAGCTACCGCGGATCGCCCCGTGTGTGGGGCTGGACAGCGTCAACACATTAACGAGCTAACTGCGCTAACACACTAGTTCCCACTCATGTAATTGAGCATTGCGTGGCACATCTGACATACTGTTTTACTTTAGTCCATGACGTGCTTACCTTCAGGGTCATACGTCACATGAAGACCAAAGTAGTTCCAGACGCCAGATCTGAATGAGGGTGGGGGAGGTTCAATTTGCCATGTTGCAACGAGCTTACCTTCTGTCTAGCTAGCTTGCCCTTTGCTCAGTGAATCTGTGTTCGACTACTCCGCCTAGGCTGCACTGTCGAGCGCAGATCCACTGAGCGCTCAACACAGACAGCACCGTCAGAAGGAAAGTTGATAAAATAAATTAAAAATGTTGTATTGTTCGATACATATGCGTACCGAACCGAAAGCACTGTATCGAACGGTTCAATATCGATACGAGTATCGTTGCACCCCTAATATATATATATATATATATATATTATACAGCCTCAGATACTCAACTAATCAAAGTGATGTCATGACAAAAATGATTGACCAACAAAACATTTTTCTCCTTCATTTCTGTCACACAAAGCTGTATGTAACGTTTCTCGCGGTTAGTATCATGGTTGCTAGGCAACCTGAACAGCGCGACGAAGGCTAGACCGTCCCATTTCACAAGCCTCTCACTTCCGCACTTCTCGTACTTATAGTACGCACCGTATGTAGTAGGCGTAGTGCGCGTACTTCAAGCGTGCAGACCCTGAAATGGGACACAGCCATTGACTTGATTGTTAATCACATCTTCAACAGCTGGCAGACTTCCTCCAATTAAACTTGGTATCTCCTCTAATTGCTGTTGATGAGTTCTTTTCGCTTTATTTGCGTAAGATTGGGGGCATGCCCTAAAGGTATGTCCTTCACCCCCGCAAAGATTACATTTCCGTGGGAAAGGACATTCAGTTGTAGTGTGCTCTTCACTGTTACAGTTTTTGCAGACTACATTTTCTCACACTGCGGCTAAATGGTCATTACCGCCACATTTACGGCATGTTTTTGGTTGCCCTGGGTAGAAAACATATCCTCTGATTGCCCCCAATTGAATAATTGGGGGCAGATGGATCAAATCACCAGAGGTCTCATCTCTATGCAGGTGGAAGTAAAAACGATATGCTCCAGTTCTAATTCCGTCTTCGTCTTTTAAGTCCAAACCTCTCTTCACCGTACATTTGAAAGACAACCAGGTCGTAATGTCTTCCACTCTCACATATTCAAAGTGCATAATTACTGTCACAGCTTTGGGCTCTCTACCAGATAATGGTGTCATTTTGATATTCTCCAGCTGAGGCCTAGTTTGTTTGAGTCTATTAAACTTATTCAGACATGATTCGTAGAAAGTACTAGTGGCAAAAATCACCTCATAACTTTTCTTTCCCGGCAAGCCAAAGATATAGTCGATCTGCGTCGGTGAGAATCCCAACTCTTTCTGTATAACAATCCTGCTGAACTGTAGTCAGTCCATTTCGCAATTCCCTTGCATCTCAAAACGCACAGCGTTCCTCCTGGAACCTGTCATGTTAGCAGTCTTTGTCGCCATGGTGGGTCTGGGTGAACCACCTTCGTGATCATGGTATCTACCCTGCCAGGTAAGTATCCTGTAAGTAAGCTTTCAAAGACTTAATAAACACCAGGACACTATTATATCTGTTTCTTCTATTTCCTTTGAACATGTGATCAGGGGAGAGCGCGAACGCAGTCCCCCACTACCAGAAATTATGCAGTCGAGATTCCCACATTTGGGGAGCGAGCAGAAGTCGAGTCTACGGTAGTGCAAAGTCTACGCTGACTGTAGACGGTTACGGCGTTTTCATTGGCCCGGAGTCTACGGTGAGCGTAGACACTGTAGACTCGGGCCAATAGGAGCGCCGAATCCCACTGTAGACGACCAATCGTCTGCTCGACGGAAGTTGCGTCACCAAAACAACTAACGGCGAAGAAGCCGGCAAGTCCGCTATTTCTTATGGAAACTGGCATTTCTTCAATGTTTACAGTAAGTTATCGACTCTAAGACGCTCCTGGATTTAGCTGAAAGTACACGACGCGACGCTGAATAACTAATTTGACCTTTTTTAACTCAATTTTCTAGTCTTGGTATGGCGACACCGACGATTCGGGTAGTTAATCCAGATGCCCCTGCACATCGTCAGCAGGCGCTACTTATGGCAACCAAAGAGGCACGTTTCTATCGGGTCCGAAGTACGGTCTTCCCCAAACCTCCACAGGAGCTGCTCAGCCAAGTCACTGCCTTGACTCATGCAGAGAAGCTTCTTCAAGCCGAGGGTATCCACGCACCTTTACGTCAGCAGTGCCTGGGAAAGCTGGTGGTGCCATTTGGACAATATGAAAATGCACCGTTTCGGTGGCTCGTTGCAAACGACGTGGGATATATGAAGTAGTGAGTGTATCATATATTTAATACCATACAATAGGCAGGTTTACTGAACTTCCATTTACTGCACATTTCCCCGTGTAAGGCTATTATCGGTATATCTTGTTCGTTGTAAACGTTCAAACTGTATGTGTGATTCCAGCATACTTGACAGGCACAGAACAGAGGTGACAAATCCACAAAGAAAGGGAGAGATAGGGAACCAGTGGGTGAAGGATTACCTCACAGAATATGCAGAAAGCTTCCCTCAAGTCTCCGTAGTCCTTGAGGCCAACATTGACAGGTGCATCTATGGTCAGAAAGGGTTTGAAGATCACACCTTTCAAGAGATGTGGGAATTATATTGTCAGTACAGCAGCCAAAAGGACAGACCTGAGAAGTTCAGTGATGAGCAGAGGGAGGTCATTCAGAAGGCACACAGTTCTGTGAAGAGGTGGTTGAACACGCCAGTGACGCACATCACAAGCACCCAAATGAAGAGGTTCAGAAAATATATATATGACAAGGAACAAGTAAGTGTGCTATGGAGGAGAACAGCAGAACAGGGCAGTAAATGACTTAGTTAAAGATAGTGATATGTGATTAATCTTGGCAAAGTCTGCATGTGAAATTTTTCCATCAATCGCGATACTCACAATAAACTGTATTGTTTAGCAATGGCTGACAAGTACCCCCAGGTGTGATCCTTCATTGTGGCCAGGTGATGATGCTGAACTGATAGCTGCATCCCAGTCTGTGGAAGGTATGTGAGATTCAGGGTTAATATACTTGGTACAAAGTCATTATAATCACAAAACTAATTGGTCACCTCATTTATAGATTCACTGAAGTCCCAGCACTCCTTGTCTGCAAGTCAACCTGTAAAGCGACGGCTGACAAGCAGAGGTGCTTCCTCCTCCCAGACGTCTGGAACACAGGAGAACTCAGCTCCCCTGTCCAAGGAGTTTAAGAACACTGTACAGTCACATCAAAATAAATCTACTGTGCAGCCCAAACATCTTGAGTCCACAGAGGCTGCCGTACGGTCCAAAAAACTTGACACCGTTGGACTCACTGAGTCATCTGCATCCCAGGGTCATGATCATACAACACAATTACCGTTCAGTCATTCACCTGTAAGTGATATTTCTTTGAAATCAGAGTATTTCAGTTAGTGTGTGTGTGTGTGTGTTGTTCTAGTATTCTATGTTATATGTGTGTGTTTCAGGTGGAGCTAGAGGGATGGGTGCGTCCCTGGGAAAATCCTAATGGTATCCCATCTGCTGACATTTCCTGGCTTAAAGAGGACTCTGAAAGAGGGCTTTTCACCCCTGTTCAGACATACAAGGATGTTACTGGTGTGTTAAAGAGGCGACGGGTGATTAAATCAGATCGCATGTGGTTTTACCCACCAGAACCTCCTGGCTATGCCAGGGGTGCTGTGCCCAGTGTACAGCTCTTTTTTCGCAGCCGTGTCTTTTTGTGGCGTCCTGTTGGGGTATGGAAGTACTCCCTGAAGTGTCCTCGAGCTGACGAGTGTGTGGGTAAAGGACAAAATGTGCACCTATATAAGTCTGGCTATCACCACCGGGTAATTTCACATAAATATTTTACTCAAGTCTTCAAATGTAAACGGTAAAACTGCCATCCTGGAGTCATGCTTATTTTGGCCATTTTCTCTCTTCTTCATTATATACTTCAGGTACGTCACATCTGTGACGTGTCCAACTGGTACACAATGCTTACTGAGGTCCTGTGCTGCGGACCATGTACAAAGGCAGGCAGAAGTGGCGGAGGAGGAAAAGTGGGTCGGTGGCTTGCCTGGGACTCAGCAATTTTATCACAACTCAGCGAGGGACACCAAGCCATGTTCCCGGCCATCCTGACTAGCAAGTGAGTAAAATGATACCACATTTTTGTAGGGCTTCCTCTGTTGTTGTTGTTGTTGTTGTTGTTGTTGTTTTTTATTTTTTTAAGTTGTCAATCACTCACTCACTCACTCACTCACTCACTCACTCAATTCAGCATCAAGAACTTGACTGTGACTGTCCTTGCAGGCGTGGTGTGGATAAGAATGTTGTACGCTTTCTGAGAGACAGAACCGAAGGAAACACTATGGTCAAGCTGTGGCGGCAGATACAAGAGAATCACATGGAGGAGTACCTTCAGCGGAAGGACCTGTACACCACACTCCTAATGACTTTTGCGGAGCCCGGGGGTATCGTCTCAGCCTTACGGCACACATTCCAGGCGCCACTTCCTCCAAGAGAGCTTCCCTCTGCATGGCTGTTGCGCCACGCTTTCCTGCTGGCAGAGGCCAGCAATGTGAGGGATTACCGAAGCCAGATTCTGTCCACTTTTGGCACTGTGCTGAAAATGGATTCCACCAAAAAAGTATGTACTTCATAATACTGTATCACACACATTTTTTTTTAAGTCATTACACAAGCAAGCAGACCTTGCTTACTCTTGAAAGACACTGGCCTGTTGTCTTTAATAGATATTGGCCATGTATTTGTTTTGTGTGTGATTAGCCTTTGAACAATGTTTTTGGACAGAAAGGAGTATTTCTGTATTGTTGTGACAGAGGGAATACGAAAGATGCTCATGGTATTGTTATGGGGTTTTTATTGTTTCAAAATGCTATCACATAATGCAAACTTTGCCTTTTTTTTTTCTTTAGGTAGTGAAAAAGCTGTCTGGGGAAGGTCAAGGCTCAGCAGAATGGTTCACCAGTATCGGAAACGAACACTCACAAATAGTTACATTTGTGCTGACCTGCGAGGAGTCCTTTGACAAGCTGCAGCCAATGTGCCGTGGAGTCATGGAGAGGTTTCACTTGGCCAATCAGCCTGTTCCCAAAATTTTGTATGTGGACCGTGGGTGTTGCCGTGCACAGGGAACATCAGTAGTAGAGGCCTTGTTTCAGCCTTGGGTGGACAGTGGGATGCTTGTGCGTCTGGACATCTTTCACTGGATCCACCGGTTTGATGCAGCCATACGTACAGAGGCTCATGCAAAGTACTCTGCATTTAAGTCTGCAGTAGCTGGGGCAGTGCTGGCTTACAACCGCACAGACCTTGAGCTGCTTATAAGGGCCGCCAGAGCAAAGAACCCAGTAGAAATGCAGTCTGTGTCCGATGAGGAAGTTGTCCGCCTTTACATTTCCAGGGAGCAGTTAAAACACCATGTGCGCAGGGTCACACTTGGGGCTCAGGAAACATTTCGGCTGACCCAATTGATTATTGAGGAGCTGAAAGGTCCAGCTGGGCTGGATGAGAGTGGAGTGAGTCTTTTCAAAACACCTGGTAGGAAAGTCCTCATTTCAAAAGATTTTTAGAATATTAATACAAATTGGGACAAACTGAAGATCACACAAGGTTTGTCTATCTGATTATTTCCAGGGGCCATTGATGAGATGTGGGCAGCACAGCAGCGACACCTGGAGTGCATTCAGGACCCACCAGACATGAGCATGTATAGGGTGGCTCAGAGCACAACAATAAACAACGTGGATGTCCCCTATTACAAATGTCTGCGTGGAAGCAATAGCCTGGAAGGGTTCCACAAATCACTTCCGGACATGATTCCAGGTACACAGTTTTAATCTGTATACTTGTGACAATTTACACTTGTAATCCTGTCATGGTCATTTCCTTTATTGTTGTTGTGTTCAGGTCCCCACTGCGCAGCACGTCCCTATCAGGTTTACCTGATAAGTGGTATTGCAAGGTGGAACTCTGACAGGAGCTCAAATGCTGTATTTGGTGGCAAAGGACGGCATTACAGGATTTACTCTGCACCGTTGATCGATCGCCTCAACACTCGCTGTCAGCAGCTCTTTGGAGAACCTGTAGAAGTAAACTTCCGTGGCCCAGCTGATCTCACATCAAATGAATTGCTTGGGCTGGAGTATTTGTTCAGCCAAAGCACTGGAGAGTCTGGAACTTTCTCTCTGGAGGACATCATCAGTGATGGACCTGGTCCTGAGGAGGAGGTGGTTCAGCCTGGGCAACCCGAACCAGATGATCGCGATGAAGCATACCAGAGTGACGAAGACGCACGCGACACTGTACTGGATACTGTCCTTCCCCACATTACACTCACCAATGATGAGACCTCCACAGTTCACCCTCCAGCCTTTGTGAGTAGCTAGGTTTACTTTTCATATTAGGGACACAGCTCCCATTAAACATTTGAAAAAATGATTAAAAGATGCACTGCTTGTCTGACAACACAGGGAATTGTGTATATATTTACCAACCACTTTTGTATTCATTTTACAGGAAGATGCCTGCAGTTCAAACCCCCTTCCTGGATTTGAAAAGCTGGAAATGTTCTGCTCTGTGCTTGTGGAGATTAGCCTGATGGAGGACAAGCTATCACTTACCACTGAGCAGAGGAACAAGGTCCTACAAACCTGGAATAACGTGGAGGAGCATGACAAACAGCCACAAAAGTTTAACCAGCTGTACAAGACGCACTGGGGCAACACCCTCTACTGCCGCACTAAAAGGGATGACCTTGTTGATGCTGCTCTCATACAGAGAGTAAAGATGGTAAAGCGCTATGCACCCGCACAACATGACATCAGCGCTCAGAGCAACAGGTTAATGTACACTCTGGTTAAACTTTTGTGGTTGCGCTCACCTCAGGGGTCTCGCAACAGTCCAGAGAAACTTTCTATTTTAAAGGCCTATGAGCGAATCCAGCACCGGATTCTGGTGGAAGATGCGGTTCTCTGTAAAGCAGGCATTCCTCTCCCTAAAATTAACATCAAGACTGTGCGGGACTTCATTTGTCAGCAAGAAAGGATCCTCAATCTGCATGCAACAAAACATCCATCGATTTTGACCAAGATCACCTCCATCTCATCTGCACACCTACCTCCAGCACCACACCAACCACCAGTACTCCCTCCTCCAGACTACCCCCTGTTGAAATATGAGCCCACACCCAGCACTGCAGGGACCAAGGTTTTGAAGGGAAGGAGAGACTTGCTGATGCCAGTCTCCCAGCCTCAGCCACCTCTTCCACCTGTGCCACTACCACCACCACCACCACTTGGAAAGACCCCCGCAACCTCTACCATCACCAGACCTGTGCCTTCAGTGGCTGCTTCTACATCAACCTCTGAGACTCAGCCCCCCATACTGCAAAAAAAACCCTGCAGCGAGACTATTCCTGGCAATAGTGGCCCTGCTACATCACACTCTTCCACATTGGTCATAACACCCACCATTACCACACTAGACACTGCAGGCAGACCTTCAGTCTGGGCAAGGGCAACACAGTATAAGCGTAAGCTTAAGGATCACCCCTCAGAAGTAGGAGCCAAAGTGTCACGGGTGCAAAACCTTCCCATTTGTAGAATCTGCCACCAGCCAACCCAAGGACATAAAAAATATAAAAAGAAAACTTTCTGCTCTGTAAAAATGATGTCCCCATCAACAGGTCTGAAAAACAGAGTTTTTAGCAGCTACGAGCACTTTACCTACATGGTTGACCAGCTTGGGGAGGGTTAAAAGGGTTTTACATTACAGAGCAGGACCTGGTGTGGTACCCCATATGGGTTTGCTGGACAATTGACTTTTAGAATGATCAAGACATTCAACTTTTATCTTTTTGTACTCTTTTAAAATATCACTGATTGCCATTGTTGTTTTTCCCGTAGTCTTTTACAAAACAATGATCAAGACATCATACTTTTATCTTTTTGTACAGAATTGATCTTTTAAAAAAAATTTACATTACAGTCAGAATCAAGTTCACTGATTGATTGTAGTGTTGTCTTGGGTTTCACTGTTTCATTTATTTTAATAAAGTGTTTTGTATTACAGTAACAGTGAGTTGTGGAATAACTTAATGAATGAATGAATGAATGACTTAGACTTACTGACCTTCCTTGAATCAGCATCACTATAGTCCAAAAGGCACTGACAAAACATACAAGCATAAATAAATACAATCTATAGAAAGAGAAACATGTTTTACATTTTTTTATTAAGTTACACACAAATAGCATTCTCTGCCAACAGGTTTAAAAGACACAAATATGTAGAAACATAACAGACCCAAACCAAAGAAGCAATGTGTACAAGCAGGTGGCAAAGTCAAGTTCATTAAGTATTTGTACAACACATGTCTCCACAAGAGCTTCAGTGTTTACTGGAATTGATTCTGAAACACTAACAGAGCTATTATCTGTTATGTCAGTCAAATTTCCCATGATACTCTTGGTTGAGATCTGGTGACTGTGAAAGCCATGGTATATGATCACACCATTTTCATAATCAACTATTCACTGACCCTTCTTCAAATACTTTGTCACAGGACAAACATTATCTGTCATAGCAACTTTGTAATCATTTTGCAACTCTTTTGCCTTTCAAAAGTGAACCCTAACATGGCAGCAAAGTGCAACAATGTCTCTCTGTATAGGGGTCAAGAGTATGCCTTTAATTTCTAGCATGTCTGTAAATTACAGTACAATGGCAGGAATAATTTTTCACATTTTACCAGTATAAAAGTAAAACAATTACATCATCTGATGGGGGCAACATAAAATACTCCTCTTATGGCTAGTCATTGCACATTATAATAACACATAAGAAAAGAAAGAAATTCGTTCTCAATTGCTGTTGATTTCAGGGGACTTTCAAAACTGTTTGGGTTCAAAAGAGCCAAAGGAAAATCATCATCATCACTGTTGGCATAAAAACAAGATGCTTTTGTTGTATGTGCACTGATAATGCTTACTGTCCTGTCATTGTCAACCAGTCAAAATACATAAATAACACATTGTGATCATGCTGAAGAACATAGACAGCATTCCAGGCGTCCGGTGGGATAAAGGAGCTGGAAACATCAGCTGATGAAGAGAAAAACAGACAACAGACTGAATGAATAAAAGAAGACTTCTTCATTGCACATTTTCCACCAATCACAAGCCTCGCCTTTCACTCTAGACTTTTGACCAATCACCGATCAGGATGAATTGCACTACTGTACTGTGGATCCCCGCGAGCAGGGGTCAGCACAACCGGAGTGCAATGGCTGAGCCTCGCCCTGGGTGAACCACCTTCATGATCATGGTATCTCCCCTGCCAGGTAAGTATGAGTTGTTCATCTCACACATGGGGGACTCTTTTACACACAAACCCTGCACACTCACGGTGCTCACAATCTCACAATCAACACAAACACAGCCTGCAGGAGGCTGGGACTACACACTATTTATATACACAGGAAGGAGCTTCCAACATAGCCACATCAGGTTATTTCATTTTAATAAAATACGGGGAGTCTTTCCCATCATGCATTGCTGCATCTGCACAACAAAAGCTGACTGAAAGATCACAATAGTTAATCAATTTAACCTTCTTAAATCCACCAACAAATAGGAAGTTCAAGTAACTCCAAGTTAAATCAAACTGCAGCTGAAAACTGTTTGATTCACATTTGATGCTCAGGATGAAAAAAACAACAACAACACACAAAACACACACGTTTTCTGCTAACAGCACAACCACTTCCTGTCCTTTTGTTTTCTCCTGCTGGACAGCTGACTGTCCTACTCCTGCTGCCCCCTATTGTCCTGGCGTGGGAACGCTCACTTTTATGAGGTGATGGGGTTAGATCTGAGATTTTGAGACACTTTCACACTGTGCTCAACTCCTTCAAGAGGAGGATGTAGATTTTGATAGTCAGAGGACTTTTGGACTGATTTTTTTAGACATAAAAGTTCCACCAGATATTTAAAAAAACAAAAACAAAACAGGACTTAGTAACTAATATTACTTTAGATGACCTGTTGGTTTCTTTAAAATCTATTAAAGAGAAGATGGATGTTTACTTACACCTTCCGAATGTGAAGTGTAACGCCGGCATTCTTCCTGACATATGCCACACAATTCATATCGTTATAATATCAACAACCCCTCAAATTATTGGACCACGGTCACTGCTGAGGTATTTCCCTGATTTTAATTATATTTTGATATTGACAGGTCTCTGTCCGTTATCCCTTACATTGTCAACGAGTCACCGTAGCTCATTTCTGCTTAGTGACAGTGATACTGGGGTCAACTGTTGGGGATAACCATAATTTTCTTTCAGTAAGTGCTGCTGCTAGCACCTGTTTGCTGCTATTCACAGCTGTTACTGAAACTTTTTTTGATGTAGATCTAACATGGGCAGACTCGCACAATAAAATCTTGTGACGTGAGAATGTAATTAAACTGTTGACAAGAGGGAAAGAAATACAATTCTGTTAAGGCTCAAGTGATTAAACACAAAGAAAAAAAGAAAACAGATATAAAAAGTACATTAGGTTACATTATCATTTTATAACATGAACCTCAGAAAATTCAAAAAGGCAAATGCCTTGATACATGCTCAATCACCAAGGTAAGTAAATCCCAAAAGGTTGATTCTGTTCATTTGGACGTAGTGTTTTCAATGGGTGAAATATTCATGCATGGCGAATATGCAAGCTGGTGTCGCAGGATAGGAAGTATATCCATTCTCGTCGCCAGTATTTTGCTACAAGAAATTGTGACTGGTCGTAGTTACACTGCTACTTAACCAAGCCAGTTAAGCTTTCATTGTTTTTCCACATGTTTAGGGGGGTGCACCGTTCCTGGAGATACTGCAATACCAGGTCGATGCGTGGAGTGGACGGAGCAAGCCCCTATTCCATCTCCCTGTTCCAAAAATCAATTTAATATATGGTCCCCGGGTAGGGGACGTATCAGATATTAAACTGATAAGAACAGATTTTTTTTTTTTTTTTTTTTTTTTTTTTCCTTTTTATTTTCAAGTACAAAAGAACCACAAACTTAGTAACAATACTGCAAAGAAACTGTACAAACATCACTTCTGATAGAACAGAGGACAAGCGTATTTTAAACAGAAGAAAACGTTTTCTCTCCCCATTGATCAGGTTATTCAGTTGTCCTTTCTGCAGGTGCTGTAATATCCAAATAGCAAAATGATTAATCAGGATTTTTTTTTTTTTTTTTTTTTTTTTTTTTTTTTTTAAATGGAAAAACACACATTCATTTACACAACATGCCAAAGTTACATCGCATCTTCTCGATTGGCAACCACATTAACATATTTTCCCATCCTTTTTTTTTTTTTTTTTTTTGACTCTAAAACTAGTCTTACTGTATATTGCTCTCAAAACAAACTAAAACCTTTCCCCACTTAGTCTCCAAAATTAGGTGGCTTCTGAAAAATGGTTTTCCACCTGTCTTTGATTGCATCCCACCCCCACTTCAATATCTCAAAATGCCATACTTTTTCTATTTCTTTCTCTACCAACCTACATGTGCCCATAACTGTCCATTTATATGACCCCAGAATATACCCTTGCCGAGCCTTCCACAAATATAGTTTCACCAAAGACACTAGTAAAAGAGACTTTTCTTTTCGATTGCTTCCCTTCTCCCACCCCGTAAGGGACATTACTTCATTGTACAAGATTCCTTTTAAACAATCATACTGCCTCTGCATTTCGCCCCACACTTCTCCCGCGAAAGGACATCCCCACATTACATGCTCTATTGTTTCTTCTCTTTGACATGTGCTTCTCGGGCAGTTCTTATTGTCACACAATCTATGTGCATACATTATTGACCTTACTGGTATTTTTTTATGCAGCAGCAACCAATTAAGGTCCCTGCACCCGTTGCTCAGTTCCTTTTTTTGGGCTCGTTTCCATACCTCCTCCTGCACCCATATGTTTTGGGTGTGGGTTTTCTGCACCAAAGTTCTATACAGTTTTTTGTGATTCAACATTAGGTCCTTGTCCTTATATTCCTGGTGCTTCTTTCGCCATTTAATCATCCTTGAATAATGTTCTGGCCTGCTTTCCGCCCTCGGCACTCTATTGTCCCACTCGATCAATTGTCTCATGGGACCAGATAACCAAAAGCGGATCAAAACTTGACATTTGTGTATATTGGGCCTATTCAATAGATTACAGATATTGCTATAATACATCACGTCCAATTTCAAGGGGATGCATGGGACATCCCTCCCACCTTTTTGTATTGTCTGATACATCGTTGTTCTTTTTACGTATTCATACCCCCCCCAAATTAATTTAAAAATTCCCCGTGTTAGCACCTTCCTATGAGTCTGTGGCATTGGGAAGACATATGCCAAATGGAGTAGGGCAGGTAAGATGTCAGCTTTTACGGCCAAAACCTTGCCAGTTATAGTGAGCTTTCTTTTGGACCACATCCCCAATTTCTTTGTGACTTTTGCCATCTTCAAGTCCCAATTATGATTTGCGTCCCCCCCAGGGTTCCCAAAATCAATGCCCAAAACCCGCATGGGCCCTTCACACAACGAGAGCCCACAGAGCATCTCTCTCCTACCTGCCCATTTTCCCAAATATTTGTATTTTGATTTTTCCTTATTAACCTTTGACCCCGCCGCACTCTCAAAGGTCTGTATTGTTTGCATCGTCTCCCTCACACTCCCATCATCTTCCAGATAGAGTACTGTATCATCTGCGTACTGCGAGATTTTCAGCACCTCCCCCCCTGGCAAAACCACCCCTCTGATTTTCTCATTTCCCCTTATTGCGCATGCTAACGGTTCTACGTATATGACATAGAGTAGGGCGGACAGGGGACAACCCTGCCGTAGCCCTCTCTTCTGTTGCACTTCCTCTGTTAAGTATCCGTTTATCTTTACCTTGCAAATTATGTCAGTATACATCATACTTATCCAGTTCAAAAATTTTCCCCCTATATCAAAAGTTCTCATCACCCTCCACAGGAAATCGTGGTTGACCCTATCGAAGGCTTTTTCCTGATCAAGTGTCACACATATTGATGTCAAGTTCCTCTCTTCTATGTACATAAGCACATCTCTATGTAGTTGTAAATTCCAACCAATCTGTCTGCCCTTCACCCCACATGTCTGGTCTGCATTTATAATAGCAGGCATAACTCGGGCCAGACGTCTTGCTAGGGTTCTACTCAGGATTTTATAGTCCACGCAGACCATTGAGAGAGGCCTATAGTTTGAAAGCGCTGCAGGTGAACCTTTCTTATGTATTAGACTTATCACTCCTGTCCTCATACTCTTTGGCATTCTACCCTTTTCACACATTTCATTAAATACCTCCAACAAGTGGTCTCCAATGAGATCCCAAAATGTGATATAAAACTCCTTCGTAAGTCCGTCTATCCCAGGTACCTTGTTATTCTTCATTGTCTTTGTCGCCTCGTATAGTTCGTGATTTGTTATACTCCTTTCCAATATCTTCCTTTCGTCCTCTGATAGCCTCTCTTCCAGAAATCCCAAGATTATTTCTTGGGCATCTTCATCTACTTTTTCCACGCCAAACAATGATCTATAGTACTCTTCTACCACCTTCAATAAGTTATCCCGCCCGGTAACCAATTTCCCATCACTTTCCAACTCCATAATTGCCCCTTTTTCCTCTCTCTTTTTCATATGAGCGAAAAAATAGGCCGAGCACTTCTCCTGTCGCATATGCTCCTCCTGCATAAATTTAAACATTCTTGTTTTCGCTCTATTCTGGAACAAATCCTCCTGTTTCTTCAATAATACATTCAATTCCTCACTCGCTCCCCCGTTTTTGTTGTTATTCCTCTGAGCTTCTATCCCTGCAATCTTTTCCTGGAGCTTCTTGAAAACCTCTTTGGAAGCCTGCGCTCTCTGTGTGCTATAAGCAATTGAAAACGTTTTTATTCTCTTTTTCGTTTCTTCCCACCACCTCACTCTGTCCTCATACAACCCTTTCATTTCCACCCAACTTCCGAAGATTTCTCTAAATCTTTCCCTATACTCATATTCTGCCAAGACGTCATTATTCAATTTCCAATATGCCTTACCAAAAACTGCTCCTCCGGAAATTACCATTACCCAAATTGCTTTATGGTCTGTAAAAGGGGCAAAAATTGTCCCCCCTCCCGTTACCTTCTCCTTATCTCCTACTAATATATAATCTAATCTGCTCCTCATTCCTCGACTATTTTCCCATGTATAACCGACCTGTTTGCCTAATATCTTTCCCATAGTATCCGCCAAACTGTACTTTGCCATAAAATCTCTGAGCAGGGACGATCCACCATCCTTGTCTAGCGAGCAATTTAAGTCTCCTCCCACGATAATCACTTTGCTCGTCATAAAACATATATCCAAACCAGCAAAGAGTTCTCTACGGGCCCGTGGTTCTGCGTGTGCATAAATATTAACCACGCGACATTGAAATCCAGCCTTCTTAATGTCCACTACCATCACTCTACCCTGGATTACAGAGAACGTGTCTATGATTTGGATGCTTTTCCTCCCACACAAAACTCCCACCCCTGATCCATGTACGCTCCCCACGCTCCATGCTGCTTCGCCTCCTACCCACTCCTTCGTGAAGAGCAGAGCGTCGGCCTCGTCTCTTAAGTGGGCTTCCTGGATTAAACATATATCAAAGTCGCAAGTAATTAAAAATTCATACACAGCTCCCCTTTTCTTTGCATTCCTCAGTCCTCTGACATTTAAAGTCATTATTTTCATCTTATCCATTTAATGGTAAGGGCTACTTCCCCAAACTTTCCTGAGAAAATAATGTTCGTATCAGAGAACTTTCAGCGTTACTTTCATTTTCACTCCCATCGTCGGAATCATTTTCACTTATCGTGGTGCTCAAAGGAGTGTGGGTACACTCCGTTTGAGTTCCTTTTGGAGCACGCCTTTCTCCCTCCACACCGAAAGGCGCAGTCTCCAATTTTTCCTCATTGCTATCTTCTGGCGGAGTGGCCGAAACCTGCCTTTTCCTTCTTTTCGCCTTCTTTCTTCCTGCTTTCCTAACCTCTCTCCACGGTTGCTCCGTCATGTCCTCACTCGTAGCGAAGGATCCTTCCTTATTCCTGTCCTCTGTATCTAACAAAGGAACCTCTATCATTCTCTCAGAAACTTCTTCTTCCTCGTCAGCCTCATTTCTCTCACCTGCAGGAGTCTCCTGCATTAACAAAGGTGTTCCTAATTTGTCATGTCCAGTTTCCTTCTCTTGGCCCACCGGCCCCACCACTACTGCAGCGTATGACCTGGGCTTTGTGCAATCTCTTGCCATGTGCTCCTCTGACTCACATAAATGACATTTCTTTAGTACAGTGCAGTCTCTTGTGCTATGTCCCGTTTCATTGCAATTTCGGCACCTCACCTGATTGCAATTAGCGGCTTCATGGCCTTTACCGCCACATCTTCTGCAAACCAGAGGTTGGCCCGCGTAGATGAGGAAGCCTCTGTCCGCCCCGATAGAAAAAACTGCCGGAGGATGTCGATAGCCGTCTTCACTATTCGGGTCTTCCTCCATTTTGACGCGGAATTGTCTTTTGCCGGTCCACAAGCCCAGACCATCTTTTATTATTCTTACTCCAGGTAAGACCTTTACGTGTCTTCCCAAAAAACATCTTATAGTCTCTTCTGAAACCCATGGGTTATACATGTGTACAGTTAGGATACTATAGTCACTTCTATATAAAGGGGTGACCATGTACCTTTTTAGTTCTTCATTTGACGTCAGGTGAGCTTTTCTCCTTGCTTCTTCCGCTGTGTCTTTCGTAGTTAGCGTCACATCGTAGTACTTGTTGGTTATACTCTGTTGCAAGCAGTAGATCTCCTCGGGCTGAATCTGCAAAGCATCAAACAAAATCCTCCTCCCAAAAGTTATTCGATCCTGGAAAGCTGCATCTTTATCTTTTAGAGCAAATCTTAAGGTGTTCCTCGTGCCATCTCCTCTTTCAGTCTGCGTATAGCTGGCCGACCAGGTCGCCATTGTGCTTCTCAGGTAAGAACAGATACTACACTTGATCTTAGCCAAAAGGCCGAGAAGCGATACCAGGAAAACGTCGGAGCAGACGGAGTCACTCCCCGCACCGTCTCCCTCACTCACGGTTCAGAAACTAAACCGCTCGCCATTTCAGGCCATCGTATAAAACAGCAACCATGAGATCATTAGATAACGTATAACCAGTGTGATGTATGTTATTTGAATCTGCTAGCTTTAGCAAATAAACCTCCTTCTGTCTTCTTAGACACGTGGTACGCTTTAGTCCAATAGGAAACAGAAAAGCAAAAAAAAACTAAAACAAAAAATAAACATAATACATTTAGTTTACATTCATGCCAACACTCACGCTCATTTCGCTAAATATGAGTGTTATTTTAACTTCATTAAACGGAATAAATTTCTGGTAAAGTAAATTAATGTTTTTACGTTTCTCGTTAAGAAAAAACAAACTTCGCTAGCGGTCTCTGGTGGCGCGGAGGGCGAACTACACTCTTTATGTTACATGCTCCGCTATTTAGAACAAATTAACCACTCGGTGACAAACCGCAAATATTAACGCAAATCTTTTTCTTTTTGTTCTGGCTCGACTTTTCCTTGCAGAACACCCTCTACATGACAGCAGCAGATACCAGTCAAAGTCTGACAACATGCTACCGCTAACATGCGACAAAGTAAAGTTAGCACATACTTTGAGTCAACAAATTTAATAAAAGTCTCCCGTAAATCCATCTGTCTGAGAACTAAACACGCTATAAATATTCTGCAGGCTGTGATAAACACGCGCCTGGTGTGAGGAAGAAGTCATTATCACGAAAATGGCGACTGGGCTTGAGACCTCTTCACCCCACAAATCCACGAAGAGCCGTGAGTTGGTAAAACCAAACAAACCTATTAAATACTACCCGAAAAACAGACAGGGTGTTTTTTTTTTAATTGATACGGTGGTCTCAATGTGAAATAATAATTATAGATTCTAAAGTTATTAGGTAGAAATTGACTTACTAAAAGTCTCCTCCAACCTGCTAATTGATGCTCAGGTGGCGTCAAACTGTAGCGAGTCAAGCTAACGGCACCTGGGTTTGAGCATGCGCACTAGTCCTGATTTTGACTTTACAAACTACACATCAGCCGTTACGGTTAATCAATATATGTTATATAAAATATACTCGGTTCTGACATATAAGCAATAATAGCTGTTAGTATGTCTGTCATGTAAACAGTTTATCTAAAATACAAAGCAAACGAAAAGACTGCATATGGATGCTTAATGCAGCCTCTTCTCAAATAATGCTCTGCTGTTCTCAATTTGTTCGATCATTATGTCGGAAATTCTAAATAATTTTAAATCTTAGGTTTTCATGTCTACGACTAAAGAGGTTTAGTCACTACTGAGAGACTTTGCCATTATTTTTGATGGATTAAGAGAAAAATTATTTAAAGAAACCTGGACGATTTTTATCCAAAAGAGCCTCAGTTGACCTAAAAGCTTTGTTTCATTAGCCATAACACTCCTGCTCCCTGCCTTGAACTAAGGTATTTTATTCAGGTCCAAAACACTCAGATAAAGTCGTGTATTCAGCTGACACAGAGCATGAATAGTTCTGATGGTAGCATCAGACTGTTTAGGTGAAATTAGTTCAAAGATGTTAAAAAATCACTAAAGGTGTTCTAACAAGCAACACATGTGCTGAATTTTAAAGTGGTGGAATTCTGGCTAAAGTCTGTAGTGAGAGTAGGGAGCAAGTGAAAGACAGTCTGAAGATGTGGAAGTATGCTCTGGACATAAAGAGGAATGGAAATCAGTAGAAGAAAGACAGATTACATGTGTTTGAATGTCAGGGAGGCAGGTGGGAAGGTGAAGATGCAAGGAGCAGGGACGGTCTAAATACCTGGGCAATAGACAGTGAAGAGAGTGCAGACAGGGTGGAGTGGGTGGGTGGATGTATCAAATCAATTTTATTGTCACATCACATGTGCTGGTACACTGGTTCAGCACATGTGAGTGAAATTCTTGTGTGCAGCTTCACAAGCAACAGTGGTGTGCACAATCCAGGAAATATAAAAAACAAAATCTCTGAATAATAAATATGAGAAACATAAGCATAAATATGTACAAATATGAGAATGTGTGCACATTACTAAATATTCATACCAAATATATATACATACATATATATACACACGTGTATATACATATGTATAACATATGCAGAAGTCAGCAGATGAATATTTTGCAATATGGAGTTCATAAGTGTCAAAGTTTGGATAAGTGAAAGTGAAGTGTCTATGAAGTGTTAGTGGTCAGTGTTCAGCAGTCTGGTGGCCTGATGGAAAAAGCTGTCTCTCAGTCTGCCCGTTCGTGACCGGATACTGCAGAACCTCCTGCCTGATGGAAGTAGTTTGAACAGTTTATGGCTGGAGTGACTGGAGTCCTTGATGATCCTCCCTGCTTTGGTCAGGCACTGCTTCTTATAGATGTCCCAGAGGGAGGGAAGCTCACCTCCAATTATCCTTTCAGGACACCGCACCACTCTGTGGAGAGCTTTGAGGTTGTAGGTAGTGCTGTTGCCATATCAAGAAGTGATGCATCTAGTGAGGATGCTCTCAATGGTACAACAGAAGGATTTGAGGATGCTGGGGCTCACTTTTCAATTACTTTGCAATGACGTTGGAGTTGCTAGTGGCCGTGCAGTTGTAGGTGTAGAGTGAGTACAGGAGAGGGCTCAGTACACACCCCAGTGGAGCACCAGTGTTCATTATGACAGGTGATGAGGTAATGCTGCCAAGTCTGACTACTTGGTGTCTGTCAGACAGGAAGTTAAGGATCCAGCTGCAGAGAGAGCTGCTCAGTCCTAGATCCTGCAGTTTCCATTGAGGAAAGAATGGTATTGAATGCTGAGCTGTAATCTACAAACAGCATTCTCACAAATGTGTCTCTCCTCTCCAGGTGCAAGAGGGCAGTACTTGGTGTCAGGGCTATGGCGTCATCAGTGGACCTGTTGTGGTGGTATGCAAACTGGTCCAGTGATTTGGGTAGTGCAGAGCAGATGAAGTTCCTGACCAGCCTCTCAAAGCATGGGTACAGGGATGATGGTGGCCATTTTGAAGTAGGCTGGGATCACAGACAGAGAGAGGGAGCAGTAGATATTTGTGAACACTCCAGCCAGCTGAGCCACGCATAACTTGAGGACACGACAATCCCGTCAGGACCAGTGCGTTCCCCTGTCTGAAGCACTTCTGCACATCCTCCTCAGACACCAAAGTATGTATAGTTTGGAGACAGTGGAAATGAAAAAGAAACAGGAGGTCGAGCTGAAGACAGACAGAAAGATAATTAAATCAGAGGGACATCTGAAAAGAAAATTATGTAACCACATAATTTCTTTAGGGATTAATAAAGTATTCTGATTCTGAGAGAGGCTAGCCTGAGAAGATTCAGACTTGTGTAGGAAAGGAAGAATGGATATACTGGACAAAAGATGTTGAAGATGGAGCTGCCAGGCAAGAGGAAAAGAGGAAGGATCCTAAAAAGGCAGCTGATCTGCTGCAGCGGCCCCTGTAGAGAGCAGTAAGTTTCCTAACTGTACTTGTTATGTAAAAGTACATGCGGAAAATTAAAGTCGAAAGTAGAAGAACCACGCATTTCATGTAGTAGTTTCAGTTTCAAATAGGAAAGGTCTTTTTCTGTTGTTTGGCGATCACTGAAGTTTTTTATTGATGTAATTATTTTTTAATGTGTTATTTATTTATTTAGATAATGTTTAAAACGCCTGGATGAGGTGCCTGCTGAGTGCCGATACTAGCTTTACTTTTGCTAAAACAACGATCGGACTAAACATATGTTTTGAAACGTTTATGAAAATTATGACGGACAAAGTTCACGGAACGACTTTCCACAGGGCTTTGCTCCGGCATTACGGTTAGCGTACCGGTCCATCAACACTTCCGGTCCGACCTTTTTCTCCCTCCGCCCCGGTGCCTTTTCACTTTGCGGCCCACGTGCGGCGTTAATTCGGGTTTTTAGCTTAAAAAAATCAAGTAAAAGTTTGGACCAAATGGCGTCGTCTTTCGAGCAGATGAGGGCGAACGTGGGGAAGCTTCTCAGAGGAATCGACAGGTACAAAGAACAACAGCGGACCGAGCTAACAGCTTAGCCTGGTTGCTAATATCGCAAGCTAACGTTTGGTGCAGTGAGTCCGTGGTGGCTAGCCCATACAGGGAAGCTTGATGCCTCATTAAACGAGTTTTATTGTTGGTTAATTACACCAACATTGTATTAATGAAATAATAAGTCAGAGTTAACAAATATTGGATAAAATATGTTTAATGTTCGTGTTCGATTTATACAGCTGCATTAGCCGGGTTTGCTCCATTGAACTGTAGACAATTTGTATTGGTCATAAAGTGAGAAACCCTGGCTTCTGTGGTCTATTGTTTACTGATTTTCATTAGATGGACATTAACGGTTCATTCAGGTTAAAAGCGGTGATCAAAGATATTTCACACAAAGGAAGTCATTTACTGCATGATTAGGATTGTTTTCATCAGCCCAGGGTTCATTTTCTGCTTTCACACAGAAAATTAACCATTTACGCAGCTGTTGTCACCTGAGGCTCAACTGGTGGACCTTTCCACCGTCTCTGATTTGAAATGATCAGTAATTTGTAATCATAATACCTTACTAACCCAAGAAAATTGCTTTGTTATAGAGCAGGGGTCCCCAATCCCAGTCCACGGGGGCCGGTGTCCCTGCAGGTTTTAGATCTCACCCTGGGTCAACACACCTGAATCACATGATTAGTTAATTACCAGGCCTCTGGAGAACTTCAAGACACGTTGAGGAGATCATTTATCCATTTAAATCAGCTGTGATGGATCAAGGACACATCTAAAACCTGCAGGGACACCGGCCCTCGTGGACTGGGATTGAGGACCCCTGTTATAAAGGCTCAGTTAAGATATAAACGTGAAAGACAGGAAATTGTAAACGCTATATTTTTAAAAAAAAATAAAAAAAACAAGGGAAAAAGTAAGGTGCAAATAAGATATGGCGATTTAAGAAAGCCCACATGTCATAAGGAGGAGTTGTAAAGTTTGTTGGCCACAGGTGGGAATGATTTCTCATGGTGTTCTGTGCTGGATTATCATTTGCTAAATGTGCTCCTGTTGCTTTCCAGTTTGAACAGAGGTCCTGCGAATATTTGTCCAGCAGTGTCTGAATTTTGCTAGCTGTCTGGCATACAGTGCTGCAGACACACACTCTGTGGTTTCAACTATCCAGGGAAGCATGCAGCTGAGCCCAGTTAGTTTGATATCAAGTACGGTTGGTTTGATGGTTTTGAAGGCACTGAAAAGTAAAAAAAAAACCAATACACAAAAACTCTCACAATGCTCGCTAGCTTTGTAGACCTGGTTGAGCAGGTAGAGACTGGCGTCCTTGTCTGGGCTGGTAAATAAACTGCAGAGGGATCCATCAGTGGGCTGATCACGTGCCAGGGCTGGTCTAGGATTAATATCTCCAGAGTATTCATAATACACAACATCAGGGCCACTGGGATGGCATGACCTCTTCCACAGCATGGGAACCCAATGTAGAATCAGGGTTATCCTGAAGATGTAGTGCAACTCTCGACAAACACATTTTAAGCTTATAAGCACATAAATGAAAAAAAAAGCACTGAAACATTTGCTTTTATTTATGGATAATAATCTCATCTCCCCTCACAGGTACAACCCAGAAAACCTTGCAACGCTGGAGCGCTACGTGGAGACGCAAGCGAGAGAAAATGCCTACGACCTGGAAGCAAACCTTGCTGTGCTCAAGCTGTAAGTTACATAAGTTACCCAAACAGCAGCTATTCAACTTTAAGACACTGGATTTTTTTAAAAATATAAATAAAGGGAAAAAAAATTTAGTGATAGAAAAAAAAAATAGGTGGAGGAAGTTTTATCCAATAGGGGAGTCGAGCCCTGACTATGGCGTGATTCTGATCATAAAACAAAGGCAGCTCAGTCTCTGCCAGCCTGCCTCTACTGCTGGATGTCGGCTCCAGGAAGCAGCAGACTTACCTTCGGTAGGAAAGAAAGTGACTTATACACACTGCTAAAAATATTACCGACTCTAAATAATTTGGAGACAGAGGCAGCTCTTAGGAATATACCAGAATGGTCTTTATTTGATTTACCTGTTGGATACCTTGATGTTTGAGTGGTGATGACTCTAATCTTGACATCTGTGCAGGTACCAGTTTAATCCAGCATACTTCCAGACTCAAGTGACCTCACAGATTCTGCTGAAGGCTCTGACCAACCTGCCACACACCGACTTCACACTCTGCAAGTGCATGATCGACCAGACACACGTATCCTTTTGGTGCTTTCTCTCTGAGCGTTGCATTCTGGGAGATTTATATGTGACAGGTTCTCTGAATGTGTGCAGATAGGAGTTATGGAAACTTTAAGAAGTTGATTAGAAGTTCATACTTCTGTCCCACTTTGGACAGACATCTTTTTTTCTTTTTTGCTGACTATGAATATTAATCCTTTTACTCTGCTGCAGTAGAAATGTCTCCATTGTGCCTAATGGATGTCCACCTCCAATGTAATCCTCAGTGAATTGAGCTAACCAGCTAAAATAATTATTTCCCCCCATTCTAGACGAAGTTGAAATAGTATTGATATGTTGTCTGAAATCTGAAAATCAGAATTTTCTGTAGGTGTTAAATGTTTGTTATAAATTACTGGAAGAAAAAAATATCTGTGCCAAAAAGATTAAAAGCACTATGAGTTATTATTTATTTTAGGATGCAAACCCCCCCCAAACACACACGCACAGTATTCAGCTCCATGGGGCCCTGTTCATGGTGGAGTACCTCGAGAGCGCTCCCTTAGGAACAGGAAGTCTATCGAGTGGCAGTTCTCGCTTATATCAGAAATTCTCTGATTAAGGCTGTATTGGTGGTGTTAGAGAATCTTTTTGCAGGGCTGTGTATAAACAGATCAGGGTGGTGCTGGTGGCGGAGCTTGGCTCTGTGTTGGGGTCTGGGGGGCATTTCCTTGACTACTGTGTCGCAGCAGGAGGAGCGGCCCATCAGACAGATCCTCTATCTGGGGAACCTGCTGGAGACGTGCCACTTCCAGAGCTTCTGGGTACGAAACTCACACTAAACCACATGCACATAAATCTCTGCATCCATGTAAGAGAAACACAGTAAAACCTCAACAGGGCCATCAGCTGAAGGGCTGTGCTGAGGACACATGATTTCCAGAAACTATTAGTATGGCCTTTTTTCAAAGTAGCTCGTAGAATTCAGCTTTTAGGCTCTTTTCTGCTTTTTTTTCTTTTCTTTTTTTTTTTTAGCTTCTCCTTTCCCAGTAGGAGCAGCAGAGCTCAAAGGGCAAGTCAAAGTGGTTGGTCCAGACGCTAGTGTGCGTTGATTGGTTGACCATAGAAACAAGCTCTCAATGTTAGCATTTTGAAAAAATGTGGACACACATCAAAAATTGTGTCCCGTCCTCCTGCTTCTACTTAAAATTGACATTAACCACCAAAACGGAACTCCGACCTGCCGGAGTCATCAGTGCTCATCTTTCCCTCAAACCTCGCCTGCTGCTGTTCCTTTCATTTTAGTGTGAACTGAATGAATGAATTGTGTCCTAATCTTTCTTAAATAGTTTGTTTTGGGTCCATCTTGCTCTTTGAATGAAGTATTCTGCTTCTATTTGTCGAAATGCTTTTGAAGCACATTTAATTTTTATCATTTTAATCCTAATTGCCTTTCGTCCTGGACAGACGAGTCTAGAGGAGAACAGAGAGCTCATCGATGGCATTACTGGTTTTGAGGACTCTGTGCGCAAGTGTGAGTATCGTCCTCTGACTCAGCACGTTGGGCAGCATGCCACTACACCTAACACAAACAGCTGGTTTAATTGAACAACCTGTGGAAAATGTCCAGGACAGACACGCCCACACAGCGCAGTGATGCAAATTCTGAGAATAAACCACACAAAACTGTTTGAACATGATAAAAACTCGAATGTTTTCTGTTTAGTTATCTGCCATGTTGTGGGCATCACCTACCAGACCATCGATCGCCGCTTACTGGCCGAGATGCTCGGAGACCCGCTGGGTAAGACTTTTGACACACACGTGTAAAAACCTGGCAGACGGCTCAGTGCAATCAACCTTTGATATTTAAAGACTATAAGTTGTTTTGACTGTGTGACACATAACGACGCGCATCTGTTAACCCTTTAAAACCGGTCGGAGCGGGCACGCTCCGTTTTGTGTAACTATTTTTAAATCCCGGTAGCTCTGCAACCACGTGAGCTAGCGCAATAATTTTTTAGGAGTTGTACTTACATCTTATGCCATCAGCTTGTCCTAGGTCACAGTTTCCTTCCACATATAGCTTTGCAAAAACTGCATAAAAAGCACTTGCAGCAACAAAAACATAATATTCCAGAAACACGCTTTGCCGATCCAATCAGCTGTTTGTAACACTTCCTACGTCCATCAGGACAAACTATCGCATGTCCGCCATGACCTGCACGAAACCGGAAGTGACGTCATTTTCGCGGAAATGTAGTTTTTTACCATCAAGGCCTCATGAGCCTATACTGGTGTTTTTAAAAGTTATCTTTGACTTTATGACTTTCTGTGTCGTTTCTGGGATGCTTAGGACTAATATTGCACTGCTGGAAATAGTTTATTTTGATGCATATGCTGCTTTTTTGCAAATATGCAGTATAATATTTATTTTCGTTTTTCCTGCAGTATATAGAAATTGGTGTATTTCAAAAATAAAACTATGAAGACACTCAAAATAAATTTCCTGTGGTGGGAAACTATTTTGTGCAACTTTTTTGTATTTACAGTTTTGAGGGATAAACCTCTTAAATTTCTCTAACTAGAAATATATGTTAAAAAAACAAAAACGATTTTCAATTTTTTTGTAGTTTATTGCACTTTTTTGCAATTTATGTAATTACTATGCACTTAATGCATACATATTTTTAAAATTTAGGCTGTAATGGTTGTATTGATGTATAGCAACTTGAAATGCTCCCAAAAATGGCTCCACAGCATGTAAAAATATAATATAAGCTCTGGCGGACTTGGTTCTATGGTAGGTCTTAAAGGGTTAAATCAGCAGCTACAGAAGCTTCTAATGGGCACAGCTCAATATAAATCAGCCGTCTTTAAAGTAAAGCGGACGATTGGACTCCATGTTGGTGGTAAATCTGTGTGAACCTCTGTTTTCTGTGTGTGCAGACACGCAGGTGAAGATGTGGATGAACAAGTACGGCTGGACGGAGAACGAGGACGGACAAATCTTCATCTACAACCAGGAGGAGAGCGTCAAGCCCAAGAACATTGTGGAGAAGATCGACTTTGAGAGTGAGTGTTGCCGCTGCGCATATTAGTGCTGAAAAGTCACAGCTAATCAAAAAAAACCACCGAGAGTCAAACCACTCGAACACCGCATTGTTCTAACTACTTGTGTTGTTTTACAAAAGCGAAATCGCCGGGGTTGTAATTAAAAAAATGTTTTTTTAAAGAGGGATCTTATTAGTATCAGCATAAAATCCATTTGTTTATTCTGTTAAATAAGACTCATTACTGTAAGACAATGCACCCCACCCCCCCGTAGGCCCGACAAACCCAGGACCTTGCAGGTCTTTTGTATTTTATTTGTTTCACTGTGACTGGAAGTGAAGTCAGAGATTTCATATTCATACCTCATTTCCTTCTCTTTTCCCCACTCTCCCTTTGTTTTCCTTGTATAGGTGTATCCAGCATCATGGCCACATCTCAGTGATGGAAACGCATAAATACACTCACACACAAACAACCACACGCAGCAGTTATGATGGAGTCAGACAGATCATTAGTTTTCATAATCACAAGTTTTCTCAATAAAAGTAATTTATCATTTCCAGCCTGTCTGTGTTTGCTTCTTGATTGATTGATTTTTGATCTGTTCTCCTAAACGGGATCAGGGCGTTGGCTGAGAGCTGTTGGGAAGCCTTAAGGAGGCTTAAAGCTGCTACTTAGTCATCCTGTGGTGAAGGTGTTGTAATTTTAGGTTTGCTGCGTGTTGAGTGTGTGATGGTGTAAGTTGGGTACTTATTGTTCACCCGCTCAGCGTCTTTGTGTTCTACACAGAGGTTTCCTCATCACTACTAAAATCTCAAATTCATGGGTGAGAAATGTTTTAGATTTTATGATTAAAACAAGATAAAATATGTTTGCAGTGGTTTGTTAGTCTAAAGTTAGAGTGCATCAAGGACCACTGATAACGTTACCGTCTGTAAAATATGTCAGAGTCACCTGTTGGTTTATAAAGTTCCCGTTATAAAGCCTCAAGTGGGGTTTTATTGATGTCACCATCTTAGATTAGATTAGATGAAACTTTATTAATCCCTCGGGTGGATTCCTCCGGGAAATTCGGTTTCCAATAGCACAGCACCGACAGAAGTTACAGAATGTGAGCAGAAATATACCATATATACACATATAACATGCAACACAGAGCACCTGTACAAAAAAGCCCAAAGCCGACTGTACTTCCTCAGGAGGCTGAGGTCTTTTAACATCTGCAGGAAGCTCCTGAGGATGTTTTACCAGTCGGTGGTTGCTGGAGTACTTTTCTATGCTGTGGTGTGCTGGGGGAGCAGCACAGCAAAGAAGGACTCATCCAGGCTGGAAAAACTGATCAGGAAGGCTGGCTCTGTGGTTGGCATGAAGCTGGACACTCTGGTGACAGTGGCAGAGAAAAGGACACTAAAGAAGCTGCTGGACATTATGGACAATGCTGGGCATCCTCTGCACACGGCCATAAACAACCAGAAGAGTTTGTTCAGTGACAGGTTGCTTCTCCCAAAGACAAGAACCAACAGACTTAAAAACTCCTTTGTCCCACACGCCATCAAACTGTTTAACTCCTCTCTGGAGGGGAGAGGGAGGGGAACAACTAAGCTGTAGTGCCTCTCCACTTCACTGTGTAATACCTTTTGTGCAATACTTTTGTTAATAATCATACTTGAAATGTGCAATTCACTTGTATTTTTATTTTTATTTTTATTCCTATTTATTCTATTTATCCCCTTTGTATATTTTATCTATATATGTCTTTGTATTTATATATGTGTGTGTGTGTATATATATATATATATATATATATATATATATAATATTCTTGACTCTGTAACTTCTGTCGGTGCTGTGCTTTTTGGAAAACAAATTTCCCAGAGGAACCTACCCGAGGGATTAATAAAGTTTTATCTTATCTTATCTCTTATCTAAATACAGAGACATATAAAAATACAGAGTGTACAAAAGGGATAGATAGAATAAATAGGAATAAGAATACAAGGGAATTGCACATTTCAAGTACTGTGAGTAACTTTAATAATAGTCTTTAACATGGTGTGAGAAGTCATTTACAAAATAAGAGCCTGTGTCAGTTAATAATTATTATTATTTTTATTTTTTTTGCCTGTCCCGTTTGGGTATTTTGCCATCAGAATTATTGTCTAAAGGCGAAGAAAGATGCCCAATGGATTTACTTTACCAAATGGACCATCCCAGCCTTGCCGTAATTTTTAATCTATTTGATTCACCTTTTATTGTTTATTTTATTTTTTATTTTCACTTGACAGACTTGAATAAGGAAAAGAAAAGGGAGAAAGAAAGAGGGAAAAAAACAGCGGAGAAGAGGGACGGGGATAAAGGGCAAAAAACAAAAACCAACAATATAAGCTGACAAAAATACAAATATCAATCACCTGTTGAGAAAGAAAAAAGAAAAGCATTTAACAAGGGATAAACAACATCATGATGATCTAGGTGAATATCACCGTAAATACTAAGTGTTAAACATTATTGTGCAGCACGTAAGATCAACAGCACACAGTGTGCTTTGAGGTAGGAGCCAAAAAGGGTGTAGTTTGTGTGTGTGATCACCTGTGTGTACACCTGTGAGCATGAACGCGCTTGTATTTAAAAGGTTCCTTCATGTAATGATCTGCTAGAGGGTGTGGGGAGCCACAGCCCCGTCCTCCAGGGCATGAAGCAGGTATGGAGGAGATCAAAACTCCAGACATCCAGAGGCCCTCAGAACACAAGAGACCAAGGAAGACCAACAGAGGGGCAGCTGTGCCACTATCCCAGAAAGAGCTGAGGAGAGTCCCAGATGAGGGGTCACTCAGCAGCCGCGGTTAATAATATTTGCAAGGAGTAAATGGCCCATAAAGATATCTGGAAAGCGTTAACTAAGGTCAAAGGTTAAGTGAGCACAATTTCACATTTTCTGCAGATATCTAAACAGTCTAGGCTTCTTTTCCCACCTTCAGGAGGCGCCCCCTGCTGTTAGATAAGGTGTAAGGCACTTGAGTAACTTCACAGTCTGTGGCAAAACTTGTAAGATTTGTAACAGTTACTGGACACTAGTTTTCTATTGGTAATGCTCCTGTGACCTCTTCACTGAGGAAATCCTGGAAACCTTCAGCGGGTTTTCCCGGGACTGACTCACGCAACGCAATAAAAACCCTCCGGGACTGTTTTTCCCGCCCAGGTGAGCATCTACCTGGGCGGATTTATGAGGGGGCGTGGCTTATCCGCACACCTTATAAAAGGGAAAGAGCGCTGAAAGTCAGGTAGAGCACGGCTAATGTTCGCCATGAAAAAGTCTGTGAGTGTATCGTCTGAGATCTCCCTGCCGCCGCCGGAGGACGACGTGGACTCGGTGTGCTCCGACGAGCTGCTGGGCTCGCAGTCCCGCCGCTGGCTGGCGGATATTCTGAGCGGGGGCATACCGCAGGAGAGCGGCGAAGCGAGCCCGGCGAGCGGGCTGTTCGTGGACTCTAACTTCCCCATGGGAGAGCTGGAGATGCAGCTCGGGGTCAAGTGGAAGCGACCAAAGGTAACTACGAAAGGGAGAACAAACCCGTAACAGCTGCGTAACGTAAATGCATAAAAAAAAACTCCCACAGAGTAAATACTGCAGTATCGAGCTCTCTTCATTTACATATCACACACACATTCTTATGTACATTCTTCTTCAGCACATTTCAAAAGGTAAGTGTGCTTTCTGCTCCACAGCTAATAGTCACTTTGCAGATTACAGATGTTGCACATACACACAGTGACACCATCCTGCAGGGCAGTAAAAGACCAACACAAGTAGCTTAAGCTGCTCTAATGAAATAGTAACGGATTTCAAATAATAGCTAAACACAGGCCAGTTTGCACTGCCCGAGTGTTTTCAGGTGTCACGCAGACACAACAACAGTACACGATGCAGTTTTGAAGTGCTTTACTTGTATTTCAATTTCATGCTGCCTACAATAAAGTATTAGTACAGCGTGATGCGTGTAGCTGCTTATTCAGAGTTCTTTAAAACCAGCAGCTCTCTTCTTCCTTCGGTAATAATGTTGTAATCACTGTGTTTGTCTACACTATGTGCTTGAAGTTGTCTGGTAGTAAAAATCTTTTTCTCCTGCCACCACAGAGAAACAGACAGAAGGATAATCTTTTAACATTTTGACTTTAGAGTTTCATATCTGGGATCTTCGTGTGTTTTGCATGTGAATTTAATCTGTTGTGCTGCATGACAAATGTTTTGCTTATTAACTTTTAAATATGTAAATATATACATACAGTAAAAAAAAAGAATGGTATATTGAGAAAGCTTTCCTCCTTTGGCGAGGATGAAAAAGCTGAACGTAATGATTTATTCCTTTTCTTCTAGACGTCTGTTAGACTGTTAAAAAGTTTCATGTTTTTGATGCGATATTGTGAATAAAAGAGTTGAAATACAGTAAAACACACAATATTACAAAGCTTCAAAATAAACTCCCACAGAGCTCCATGGGTTAAGTTAGGAAGTGAAGTGAAAGCCTTTATTGTCATTATACTGGTATAATGAGATTTAAAACAGCTCCATAAAGGTGCACATGTGCTTAACACATTATAAAAAATATACAATATTATAACTATACACGTAATATAAATACACTGTACTGGGTGACACCGACAGACAGCCAGAGAATGATGACACAGTCAGTGCAAATTAGTTTTGTGCAAGTTTTGAGTTGAGTACGGTGATGGCTTTGGGGAAGAAGCTATCCCCGAGTCTGTTTGTTCTGGCCCGCATGGATCTGAAGCACCTGCCAGAGGGGAGTAGGTTAAAAAAGATGGTAACCGGGGTGGCTGATGTCCTTCAAGATGTTTCTGGCCCTGCTGAGACAACGGGAGTTATAGATGGCAAACAAGACTGTAATTATCATTACAGAGTAACAGTCACATTTACACAATAAAGGCTGTATTTATACTGATTAAAATACCTTTAAGGGCAGCTGAGGTCACTTTGAGAACACCTGGATGGTTTTTTAAATACCAGGTAAAGGCAGATGGACAATAACTAACACCACACGTTATAACAGGAAGATTCCACTCAGTGGGTCGAATTGCAGTTTCAAATTACACCTAATTTCACACTTATTTAAGTCGTTATTTTGTTTCTCTGAGTCTCTTTGGGTTTTTTTTTTACCTTTAACATTAAAAACTCACCTGGTAAAAATCAAAATTCTGGTGGATCTCTGTTACCAGCTACAGTCTTGTTCCAGATGTGAACCAGTTGTTCTTTTGCCCTGTAGTGTCCCGAGTTGGTCAACTGGAGAGTTACGATCAGTGTGTGACAGAGTCATATTTGCAAGGGTGTGTTTCAGAAAGGCTCCACAGAGATAAAACGAAGGCAACCCAAACCCTGCAGGGCATCAGGAGGGAAACAAAGACAGGGCTCAGTGTTGTCCTTTAGTTCGGTATTATCCTGCATCCGCTCGCTTTGCTTCTCTTCTTTCTGACTTGAGGGCTGGGCAGGATGCAGGGTGGGTGAGATTAAATCTGCTGCTAAACACAGTCTGTGTTGGCTAAATATGTAAAATATCCAACTAAGGTATCTGAACAGGAAACAAAGAATGCAGCCTTTCTGTTTATTTGCTTTAATAGAATATAATGTACGGTATATACTATAGTTTGACAGGTTTGTTTTATATTTGCTAATATATGTAAGATAAAACAAAATAACACACATGTGCACGTTACACCGGTTAAGGCACTCGTTAAAGTTCGGCTGATGGCTCACATTTCTGTCTTCACATGCACAGCACAAATTTTGAGCGTGTTACTTCTTGTTTCATGGTTATATAACTCAGCTTCATGGTTCTAATGATTGACACTGATGAGATAATCACATCATCTCAGTGACTGATCGAGAGATTTTGCATGTACCACTCTGGCTGAAATTCAGTTTGACGAATGACAATAGAGAGATTTCCCCTCTTTGCAGGAGCCTGGATAGCTCAGTCGGTAGAGCATCAGACTTTTAATCTGAGGGTCCAGGGTTCAAGTCCCTGTTCAAGTGAGTTGTGTTTTAACAACAACCCTGTGTGTAAGGAATAAACAGCTTGTCCCTAACAATTGTCTGCAACACTTTTAGTTTACTGTGGAAAGTGGAAAGCAGTTTTGGGCGAGGGAACTTTAAAACTCATGTAGTCAGAAAATGGAAAAATTCAAAGCTTCATTTAGACTTCTACTGGAAATTTACGTCCTAACTTACGTAGTGACCAGAAGCTCCTTTTATCCCTACACTGAAGGCTTGCACGGCGTTCAAGTCTTTAGGACAAACATCAACCCGAAGTTACATTTTTGCAGCATTGCAATAAAATTGAGTTCCGGTTGTGGCATAAGTTACAAAGTAGATCTGACACAGAGGTATAATTCAGGTGTATAGCATCACACCAACCTTTGCCTTAACTGTGGAGGCACTTCTTTCAGAGCATCATGGAAACGCTCTTGACACATTAAAACTTGTTTACCTTAAAACATTCCTTTTGGCCAGTTTCAGGGTGTGTTCCATGTCTAGAAATAGATTTTATTTAGGTTTTCATGTTTAAAGCAATGTATTCAGTAAGATTGAGTCAGTGAGTTCCTATAGATAGATCATGGAGTGTGTACTGACTGTTATTGTACAAACTGTATTTACACAAGGCTTACTGCCTGAATGGAGCACGCAGGATGCATTGGGCACAAACTTGCTTTCTGTAAATTCCCTCACATGGATTTAGAAACAGAACTTTCTGCTGCTGCTGACTCAAAAAACTTCAGATGGCAGTGAAAAGAAAAATGTCAGAAGTTCTTTGTCTTTGGTCAAAACAGGAAGAGCTGGAAGCACCACAGAGGTTTAAAGACTGATCCAGTGTTTGCAAGAATAAAGATGAAAACAAACCTGAATCCATAAATGTTAAATATTTGAAATAGGATATAAAGTTAACTTTTCCTTCAGGTATTACTCATCTTCATATTCTATGTATTCAGTGTAACCTGAAGTGTAGGCTAATATAACAGGAAACGGTATGTTAGCAAACTTCCTGGAGTGCGTCATCCACAGCTGCAACATGTCTCTTTCATTTTCATTTATCACTGTTTGCATCTAAATACCAAGAAAACTGTTCAGCAGAGTGAAGTTAGATGTGTCTGTTTACAAAATCCTATAACCTGTATAGACCGATGCAAACAAAAGAAGACAGTTAGGCAGACATTTCTGAATGGGCAGGCTGTGCATTAGTACAACACACACTGATTTAGGGAGAAGGACACATGTCACAGGAACACCATCACAATGAGAGTTGTCCTTCCTCTTACGCTGCATTAAGCCAGTGTTGACAGAATGAGGCCATAAATCCTGCATCGCTCCCTCCTAAATCGAACTTCTGAGTAATTACCTCAGAGACGCTTGTCACTTGTGTGTTCACCATCGTAGTTTGACACCTCACTGTCCAGGAAATCCATAGAAATCCTGTAACTGTGGACTCTTTACCACAGACATATGGATTAGACACATAATGTTACTCAATTAAGTCAAATTTACTTTTAAAGCGCTTTTTATTTTATTCCCATCATGCAAAAAGTAAAAAAAGGGCAGGTGTATGGGACATGGAGGTAAGCTCAGTAGAAACAAAACAGAATTCCTGTGTATGAATGAGATGTAAGAGTGAAGCTGCAAAGAGCAGAGCTAGTGAAGATGAGTCAGCCATCCAAAGCAATGCATACAGCACAAGAAGAGAGTGCAGACAGGGGGGAGTGGGAGAAGATGAGTGGGGGTGATTCGTAACAGTATGATAGCAGCAAGAGTAAAAGGGAAGTAAATGGCCTGTATTTGTATAGCGCTTTTACTAGTCCCCCCTAGGGACCCCAAGGCGCTTTACACACCCAGTCATCCACCCATTCACACACTGGTGCAGGCAAGCTACAGTTGTAGCCACAGCTGCCCTGGGGCAGACTGACAGAAGCGAGGCTGCCATATCGCACCATCGGCCCTTCTGGCCAACACCAGTAGGCGGTAGGTGAAGTGTCTTGCCCAGGGACACAACGACCGAGACTGTCCGAGCCAGGGCTCGAACCGGCAACCTTCCGATTACAAGGCGAACTCCCAACTCTTGAGCCACGATTGCCCCCCTCACTAGCATCTTTGAAGGTTTCAAAGATGCTAGTGAGACCTGCTGTGAGGAATGGTTTGAAGAAGGTGACAGTCATGAAACGAGAAGCTGAGCTGAAGCTTTTAAGATTTTGACTGGGAGTGAGCAGGATGGACAGGATTAGAAATGAGTATATTATCCACACATTTATCTCATATTGTTAGCTCTTGATATCAAAGCCAACACGTAGCTACATTAACAGCTAATCGTTTCAACTGCTAATATCCACATTTTTAGGTATGAATTTGAACTGTTCCACTAACCATTAGAGTCTGGGCAGCTCTGTAGAAAAGCATCAGCCTTTTGATCCTGGGTCCAAGTTCCTGTTCATGCTTTGGGGTTTAAAAAATGTCAAGTATACTGTCTTTGCTATGTTGTACCACACAGGTTACTTCAAGAACACGGTGCTCTATAGCTTTCACTCATAAAAAGGTGCCCATAGTTTTTTATTCACTGATTCCACCATTAATGTCATAATCAGGGGGGATCCTCTCATATCTGTTAACTATGTGCAACCTAGATAAGTGTAAAGGCAGAAGGCCTGAAGCGGTAGCAAACGTTGGTGCCGCACACATTTTTGAAGACTGCATATGCTGGTGAATACACAGACAGTTTGTGTTTGTACTGATAACAAGTCATAACTCTTTGCAATCTGAGCAAGTCCAAGTATGCGGACTGACTCAAGTGGCCACTAGAGGAAGTTGTGGGGATGTCATAGATCTCAAGTTATAATAAAAGTTGCTTCTTATCTTATCTCAGTTACTTTTGAATTGTCACACGAATGATCATTATGTATAAAAATTTGATACATTTTATTTATGCACCTTTAAAAATTATATCATGATAAACACTGAACATTGGTAAAACTCATGTCAGTCTTCCTGTCTGACTCTGAGTCACACATCCGGCAGTGTGCCAAGTTTGTGCCACATTGTTCTGATGGATGAACTTTTATCTGCCTCTCCCTTTGGCTCTGCAGACAAGTCAGATCAAGTTTATTTGCGTTCATCTTCCTGCTCTTTCATGTCTTTGTTTCAACCAATCATTGCTCTGTTTCCAGGAACTCTGTTCATCACCTCAGTTCATAGTCGATGGCGCAACGAGGCTGGATGTTCGCCAGGGGAAACTCTGTAAGTAGAGATCTCCTGTACTACTCGGTTGTATAAGCTAAGTATTTTCAGTTCAAGTGGACCTATTCTGCTCATTTCCACCACCTTTTCATTCTTGGACTCCACCAGAGCAGCTTTGCATGATTTGCTGTTCAGTCTAATCCTTTGTTGTAGCCCCTCGCTTTCAAAATAAGCTGCTATAGCTTATTTCTAACAGCCCTTGAACCCCAGGAGTGCACTGATGTGGTCACCAGAGCTGGCCCCACCCATTCAACATAGCACTACTGATTCCAGGAAATGCCCTGCAGCGTGTTTTACAGGCCTCCTAGAAATGCTAAGTCTGTTTTTGACAGGAGGGAGGGCAGGAGTCGGATAAAGACACGGCACAGATCCAGTCTGGATAAACAACCTCGTGCTGACGTTGATAGTATTGTGCTGATTCAATTCAGTTCAGTTTAATTTTATTTATATAGTACCAAATCACAATAACAGTTGCCTCGAGGCACTTTATATTGTAAGGTAAAAACTCACTACAATAACACAACAGAGAACTCCAACAAACACTCGACCCCCTATGAGCAAGAGCTTTGGCGACAGTGGGAAGGAAAAATTCCCTTTTAGCAGGAAGAATCCTCCAGCAAAACCAGGCTGTTCTGCTGGAAGATTATGTGTATAAACACATAGTAAGTGGAAAATGTGACTAAAAAAAGAAATCCTCAAACCAAGTTTTAAGACTAGTCTTAAAAGTAGAGAAGATCAAAGAGATGCTGGAACCTCTCCCAGCTGACACCGGGTCACTTTGGAGGGTGGGAGGGGTGCACCCTGGAAAGAGTTCAGGGCCATTGAAACTGTGTATATCTCTGTTGCAGTACTTGCACTGGTGACTGGGTAAAATGAACTGAGCTGAGTGGCATCAAGGACAAAACAAATCGGATACAGTAGCTACATCAGATTGAGAACCTCAGGTCTTTTCTGTTCCTTCCACACAGGCGGGTCTGTGTCACACCCTGAAGACCAGGTTAAACATGTGCCTCCTTCCTCAAATACAACAGTGTAAACAGCTCTCTGTAGATGCTGTATGTCAGTGTTGAATAGCTGTTACACCCAGCACATAAAGGTTTAATGGAGACTGTAGGTGAAAGATGGTACACGGCTTGAAGTGATTTAAAATGGAAAGAGGACCATCCAGCATTGTGCACTGAAGCTTTAAATGATGTCATGACCTACTTCATTTTTTTCCAGGTGACTGCTGGTTACTCTCGGCTATAGCATCTCTCTCCATGAATCAATCACTGCTCAAGAAGGTTGTGCCTCTGGGCCAGAGCTTCCAAGATGGATACAGTGGTTGCTTCACTTTCAAGGTACAAAAGCACTTTTTAATATGCAGTTATCTTTTTCAAGTGAATCTAAATCAGATGATATTCTCTCTCTCTTTCTCTCGCTGTGTAGTTCTGGCAGTACGGTCAGTGGGAGGAGGTACGGATCGATGACCTGCTGCCCACTGTGGACAACAATCTGATCTTCCTCAGCTCCCCAGAAAGACAGGAGTTCTGGAGCGCCCTGCTGGAGAAAGCCTACGCCAAGTGAGTCCCAGTCAGCCGCTGTCTAGGTGTTCATGTCTCACTGCACATTTCAGCCTCTCTGATAGAAATGTGGTCTTCTTTTGCCTGTTACATAACCACAAATCCATATTCCTATGAATATTCATTCCGCACGTTTCACCTAAACCTCTTAATTTTATCCAAAATTTTAGCATCATACTATGACTCTTCCCTGAGTTCCAGGTCTTTCAAGTTCGAGTTTTCCCACCATTTCTGAGCCCTTCATAAGTATAGGAGATAATGACATGACAGCATGTGTTTTTCTACTCAGAACGAATCACTGCTAGAAGATCAGCCTGGTGTCGTAATGTTAATAAAAAGGGAGAGCGTTCATATGCTGTAAGCTGCCACCGATCCCACACGGTGATATGACGCTTGAAGAATTTACCCAAAACTATACTTTTTGACGTCTTGATGCATCTCAATCATCCAGGAAAGTAATCTCCAAAAGTTGATTGTGTTCATCTGGACGTAGCGTTTTGTGGGAGAAACGTTTCGTCACTCATCCAGGTGACTTCTTCAGTCTCAGCCGACTGCAGGTTTCCCCAAACTTATAAACAGTACATTTGCATAATGACTGAAACCAGCCCACTGAAGGAACAATGGGCTGGGAGGTCAATTCCTTAATCATAATTATGCAAATTCTCATGACCATTGATCAACAACCACTGACCAAAACCCACTGATCAAAGACCACTGATCAATGGCCATGAGTCCCATTCACAGAGAGTTGGGGAATGGCTGCAATCACAGGTACGCTACGTCCAGATGAACAGAATCAACTTTTGGAGATATACTTTTTGAAGTTTTCTCCAGTGAATTATCAGATACAAGACAAAACATGAAGGGTACGGGTGCTTATTTCTGTTCCTGTGTGTGATGTTATATCCCATGCTGCTGATGCTGAAAACTGAATTTAGAGGAAATAAAAAATATGTTGTTGTTTTTTTTACATAGTGCCACGCGGAGTGAACATTTTCCAGATTTTGTTGCATTTATATGGAAAAAAATAAATATGACTATATAGCAGCGAGAGAAATGATAGAACAAATAAACATGTAAACATGCTGCAATGGCTAAATAGTAACTAACATCCAGTGTCTGTGTTTTAAAAGATTCTAAATTTCAGCGTCTGTTCCTACTCAGAGTATTGTGGATAATTTGAGCATCTGTTCTTCACACTTTAAGAACAAGTAGTTGATAAGTGAGTGAAAAAGTGGGCATAATAATGATAAGGATAATGATAATATCTCAAACATTAATGTGCATTGTTCAAACCTTCCTGGCAGATGTGTCAGTCAGAGTTCAGTTAGAAGGCAAATTACAGGAGATCTTTAGAAAACCGTTCAGAAAACCTGATATTTCCCTTTCTGTCCCAGGCTGAAGGGTGGCTACCGAGCTCTGGACATGGGCTTCCCTCATGAGGCCATGGTGGATATGACGGGCGGGATGACAGAGGTTTTACAGGTGGCCTCACTTCCCAGAGACTTGCCGACCTTCCTCAGACACCTGCTGGTCAGAGGAGCACTCATCAAACTGTGCCAACTGCAGGTACAGTAAGGACCTGTGAGGGATGATTTAGATCTGAACCTGCTGGGAAACACGGAGGCATTCCTGCACTCATTTATGAGTCATTTTGTTTGTTTTCCTTCTGTCCTCGCTGTGGTTGGTTGGCTTTTCCCCCCTCCAGGGTCCTCTGGAGCAGAGGAATGAACTGGGAATCATGTTTAGACATGCCTATGCTCTGACTGCAGTGGATAAGGTAACTGTCACTGAACACGGCCAAGAAATGTTCATAAGTCCTAATTGCACATAAATACAAAAGCAGGACAAATTAAATGCAGTGTTTCTGTATCTTAAGTAGAAATCTAAATGACTCATAGCTGCTCTTCACTGCACTCTCACCTGATTTTCTTCCTCTCCTGCCAGGTGAGGACGACACTCGGCACTGAATATCTGGTGCGAATCCTCAATCCTTGGGGCAACACAGAGTGGGAGGGGCCCTGGAGTGACTTCAAAGGGTATGAAGATCACCCAATGAACAGTGCTGAATAAACTTACTCTAAATTTAAATCCTTTCAGGCTACGTCCACACGTACCCGGGTATTTTGAAAACACCGATTTTTTGCGTTTGCACCTTTTCGTCCACACGTAAACGGCGTTTTTGGTCACTGAAAACGGAGATTTTTTAAAAACTCCGGCCAGGGTGGATATTTTTGAAAACTCAGTTTTTGCATTTACGTGTGGACGAGAAAAACGGAGAAAACGGAGAAAATGCAGCGTCAAAGGTGTGCGCCTTTTGTGACGTCACACTGTGCGCCACGTCATTGTTTCGGTGAAATGAATTTCTACAATACTATTACTGTTAATTGTACTCTCTGCAGTGTTTAAATGCTTACATATACGCACACAGTTACTGTCCCTCCACACATACGACTCGGTTCTGCTTCTATGCCCCAGCTTTGTTTACTATTTTCCACCGAGGCTTCTAGACTTCTGATTGGGTAACATTTCTGCACGGTTAGGAATATAGCGCCACCTGTTGCTTTGGCATGTTCCTAGCAGCGTTTTCCTTCATTTCTGCCTTTACGTGTGTACAGGATTATTTTTTAAAACTCAAAAATACCCGTGTACGTGTGGACGTAGCCTCAGTCAACCCAAAAATGGCATCAGAAGAAGAAGTAGCTGGTAATGCATAGGAGGAAGTGAGGGGAGTGAATGGGCTAATCACAGTAATCGTGGGCCACCTGGACGTGACGTGCAGAGCATAGATCACAGTTTCTTGTGGTTCATGGTTTTTATTACTGTTGTCTAAAGTCAAATGTGAGATTAAAATTGAGTGTGTTGTGAAAAAAAAGACACTGAACAAAGGGAAGTACAAAAACATGGAAAATAACCTAAAAACATCTTAAATAGTTTAATAATCTTAAAATAATTTATATAATCAATGCGTTTGCACTGATCTCATCGCTCAATTTACTGCCTCTTTAATCTGAATCCATGAGGTCACATACAAACCAAAACGTCACCTTACTAACTCACCTTCTTGAGTACGTACTTCACACATTTACAGCACCTTTACAAACCTCTGTGTTTGCAGTCAAGAGTGGAAAACTGTGAGCATTGAGGAGCAGAAACGACTCGGCAGAGTCAGACAGGAGGACGGAGAGTTCTGGTGAGTTTATCGTAATGTCATACCAGCGACTGTCACACTTTTATGGGCCCCCCCCATGGCTGTTCCTGCTTATCCCGGGGTGGATACTCAGCAGGGACGAATGAAACTATGACAGCGATGATTGAAACGACACCAATAGTTCCAAACAGAGCAGATGAGATGATTGCAGTGAAGAAACCAAATGCATGTGTCTTTGTTTTTGAACTTGGATGTGCCAATGCTACTCAAACACATTAAGTATTTACAGACGAAGGAAATCTGTTTGGCCAGTCGCTCTGTTCCTCTCTCTCTCTGTCAGGATGTCGGTGTCGGACTTCCGACAGAACTTCGAGATGATGGAGGTCTGCCACCTGACGGAGGCTTTCAGTGAACCAGGCTCCAGCATGTTGCCTTTGAGCTGCATTATGCATCATGGCAACTGGGCGCCGAATATCACAGCAGGAGGCTCTCCTCAAGGAGGTAAGACGGGTGATGGCGTGTGTCAAATGTTTTGTGCCTCACTCTTAACTCTGAACCTCACAAGCCCAGCAGCTGGTTTTAAAACTGGAGATAAAGCTGAGATATTTAAAACTAGACAGAAGTTCACCTCAACTATCACAACTGAATTTAAGAGTAGGGGCCAATCTGGCAAACAGTTCGTTTCATGTGTTAATTAGTCACTATTAGCCTTAATCTTTGCGCTTGCTGGCAGTGAACAGAGAGTCTTTAAAAGAGCCACGCCTCAACAGGGACTTGAACCCTGGACCCTCAGATTAAAAGTCTGATGCTCTACCGACTGAGCTATCCAGGCTCTGAATGTTGTGTAGTGCACTCTGATTTTAGCATCAAATATGACGAAAAATACAAGAACAATGTTTTAATATTTCTTGCAGCCGACATAAAGGAATAGGAATACAGATTGAGAGTCAATTTTAACTGATGCTCACCAGGGAAAGACCAAAACTTTAGCGCCTCCTGCTGCCTGTGGACAGATTCCTCAGGGATCTTCCAGAAATGGTGACACTCTTTTCTGCACAACTTGTCAGTAGGTGCAGTTTTTTTCTTGTTGTCTAGAAAATACAATACTAGTAAAAAGTTTTAGAACACCCCAATTTTTCCAGTTATCTAATGTAATTCAAGTTGTTCAAGTCCAACGAATAGCTTGAAATGGCACAAAGGTACGTGGTGAACTGCAGGGGGTTAAAAAAGGTAAGAATTATACAAAAATGGCTTTTTGTATAAACCACATACCATAGTATTATACAGAATAAGACAAAGAGACTTGCCTGGGCCATGAAACACCGCTGTGAGAGGCACCCTGAACCAAAACAGCTACCACAGCATTGTGCAGCGCCATGCGATACCCTCCGGTATGCGCCTAGTTGGTCAGGGGTTCATCCTACAGCGGGATAATGACCCAAAACATAATCCAAGCTATGCCACAACTACTTGAAAACACTGAGTGTCCAGCACAGTCCTCCATACTTAAACCTCATCGAGCTGGTTTGGGATGAACTGGACAGAAGAGTGAAAGCAAAGCAACCTACAAGGTCCACACTTATGGGAACTTCTGCAACAAACAGATTGATTTCTATTGTAGAAAGAAAGCTACGGGTGTGTTCAGCTGTTATATCTGGTAGCTACTTAAAGGTTAAAATACATTTTGGTCTATGAATTGATTCCATGATTTATTTTTGAACTCCAATTGCTTATTTGTACTATGCTTTCATTTCAGAGTGCAATCAGACATTAAACGGCATAATTGCTGGAAAAATCGGGGTGTTCTCAAACTTTTGACCTGCAGTGTATTTCGCTCCAGTCTCGAGCATAAATTATCAAGACGTAAGAAGTGAAGCACCTTTGTAACTGTGAACAATGAGAGTTAAACCTGAATTTTCCCCTCTAATCCCTCTGTGCAGCACACGCCTGTCTGTCTGTTCCCAGATGCAGTTTTTTTTTTTCTTTAATTTTATGTGACAGTCTTTGTTTCACTTGTACATTATGTAATATATTACATTTGACGTGCAGCACTCAGAAATAATCCTTGTGCTTTTGTTTGAGATCTCTGACTGTATAATGTTTATGAAGGATTCTGTAACTCTCAACAAGCTGAGACGAGCTTATTTGTACAGTCTTTAATAACAGAGCTGCAGTTTTACAGGTAGACCAAGTTTTGATATCAGACACTGCCAGGTAAACAGTTAGGAATATAGCCACACAGATCACACGCATGGAGTCTGGTTTTGGGTAACTGAGCTTCCCGTCATCCTGTTCTAGGTCTGTTAGCTTCTGTTTAAAAATCTTTGGACAAAGGACCAATAAATTGTACATTTTGGAGGCAGTTAAATCAGGTCCTGCTTGGAACATGAAAAAATAAATTATGAAAAGAAATGTTAAAAGTTACACACGATAGGAAAACTAACAGTGTGTTTGTGTGTGTGCAGGTTGGTTCTATCAGAACCCCCAGTTCTACTTTGTTCTGTCAAAGGCGGACCAAAACCTCGACAGCGCTCAGAAGACCTGCTCCTTCGTTTTGGCTCTGATGCAGAAACATCAGAGACGAAGAGGCATTAGTCTAGCCATCGCCCTTCACGTATACCCGGTATAGTCACGCACACGGGGTCTGGGTCTGGTGTAGGGCTGCCACAAATGATTATTTTGATAGTCGACTAGTCACCGATTATTTTTGCGATTAGTCGACTAATCACATCATGCATCCATTGGATGTATAGCATACAGCTTATTGCACCAGCAGCATCTGCTCTTATATAACTATCATTAGCTTACAGCTTTAAGTGTTTAAGGTATGTGCTAACAAAAAATAAAGACAAGATGATAGTTTATTGAATTTTAATGAAATTTGCAGATTGTTTCGGTGAAGTTTGATAAACTCCTTGCTATCTAAAATATAACAGGACACCGGAGTATATTCTCGAGCATCTCACACTTCTGATGATGAGTTGTCTGCTTGACATTTATTCAGCTGTGTAAAAACTATAACTTTAATCTCAGCCAAACCGATTTACTCAGGAACAAATAAAATACTGAAAAAAGCCAAATAATAAAATTTTTAAGTTATCTAAGTGACTTATATATCATGTTTAACCTGAGTAGCGAAAGACGGCGGTGGGTTTGAAAACGATTTGCCGGGAGTCCGGTGTTCTCACGGCTCTAGTGAGCCTTGTCCCCGGCTAGCTATCGAGCTAGTGGGTAACAGACATCTCCGAAAACGTCGGAGCGCTTTTGAAAATATGTGGTGTCTTGATAAACTGAGCAGATATTTGAGGTTTACACAGCTACATTCTCACCTAAAAATATGTTAAGCGTTTATTTTGTGACCCAGAAAGAATAATAAGAGTAATATTAAAACTAACTAGCTGCCGCCATTGTTGGAAACTGAGCTGGGCTGCGCTATGAATTCTGGGACACAGCTTCTTCTTCTTCGGGGTTTAACGGCAGCTGGCATCCTTGTACATGCAGTGCTGCCATCTTCTGTTTCAGTCCGTTATTACACTCTTAAATCCTACTACTTATTCCTGCGTCTTTTGTGATCTTACAAAGCTTCAAACGACGCGTCGACTATTAAATCAGTCGTCGACGATTTTGATAGTCGACATAATCGTGACTAGTCGACTAATCATGGCAGCCCTAGTCTGGTGTTTAAATGAAAGGCATAAATGTGATAAAAGTCCTGCCCAATGGCTCTTCTCTCTTTGGACTGACTTCCTGAATAGCGCAGTAGTTGCTATTATTTTTATTCCTATATGAAGGTATTATTGCGATATTTAGTTCAGCTTGGAAGCTGCTATTTTACAGAGCAGAAAGTGAACATGGACGGTTTTATTAGATAGTTTTATTCCTCTGAAATTTCAATCGATGTGCTGTTTATTCATATTAAGGTGCTTCTTTGGAGAATGATTACAGACTGTGAGGCCGTCAGACTGACTATATTTGAAATGTCATCGGTATGAAGGCGCAAGCAGATATTTTGAGGAAATGTCTCTGGATTAGTTTATGACCATATGTTAGAAAGCAGCTCTTGTCAGGAGCCTGGATAGCTCAGTCGGTAGAGCATCAGACTTTTAATCTGAGGGTCCAGGGTTCAAGTCCCTGTTCAGGCGATGTTGCTTTTAATCTGTTATAACACTGTCAAAGGTTGTACCAATGGATTTACTGAGTTTATCTGAAGATGGTTGAACAGAAAAGATATCGAACAGCTAACTAAGCAAACACTTAACTCATGTGTCATCTGTAGCTAAAAACAAAAGTTGGAAACGTTCACCTGAAGAAGGGGGGATCCAGTGATCGGTAGTTCATATCAAAACGTGTTACCAAGGTGACTGCTAGGTGTTGAGACTTGCCCCTAAAAGGACGTCAATAAAAGCTGAACATATTTGGTTAAACTGTTTAGATCAGAAAGCTGTTAAAGTCTTTCTAAACTGTACTTGAAGCAGTAACTGTGGATGAGGAAGGGCTGGCGTAAATGAGTGTGTGCTGTCTCTCCAGGCCCATCCTAAGAATATGTACCTGTCCCGTGAGGACCTGAGCGTGCTCCGCCCAGTCCTCTGCAGCCCCCAGTATGTCGCACGGCGGGAGGTTGTTCTTCGTGGCGCGCTCCCACCGGGTTGCTACATCATCATCCCCTCCACCGCCGAGACTAATCAGCAGGGAGCCTTCCTCCTGCGGGTGCTGACGGAGCAGGGCAACAACGCCACGTGAGTCATGGAGTTCTGTTGCCATCTTGTTGTTGTGGAAAACCGGATGTGGAGAGCGAGGGGCGGACCAGACTGTGAAAGCATTCATGAACGACCTGTGATCGACAAGTCGTTAGTAAATGAGCACACCATGAACAATGCTCTTTTCTGAAACACAGAATGAATTTACAAATGTAACTTCATTTTATGTGAAATTTCTTTAAATGTATTTTTACTGTGGTCACACAGGACGGGAGCTGGGAGGTGTTTTCCCATTGTTTCAGACGTGGAAGCTGACTTCTCTATATTTTTTTGATTGTTTTGGTTTTTGTTACAGACCAGCTCGAAAACCATCAACAGAAGACATCACATCAGTAACAGAGGTAAACCAATCAGCAGTTAATTTAATAGACTCAAACCAGTGAGAGCTGCAGATGTGAACTCTGATGGGAGTGTGTCTGTAGAGCCTTTAATATTTTGGAAGCTAAATTTAAGGTTTCTCTTTAGAAAAACTTTTATCCAGATTATTAGATTAAAGATTATGAAACAGAGGAGCACATAATTGCATTACTTGGAAGAAAATATTTGTATTAAATGTCTGAATAAATCCATCTAGAAGTAACTTAGCGGCTGTCTGGTTGTGCATTTTGAAGCCTACCCAAATGTGGAGAGTGCAGAAGCTTTCTTTAGTGCTCATTAGGACAAAAAATGCTTCTACAGTGCGTTACATAGGTCCTCTATCAGTTAGGTTTTAATTTCAGGCGCTGCTTTTTGTTATAGTGGACTGAAAATGACACGTTAAGTGCAGAAGACCTGCACATTTGTCTTAAAGCTAGTCCGCCTGAACAGGGACTTGAACCCTGGACCCTCAGATTAAAAGTCTGATGCTCTACCGACTGAGCTATCCAGGCCCTGCCTGAACTCAGAACTATGTGTATATTCACAAGTGGTGAATACGCTGAACTGATAATAAAATGTAACAAAATGGTGACGGTTTCTAAAAGACTGTCTAATCTAGGGGTGATTGTAAATCAGACTCGAATTGATTATAGCAATCATTGATACCCAGCCCGAGTCTGACCCCGTTCCCACTGAGTGTCGAGCCAGATGACATTAGGCTTCCACTTTGAACCACATCATATGCTTTTTGCAGACAAGGTGGTTCTGTTGGCTTGCTCAGGTAGCGGCCTTCAGCTGGCACTAGAACAGCTGAGCTCGAAGCGGTAGAAATGAGAATAAGCGCCTCAAAATCTGAGGCCTCAGATTTTAGCTGGAAAAGGGTGGAGTGTCCACTCTGGGTCAAGGATGAGTTGCTCCAAGCGGAGGAAATGAAGTATCTCCGGATCTTGTTTACGAGAAAGGGGAGTGGGGAGCAAGAGATTGACAGACGGACCGGGGTAACGTCAGCAGTGATGCGGAGGCTGCACCGGTCCATCGTGGTGAAGAGAGCGCTGAGCATGAAGTGTGGAGCTTTTAATGTACCGGTCGGTCTATGCCCACGTGTAGTGACTGTAAGAGCAAGATAGAGCAGTGGTGTCCAAACCCAGGCCTCGAGGGCCGGTCTCCTGCAGGTTTCCTTGACCCATCACAGCTGATTTGAATCCGAATCCGAATGGCTAAATTACATTTGAATGGCTAAATTACATTTAGCCATTCGGAGTAATGAACTAATCATTTCAGGTGTTCTGATTTAGGGTGAGATCTAAAACCTGCAGGAGTTGGCCAAACCTGAGCTAGAGATTAGAGTTTTAAAACACACCTTGCCTGAACAGGGACTTGAACCCTGGACCCTCAGATTAAAAGTCTGATGCTCTACCGACTGAGCTATCCAGGCTCTCCTTCCAGCTTCCTGACAGCTGTTTGACGTTTCTGTGGTCTTGTAGTGGCCAGGTGAAGATTTTTGATCTGATAAAAGTATCGACAACTTACGAGGATGGAAATAAATAATGAGATATGCAGCGTGTTCATTTACTCTGTGTTTCTCCCGCCAGCTTTCATTTCCTCACCAAGCTGCCCTCCCTTCACCTCAGGCCATCAGACAGTTATTTCAGAAACACTGCGACAAGGTGAGATTGAAGCACACAGCTGCCTGTTCTTGCCCTGCCATTACTGGTTGATATAAGAGGTTTTAACAGAAGTAGTGAAACACTGACCCCTTTATGTCTTTCTTGTGTCGTAAGAAGGGATTTTGCAAACCACTGCACCTCTACAAACTTCTGACTGAGGCCATTCAGGGTGGAGGTCAGTAATCCTGCTGTTCATCCTGCTTGTTCAGTCATATCTCTTTCAGCAGAAGATTGTTTCAAAACTTCAGTCATCTGAACTGCGTCCAAAAAAGAAAACTAAATAACCTCAAAAAGCTAGCATTATGCTAACTAGCATCCAGGTTAGGTGATGCTGCTACTGAACTCCAACAGGTGCTGGTAAAAAGCATAGACTGGATATAAAAGATGGACATAGACATGTTATTTTTAGCGAGGTGACCTGGTTGAGGGTGTAACATTAAGCATCACACCCTGATATAAAGCCCGTGGCTATTTAGAAATGATGGTGGCTCAGGAGCTGAGGAAGTCAGAGTTGGTCTGTGTATGCCCCACATTACGCGGAGCTTCTGCCAAAAACAAAGTTTTGGGTGATTTTTGCATTTTGCAGAACTGCTGCATGTCCACTTTAGAGTTTTCTCACCTACAGAGCCCCACACCCACCGCTACTGAACTGCCTGTTTAGGGTTCATTAACATAACAACATCAGCATTCACACCAATGATTGGAGCGAGACTTGGCTGCGTCTACACTAATACGGATACATTTGAAAATGGTGTTTTTGTCTAAAAATGCTCCACACTATCGTTTTCAATGGTTTCTGAACAGCTGTTCATCCACACTGAAACGACTGAAAACGCTTACGTTCCTGTACTGCGCATGCGTGAAACGTAAGATGGTTCGACAAGCGTGATTTTCATCTGCTGTCTATTTACTTTCCGGCTCTTTTAAATGTCGCGGCAAAATGTTGAGGAGAAGCACCGAGTTTTTTAAACGGACTAACAATGAGGTGGAGTCGTTGCTGCGAGTAACACAAAAGTAGCAAAGTTGCAAAAGCGAGTGAGAATCAAGAATGTGAAGAAACCTGGAGCATGTGCAGACTGATATTAATCTTTAATAGAGCTGTCAAAATTGAGAGCAAACAAAACAACTGCTGTATAATGCCCTCCACCATCCTAGGTCACATGACTGCATCACATGACTAAAATGCGTCAACATTTTCGAAAGGCTCCGTTTTAGCAGTCTACACTAAGACGCGGAAACAGCGTTTTCAAATGTATCCATTTTGGAGAGCGTCTTCAAAAAGCTCAGGTTTTCCCTGACCAAAAACGCCGTCTCAGTTTTCAATTTTCTCAGTTTGCATTTTCAAACGAAGACGTATTAGTGTGGACACGGCCTTAAACATCTGTTGGTTTCAGCCTCACACACTGCTTTGGCCTTTTTACATCAGGTCTGTATGTCTGTGTTAAAATGTTCCCTCTGCTGTGTTCAGTGCTGGCAGGAAGCGAGAAGTACTTGGCTTTGGAGCACTGCAAGAGCCTGGTGGTCCTCATGGATGTATCCTTAAAAAACACACAAGTGTGTGACACAGGCAGACGAACTGCGTGATGAGAGTGTTTGCAGTACTAGGTAATATGTCATAACCACAGCATGCAGTTTTTCTCTTTGTGAACATTTCCAAACAATTCTAAATTAGTGTTCATAGTTAAAAAGAGGGGAAAAAAACATTTACATTTGGCAGGTAAAAGCAAACGAAAGAGAGGGAGAGGCGATGTTTTTTTCCCTGCCCCATTAAAATAACTCAGGGACCAGCTGTCTGAGCACTGCAACAAGAGATATTTTGCTGTTTTATCACAAAAAGGACACCTTTTGTTGAGCTGTTGGAGTATCATGAGCTGCTTTTACACTTGAGCTCTAATAATATGCAATTATTTATGTCAGGATAGCACTTTAAACTTCAGTATGTCAACTGACATTAACTACAGCTGGCAGTGATTGATTCTTGATTTAAGAGAGCCACACCTGAACAGGGACTTGAACCCTGGACCCTCAGATTAAAAGTCTGATGCTCTACCGACTGAGCTATCCAGGCTCTAATGATGCTTTTACTTGTGTGTTATAGGCAAGGAGCCGTTAGACCCCAGTAAAAAGTCTGGTGTGCATAACTGAAAATAAGACCTTTAGATAATGTGTAAAGAGCCACGGCTTTTAGTCACACTCACAGCCAAACCTGTAGAAAAGGATTTCAAAAGAAAATTTGAAAGTTTATCATGTAATTGAAAATTTCTATAAGAAAACTACAGATGAATGAATGACTGTGAGAGCTGCAGGTAATGTCGAACATTGATATAAGACCAAGATCATCACAATTGAAAAAAAAAAAATGTTTTTGTGCGCAGAAGTCTAATCTGTGATAAATCCAAATTCGTACCCTTCACACATCTGTTACCGGCAGACTCTCAGCAGCCTGTCGGCTCGGTGTCCTCCGAGGCCTGTCGGGATATTTCTGGTTTAATTTCTTTGACCTGAGAATTTTCTCCAGAGCCAAGGCATCGCTCAGCTAAACTGGCCCGAGTTCCAGAGTCTTTGGGACAAGATCAGGAAGTGGACGGTAAGATCATCACCAGCAACATCAACAACACTGCTAACATTGCGGTGGTAGCAGAAGCTGAATGCAACTGGCGATCTCACTCCTTACACGAACTCTCAATTTTTAAGTCTTGCTAAACTCCTCTTTTCAGGAGAGACCAAAATAAATGCAAGAACATGTCTGAACTAGAGCCACAGAACACGTTTTCATTGGTTCTGTGTGAATTACACTTTAAAAAATATATAAGTACATAGAAAAATGCTGCAAAATGTATTTAATGAGTTTTAAAAATGGTCCAAAAAGAACTTTGGGGAGAAAATAACTCATCATTAAGTAAAACCATCACAGCTGTTCACATTAAAACCAACAAATCTACACTTTTTTCTAGCTTCTAGTGTTTGTTATGCAAACTTCAAAATACATATCCATATTAAAATAATACAAATCACTGCAGAGCCCGTGCTGTAGTAGCTGACGTCCGTGCACTGTATATCTGTAAATGTACAAATAATTGCAGTATTATCCATGTGCCAGTCAATATACTGCATTTACACCATACATTACTATCAAAGAGACAGTTGTAGAGGTCACCGTTGAGGCATAATCAGGCACATTTCTGCGACACCATATGTCCAGATATAGTCTAGAATACACTAAAAATAAACATTTAAAACATAAAAACGATTATAAAAGAACAAACTCAGTCTGGAAACCAACTAATTTGAAAGAAACCAGTGCTGAAAATAAAATAAAATTACATCTGTAAAACTTTTCCAGCTCTGATCCTGTTCTGATGACATCACTAAGCACTGTGACGCAATCCGAAGCCTAGATTTGTTGCACCGGATAACACTGGACATATTTTACTCTCAGAAAACTGCCACAGAAACATAAAATGATTCAAGCGGCACAAGAAGGTGGACAAGTCCATCCAGCAGCATCAAGTTATGTGACACAAAATGTGCCCCACACCTTCCAGGGTGGGATTACTAAAAGTGTATGTTTGTGAGAATGCAGAGTAGACCATGGACGCTCGCTGCTGTCGCCGTTTTATCAGATTATCCCAGAATGTTTGTGTATATGCAGCTTTTCAGGCATTTATTTTTACTGTGTTTAATCTCTCCTCAGGATATCTTCCTCATGTATGACAAGGACAAAACTCAGCGCCTCGAATATCAGGAGGTCATGCCCTCGCTGAAAGCAGCAGGTAGCATTCACAACACTTTTTCATCCTGTGTCATTTAACCGCTGAGGGTCTCCATCGGTCGGTAAAACTCCGACCAGCAGAGGGAGCCAAACACCTTTTTTGATCAACGTGTGATCCTAAAAGGGTCACATGTTTGGTCACATATGTAACTAAATTCCTGTGTTTCCCAAGTCGTCACATTAGTCAAACATTTTTGCACCGTTAAAGTTAAATTAATTAATAAGCAGACAGTTTTGATTGCATGAAAACACAAAAACACAAACGTTTTGGTTCATCACTCATACGTCACTCAGATGGGAGCTGCCTAATGGACTGGCTGGGATCAGGGAAACGAGTGTGCGGTCATATATGTCACCTGTGCACATGTGAAGTTTATTGCAATAAAAGCAGGTATCCCACCCAGTGCTTCTGCACCTGCGTTTTACCCCCACCTCTGCTCCATCTGTCCCTGCTGCAGGCATCCGGGTGGACGAGTTGGTGATGCAGCTGGTTGGACTGAGATACACGGAGCCGGACATGACCATCAGTTACCCCGGCTTCCTGTACCTGCTGATGAAACTGGAGAGCATGATCCGTAAGAGGGGGTGATGCGGGGCGGGGTGGGGGTGCAAGCATTGTTACAGCTTTCTGTCTTTCAGAGGAGATGAATGGTATAAATTAGAAACAGCAAGTGGTTTTAATAACCATATTTGCTGGTAAGTGACACCACAAGGCCACGAGAGAAAGAAGCAGAGAATGACAGAGGAGCGAGAGAGAGAACGGATGAGGTGACAGACAGGGCTGCCACGATTAGTCGACTAGTCACGATTACGTCGACTATCAAAATCGTCGACGACTGATTTAATAGTCGACGCGTCGTTTGAAGCTTTGTAAGATCACAAAAGACGCAGGAATAAGTAGTAGGATTTAAGAGTGTAATAACGGACTGAAACAGAAGATGGCAGCACTGCATGTACAAGGATACCAGCTGCTGTTAAACCCCGAAGAAGAAGAAGCTCTGTCCCAGAATTCATAGCGCAGCCCAGCTCAGTTTCCAACAATGGCGGCAGCTAGTTAGTTTTAATATTACTCTTATTATTCTTTCTGGGTCACAAAATAAACTTTTAACATATTTTCAGGCGAGAATGTAGCTGTGTAAACCTCAAATATCTGCTCAGTTTATCAAGACACCACATATTTTCAAAAGCGCTCCGACGTTTTCGGAGACGTCTGTTACCCACTAGCTCGATAGCTAGCCGGGGACAAGGCTCACTAAAGCCGTGAGCAAATCGTTTTCAAACCCCCCGCTGTCTTTCGCTACTCAGGTTAAATATATATAAGTCACTTAGATAACTTAAAAATGTTATTATTTGGCTTTTTTTTGTATTTTATTTGTTCCTGAGTAAATCGGTTTGGCTGTGATTAAAGTTATAGTTTTGACACAGCTGAATAAAGGTCAAGCAGACAGCTGATTATCAGAAGTGTGAGATGCTCGAGAATATACACCGGTGTCCTGTTATATTTTAGATAGCAAGGAGTTTATTAAACTTCACCGAAACAATCTGCAAATTTCATTAAAATTTAATAAACTATCATCTTGTCTTTATTTTTAATTAGCACATACCTTAAACACTTAAAGCTGTAAGCTAATGATAGTTATATAAGAGCAGATGCTGCTGGTGCAATAAGCTGTACATTTTATGTCCAATGGATGATGATCTGATTAGTTGAGTAATCGCAAAAATAATCGGTGACTAGTCGACTATCAAAATAATCGTTTGTGGCAGCCCTAGTGACAGAGGAGGCGTGGGAAAAAAGGGAGGAGAAACAAGAGGAAGAGAGACGAGGAGGAGAGAGATGTTTCATAAGCTGGAACAGAAAAGACTGTCTGTTTCTTTTTATTACTGAGCAGGAAAACAGTTCAAGCCTGTCGTATTAACAGTTACTTTCTTCTTTTGTAAAAAATTTACCTCCCCCAAAAAATAAAATTCACGTCTACTTTCACGTTTAGCTTAAACTGCCCATAATAACCTTGTTTGTTGTGTCATTATACACAAGCTCGTTTTGCCCAGAATCAGTCATGTGATGTTTTAATTTGAACTAAAAGTTAAAGTTAAAACATCACATGACAGGAATGTTTGGAAAACCTCTATAAGTCAACTCGACAAACATTAGCTGTGTCTCAATATCGTCTTTTCGTCCTCTTGCAGACAAATTTCAGGCATACGACGTGATGGGAACGGGAGCAGTAACCATCAGCTACAGACAGGTATGAATATAGTGTAACGTTAGAGCTGAAGAGTGAACTTAGCGATCCTTTAAATGTGAGAGTCCTGTCACTTCATGTCCCACGGTTGTAAAAACAGAACAAAATGAAACAGGAATCGCAGGGCGCGCAGCGGTTCGTGAGGCTGAAACTCACTTGTTAGGACCTGTACAGTGGGTGAGAGGTTGTTCTCATGAAATGTCATTTGGTAAAGTCTGACTCTTCAAATAGCATTACAACATAACCTCAGGCTTCTTTAGGTAACCAAAGCTTTTGCAGTTTTCACTGTATGAAATGTCATGAAAAGTTGCAGTTAAAGGGAATTGTGGAAGATCTGGAAGTGCAAGAAAACTTCAAGATGAAGTGAAGGTCTCCTGGGCAGGAAGGCAAAGATAAACACCCACATAACTGCAGAGAACCTGCAGGGAGCTTTAGCTAGCAGTCGAGCAGTGACATCCTGAGTAATTGTGAGCCAGTTTCTGTAAGCAGGGGTGATCAGAAGGAAACGCTGTTGCAAGTCTACAGAAATGTGCAGCATTTGATCCAAAGAACACTTAAAGAACACTTCATCAAGTTTTAAACGTACAGCCGTAAATGTTCAGTTCTGGGAATGTGTGAGAGTCAGCAAGCATGTCCGTCCAAATCAGAAATGCAAACCTGACCAAAAAAACAAAACAAACTGTGAATAAAGTGAAAGGATGCTTGCTGAACTTAAATGGGCTGAAGGCAGACTAAAGTATCTCAGAAATGTACGTGGTCTCATAAACAGTGCAGACAGAGCTGCTGTGGAGTCACGCACAGGTTTGGGTTTGTGCTTCTTGCAATGGACACAGTAGAGAGCGCACAGTTAGTATGATGGCAGCTTTAATGTCAATAATGATATATAACTTCTTCTGCCCTCTGATTGGTTCCAGTGGCTCCACATGACCATGTACAACTGAACTGAACTGCTCTACCCGGACACCCTCACCTGGATCACCTCAGTTTAGTTTTTCCTGCTCTTTTTTCATTTTTGTATGTTTGTGTAGTTCTGTGCCAAAAATGTTTATTGCAGAAAAAGAAACATATGGCAAACAGAAAAGTGAATATTTCTGAAGCTGTTTTTCTTTCCTCACACACTCAAACAGTAGCAATGGAAACGACCTTAAGAACTCTGCTGAGTCATGCAAACAGCCAAAGTCAAAGGTCAAGGCAGGATGTGCTGCTGTGAGGAAGTTTATGATGAAACTTCAGTGACTTCACCTTCATTGTCCTCTCAGTCTGACATCATTTGTCAACACGCCTCTAAAGGAGAGACAATAAACACAGAGCCTCTTCAGTTTTAACCGACTTTTACTTTGTTCAAAACCACAGAAGACTATTTGCCTGTGTCCCAACACCGATCATCATACCTAGAATAATCAATAAAATATGCTGTCCTCCTGATCAACATGCATTTTTGTTCAATTTCATTTAATTTACACTCAAAATCTAAGTGTGTGTGCGTGCATTCATGTATGTGTGTATGTTTGTTAACTTGTCTTTTGTGTTTCATTGTAAAATTTTAGGTTTTTATCTTGTGAGTTTGAGTGTACTGATGTGTGCTATATTAAGAAAATTGTCATAATTTATGTGGAGTGAACAAAAGGTTTGGTTTGAGATTAGAAATCTTTGAGAAATCTGTAAAAACATTTCAGTGTGTTGTAATTACGTTCAGTCAGTTTTATTTACACCAGTTGACTCAAGGTGCTAATTCAAGTGGTTTCCAAGGAAACCGGTCTCCTGCACCTCCTCTGAGCTGCATTTTTAGCCCATGATAGATGACTTTGTAGCCAAAAAAAGAAAAGAAAAAGGCAATGTTTATAACATGCAGTTGTGACATGTAAGTACATGATGAGTTAAGAAGCTCAGTGCATCACTGTGTCTCGGCAGCCTACGGCAGCATAACTATGGGGGGTTCAGGGTCACCTGATCCAGCTGTAACTACAAGCTTTAAGACAGCTAGAGAGAATATGGTCATCTCAGGTACACAGCCATTCAACTCTGCTGTTCACAATGGACAGTCAATCAGGACAAAGCTATCTTAAAAGAATAAAGGCATGCAAAGCTACTCTACTGGTGTCTTTTAATTTTCTGCGAGCCTTTCCCTCAGCCAGACCAGACGTGAAGCTTTAAGCTGATCACTTATCTCCTCGTTGCCTGGTTATGTGAATGTGCCGTACGGTGACCGTAGCCATGGGAGATCTTCTGAGAAATGACCCTCTGTCCTCTGCTCATGGCTGGAATGTGTAAATATCCGTCTTCGAGCATCATCCGTCAAAGTGAGAGCAGTCAGAGATGCACATACCAGCGGGTCTCTGTGTTTGTGTGCTTCCTGCATTTTTAGAACTACATGTCACACTCATAGATCCACGCTCTTCAGTGGAAGCTGCTCAAATGATTTTTTTTTTGCGCCTGATTTCACAGCAACATATTTATACGGAAATAGAAACAATCATCAGTTCAACATAATAAAGGTGTGTGTGTTCCCCATGTTTGTTTTTCCATAAAACACCACACACGACCTGAAGAAACAACATGAACACTACATGCTTAAAAGGTTAGTTTCAGTTGTTATTACACTCTGAAATCTGACAGTAGAAGTAATAAAGTTTTTTTAAAGAGACTCATTAGTTCACTTTCTGGTTCAGCTCAATGTGGTTTCCAGTTTCTGGCTCTTTCCTCCTGATGTTTTTTGGATGAACCCCTGACCAACCAGTCTGTCCTACTCTGGTTGTTTTTTCCCACTGAGATAAAGTGTGGCTTCCTGCATGAGAGATGTTTGAATGCTTGAAGCTTTCCCAACTGAGAGAAGTGACCCTGACGTATCTGCATCCATAATAAGAGTCGGTGAAATTCAGCATTCCCTTTATTACCTCATTCAGTCATGAAGACAATGAACCATTGAAGTGTGATCCTATAGTTATAACAGTTTTCCAAGCAGATGCTCTGTTCTGCAACATTACACTGCTGCATTAAAATGTATAAAAACCATATTGTTATGATGTTGGTGCACCATGAAAAAAGATTAAGAAGCTGAACATAGCATCAAGTCACACAAATCCTAAATAAAGGCAGGATGTAGTCTTAACCACCTTTCAGGAGGAAGAGAGAGAGAGTGTTTCTTCTGTTGTTGTGTGTTGTGTGTTATTTTTTATTCCTGCTCTTTTTGCTGCTGTAATGCTTTGAATTTCCCAGCTATGGGACTGATAAAGGCGATCTTGTCTTATCTTATCTTTACATTTCCAACCTAATGAACAGGCATTTCCCATCTGCTGTTTTCTTTATATGACCTGCATGGAGCAACATGGTAAAACCCTTTTTGTTGTAGTCCATCCTCAGGTCCTTACAGTTACCAACATTATTAAATAGTCTTTATTAAACTGCCCTTCATGCCTTTTGTTGACCTCATGATTTTTTTCTGCTTAGGTCAGGAAAAGACAAAAGAGGTTTTTTTTATTATTATTAATTGACCACAGTTGTGGTTTTCAGGGCTTTTTTTCCCCCAAGTTATTTCCCATTTTATTTTCTACTTTCTGTTCTCTTTATTCCTCTCTCGGTTTCACTTCCTGTCCTTTTCAGTTTTCCCTCTTGATATTGTGGCATTTCCCACATGATATAAGAGAACAAGCTGGCAAATTAATAAAGGAAACATTTAATCCTTTATTTTATCCTTCAGAAACATTCATATTCAAAATGTGTGATTTTATTCCCTAGACAGGAGTGCTATTATGGAATATGACTGTTAAATGTAAGCAGCAATTAAATCTGTCAGAGAAATGCAGTGAAGTGCAATATAATAGATGTAGAAAGTGACAGGTTTAAGTTTATATCTTCATTAATCACCGAAGTTCTCAGGCGCCTTAAGTGTATTTAAATAAGCAGTGCGTTCTCTGTCTTGGCTCAGCCAACATCTCTCTGGAAAAGATGGAGGGGAAACAAATGAATTTTATTTTTCTATAGCTCATGTTTGATAGTTGGCATCTGAACTGTTTCACTGAGATTTGAATACAAAATGTTGTCAGTATTTGTATATTTACACGACAAAAGAAATATTATTGGAAGATACACAAGCAGGGAATGTGCAGAGCATTACATCATCAACTCATGCGTTCGCCTCACCGGCTATCCGGGACTTCACATGTGGCCTGCTGATGATGACTGAAGACGCAGACTGTACTTACAGCACAGAGCTGTTAGCAGCACCATAATGCCCCGCATGAAAACATCAGAGGTGGAGCATTGTCCCGCTGCAGTCTCTGCTGTACGTGCTGCTCTGGGCCGCTGTGACGCTAATCAAGAAGGACAGCCTGAGCGTGACCTACTTCTGTAGGTGGCTCCTGCAGGCAGGACAGTCACCCTGAAAACAGCCTGAGCCGCCTCCTGCCAGATGGAGGCGATGATACCGCAGCTCAGGCTCTCCTGTTTTATGATGCCAGTCCTCTGGGTCAGTGCTTCTCAGATGGGTCGGATCATGACCACTTTATGATCACAAGCTGCACAAGAATCAGCAGCAAAAGATTTGGTTTCATTTTCTGAGCTGTTTCTTTATCAGAGGAAGCTGTGATGTCTGTCATTGCTTCATAATTTACTACATTTATAAGCAATAGGCTTGTATAGCAGTATTCCTTCTTGGTCTCCAAGTAAGAATCCTCTGGCCAGGCAGTTGTCTGTCCATGTTATTAATTTAACGGATTATTACAGCTTGTTTCAGTCTACTGTGTCTTCCTGCTGCACAACAAGTGTGAGCTCTCCAAAATACAAGGGCCACCTATAAATGAATGAACCATCAGGCGCTGATGAATATTCCAGTGATTAGGCCAGCTGGCCACCATTCCCCAACAGTGATCTCTAACAACCGTTCCAACGTGTCCATCCCAGACAGCTCGTTCCTGTTTTTTTGCTTTCAGCCAGACTGAAAATTAGCTTTTTGGAAGCTGCAGGAAGCTCACACCAGCTGACCTGATAGCCAGTGTTTTGTCTGTGACTCCACATTTCCTTAAATCTGAACAATGAAGGTGAAGAGTGCAAAGATAGCACAGAGACACAACAGACCCCTATGCCATGTTGAAACTAATCAGGTTCATATTTTGAGTGAGGCTTTTTTGTGGATCTTTGCCCATCTCAGAGTTGCAGGATTTCTTCTACGCTGCTCTTTAAAACTTTGTTCATTCCAGCTCCTAAATCTGATGCAGTTCTGCATCAGCTGCAATCACAGCAGCGACTTCAGAACACAAACACTGTTTTCAGCAACGCCACTGTCATCCGAGACCTTTAATATCTGTCCGCTGAGCAGGCACACTGATGACATCAAGCCTGCAGAGAGGCCTGTACAGGCAGATCTCTATTTTTCCTTGTGTTCTGATTCTTTCTGACCAAATATGTGGATCAGAAGTTTAGGGCTAAAATGAAATATTTACTTTTTTTTATGGATCAAAGACTTTTGGAATAACAATAATATAACAGTGTAACATACTTTCTCATGTGTGGGACAGTTGCAGTCGTCAGTGTCATCAGAGTTCTCATCAGTCATGCTAATTACTTCTGATACTAAGAATACCCAAAGTTATTGCTAACAGTATCATTACACCGAGCTTGGTTGTGATATATTGCCAGGACAATATTACTTATTTGAATTACAGTTGTAAAAGTCAGTGGGAGTCACCTGAGGGGAACCTGTGACAGCCCTGGACCCCCCAGGGGTGCCCATAGCCCCCAGTATGATTGTGAAATGATGGATTCTGTATCATGAGCATGAGTTTGGCTTCTAAATCAAGTCAAATCAAATGCAATGTCCTGACTGTGGTGACCCTGTTGATTTTGATTGTGTGATCCAAATACAATCACACACTTATTCCTGCTCTTAAAAAGCAAACAAACAAAACACCCCAAAACCCAATAATTTAAAATGTCTAAATTTATATTGTGAATCCGAAATGTGGGCGAAGCAGTCGTGATAAATGACCGTCAGTTAAACCACCATGGCGGGGATCTATTTTTTTTGCTTTCGCTTGTAAATACTTCGGATATTGCAAATTTATAAAGCTTCATTGTTTCAGCAGCTCACGTTCAAATGCTGTATTGAATATTCATGAAAGTTGTCTTGGCCTATTGGAGGACAAGTGTGTCAGGTCTCTGCAGAGTCATAGCGGGAAACCGGCGATGGTACTTTCAAAATAAAATTAAACAGCTATAGAAAGAAAGATCACGAAACATGTTGGCTTTTGGACTTTATTTAGATTACATTTAAATTCTCTAGCTGTAAAAGTTTGAATGAACAATGGAGGGTTTTTCTACCTGCTTTAACAGGATTGTACATAAGTAATACTTCACTACCAGTGGAAAGTAGGTGAGACTTTTTTGCTGTTTTTGGTAAGGTTTTCTATGTTTTCTCAGTTACACACAGTTCACAGGGTTTGGGGTTTTATTGACATATACCACTTCAAAAAGTGAAGTTAAACCTGTTTTGGAAAACAAAATCGAGAGCTTTTACAGCATAAATGTGAAGCCAAATGAAACTTATTTGAAATATAAACATTTCTGGCTTCTGTGCTGATTTAGTGTCTGTTAACAACAAAAACTTTGACTTACCTGCTTAAATAAAGGTCACGCTGACTTTCTGCACCCCTAGTGGTATCAATTTCTGTTACACCTAATGTGTAGCCTAGCTTATAACCAACTTCCGTTAATATCAAAAACACAAAACAAAGATGTTTATGAAATAAAGTCATAGCAGTTGTTTCTTCACATTATCTTAATAGCTCGAGTTAATCTTGGAAGGTTTTTAAGTCATTTTAAACACAGCAAATACATTTAGCACCCTTAAGTCCCAAAGTGGCCTGAGACGGTTTTCAGAAAAGACAATCTCAAAAATTTACAAGATCGCAGAATCTTCAAGTAACACATTCATTTCTTTCGACTGACTCAAAACTTTAAAAATAACTTAACTGTGTTTCTATTTACAAATGAAATAGTTTAGAGGCAAGGTGCACACTAAAAGTGAATTCTTACTAAAAATAGGAGATAAAAAGCTGTTTTGGTTAACTGGAATAATCTAAGGAGCTTGGAAAGAAAAGCGACTGGACTTCAATAGTGGGTCGACAACTCTCTTAAGAGACAACTCCCACTAGGGCTTATATAGCTGGGACCATTTGGTCTTAGAACTGATGAAGCTTCTGAGAGGTGAAATGAAAAGAATCTTAAAGATGTCCGGTTGCTCTTCCTTCTAAGCTGGACGAGTGAGAACCTTCACAGACTTAACAGACTAATTTAAAAAGAATAACTAGACTTTTAGGGAAAGAGGAAATCTACCTAGTGCACTTAAAAAACAACAACAACAACACCCCCCCCCCCCCCCCCCCGGAGAAAAACGATTACTTTTAGTCTTTAATTCAGTCGAAAAGCATATGAAGTACTTTTAAACACAGGGATTTGCAACATGAACACCTCCAGAATTTTGGGTGGCGCCACTAAAAATATTAGGTGGCCCAGGACAGGAAATTGTGAGGGGACCATACAAAAGTGACACAATACAAATGACAGAAATTGCAGGATTAATAACAAGGTAATGTTTCAACTCATTGTAGGGTGTTTTTCTCTTTATTAAATGTATTAAAATTATTACCAACATAGAGTGGTCTTGCCAACAAATTTTGTGGGGAGGCCAGTGCCCCCACTATTTCCCCATTGGTGGCGCCCCTGATTTGCAATCAGTGCAACAGGAAATAGTAATAACGTATAATTAATTTTAAAGAAAGTAATCAGAGGAACGGTGACGCGCGTCTGATTTATTTTGAAAGGCTTCACCGGAAGTGCGTCTTCTCGGTGGGTCGTGCTTGCCGGTGTCGGTGTGTAGGAGCGGCCGGTTCCTCCCAGCAGCCACACCGTTTAGAAGCAGAGCTTTTCTTCACACAGCAGCAGCGGCACACACCGGATATTCATCTCATTAAAAACACTCACGGCTGGAAGCGGCGAGAGAAGAAGGACTCTTTCCTGGCTCGGTTATCCCTCCCCGTCCCGCCTCTCTGATTTGGGTCGTCTTTGCTCTTTTTCCCCCCATTTTTATTTTTTATTTTTGTACATTTTTGCCTGTGACAGTTTCTCCGTGGCGCACTCAGGTTTCTTTTGCTGACATGGTAATTATCACGCTGCCAATAACCAGTCGAACCGTCGGCGGGGCGCAGACGTACATGAGCAGGAGAACGACTGGGACCGAGACCTGCTGCTGGACCCGGCCTGGGAGAAGCAGCAGAGGAAGGTAAGGCAGCCGAAGTCTCGGGGCCCAGCTGGGCCGAGTGGAGCCGGGCTCGGAGGAGGAGGAGGCGGGCAGAAAGAAAAATGGCAGTGGAGGAAGGATGCGATGGGGAGGTCAGAGACCGAGTGTGGGCCTCGGTGTAGCTACACAAATCCCGCATTTACTCCCTGTGCTATTCGCCTTCTCTCTCCTCAGCCCGGGGGTCCTCCGAGCTCTACTCCTCGGTGCAAAGCCCCCCCCCCCCCCCCCCCCCCGCTGTTTCCTCCTCTCTAAATCACTGAATGAAAAGTCCTGAGTGTGTGTGTGTGTGTGTGTGTGTGTGTGTGTGTGTGTGTGTGTGTGTGATATTAGCTGCAGCTTTCACTCATTCAGATGTGATTTTTTCCCCCCTCCTCTGAGTGGAAACAAGGCGCCACATTGTTGCAGAAAAATCCACGCTGTGATTGTGCAGACAGCTCAGCCTCACGATAACCGCACAGCGGACTTTATGAAGGCTTCGTGCAGGCAGCTCGCCTCCCTGGCACGCCTGCTTGTGTGGTTGGTTGGAGGCCGACAAAATTGTTGGAAGATCCGACCGATATTGTGGCGTTAAAGGCCGATATTCAGAGAATTTCAAGTTGAGGATTCTCAAGCGTTTCGAGAAATGCTTCGGGTGAACTGAAATTCTTTCGCGGTTAACTTTTTTCTCTTCTATCCTTCAGAGTGCTTTGGTCATTGCAGCTATTCTGAGATCGGTTACAAATGTTTACATAGTGATTTGTAGATCCCGTGATGATCGAGGTTATTTAATCCCAAGCCACAGTGCTAAGGTGTTAAAATGAAATAAAGCTGAGCTGTCAGCAGTAATGCTGTACGAGCAGAGCATTTCTCTCTGGTGTGACAGTGGTTCTTCTCTCAGCTCTGGACGCCCACTTCCTGAGCTGCAGAGTTGAACCAGCTTTAGGATTATTCAGCAAAAATTTGGAGAAGCCAAATAACATGAAACCACTCAGTTGGCACCGTGTGTGCATCTGGCTATTCAGCTTCACACATCACCAACACTCTGACCCCAATAAGAACATTTTGATTCTTTTCAATAGTCTGAAACGTGGTCCCATCCCTTAATTTTCTTCTGCTCTGTCCACTCCTCATCTTTCTCTTCTTCCTCCTCAGCAATGGCTGAGCTAGCTTTTTTTATTCTTGAACCGCTTTGTATTCTACAAAGTGGTTATAAATGATGTTACACTAGAGCTGCTTGAATATGGCAAAAAATACAATTATTTTGGTTATGTAACATAATTAATCCTAAACTTAGAGTCTTATGATTATGTACGATGGTTCTCCCAAACTTGAATATAGGGTGACAGCTGCTGCTGGGTCCAGACTAGCAGATGTGAGTGCTGTGAAAACACAGCAAAGTTCAGTGGTTGCACTTGATGTGTAAAATAACCCCAAATTAGGTCTTTGTAGGGAAGAAGAATGCAGACAAACTAATCACTTTATACTTTCCGATTAATTACCCCGCCCTGTGATGCACCCGTGCTCTTACCACACCACTAAACCGCTCCCACATCAAATGCTTTACCTTCTAAATCTTCTGAAGGGAGCGGCGAGGCGGTCTAATGGACGATAATTTGAAGTGAGGAATGATTAAGAGAATCTCTTTCATTGACTGGCTGGATGACTGACATACTTTTTGTTGGTGTGACAGCACGCCGAGCCTCGACTCCTGCATTGCTGTTAGGCCGCTCAGCATTTTAGTCATCGCCGACATCACGCTCCCTCCACCTGAGGTTAGGCGACTCTGTGCGCGCTCTGCGTGTTTGCCCACACATCGCACGGGGTCAAAGTTTCTTGTAAAGGAAAACGTCTCCTACAATCATTAACAGAGCGGGAGGCCTGCAGTACAGACCTGTGCTGAGGTTGGGTCCTGCAGTGGAGGCTGATGGGTATTTGGTTGATTGGGGACGCGTCCCCTTGCCAAACATTTAGCTAGAGCGATGGAGGTAGGGAGGGGTACAAGGGCAAATTCCTGTGGTGTATTCATTCAAACTCACTGTGCCAGTTACTACGCAAAAATGTAGATATGCCTCCCGCAAGCATATCGAGACAAATGGCTATAATGAGTGTGGGAATGGCTTGTCCTCCCTGTGTGTGTGAGGGGTGAGTCTGAAAGGTCAAAAACAGGAGCAGTGTGTCACAAGCAACATTTTCCATCATGCTGCCTGCAGCCCATTGACAGTGAGTGATATAAGAATGGAAAATCAGCTGGGGTCTTATTAGTTTGGCCTTTTTTATTTTGGGGACACAGAGCAGCTCTACCTCATCGAGTCACGAGGACACTGCAACTTTTCAATAATCCAGAAAAGAGAAACAAATGCAGGAGGTGCTTGAAAAGAAGACATTTGGCTTCATGCTGCACCAGAATAACTTGTTTCAGGACTCCTGTGAGAGTCATTTCAGCTCTTTGGCAGAAGCAGCGTTTGTCCTTGTAGTTGTCCGTTTCGTACATTTCTCAACACCCCAGAGTAGCTGGACCGAGCCCACGCAAGTCCAGTAAATTGCAGTTTGTTACAGACGAAGCTCCTCGCCTGACAAACATGCAATTAAGTCTTTCTTGCTGCTTGGTCGCACGTCCAAACACGCCAAAGTACGCAGTGACGCCACCGAAGGCTTTTTTTTATTGCAACTGTTGCCGCTGTGGCAGACTGCTCATGCAAATCCTCAGCGACAGTTAGGCTGCGCATACTTTTCCGTGTCACGTGGCAGGGAGGAGGCGGGGCCAGGTGGGTGGATGAGCTAACGAGGAAAGTAGTAAAGTACTTGGCATCACCAGAGAGGGGCTGTTCTTATTTATCAAAGTGATACTACTTTGAGGTTAATGGAAACTTGCCCTACCACTAGCTTTGGGATAGTTCACACAAAAAGGACAACAGCAGCTGATAAATATGTTTTTCAAGTGAAAGAGCCAAGGTGAAGATTTCTTCTTTGCAAAGAGATAAAAATAAAACCCCTACATGCCAGAGTTTCTTTTCTTCCCTCATCTCCTGTCAGGAGCTCGGAGCAGTGATTGGGAAACGTTTCCTCTCGTAAATCAACTGTGGTCACCGACTCTGATGGTTATCGGAGCTTATTTTCCTACACTGACAGCCGTTTCAATCTCACAGCCGGTTTGTACTGAACTGATTGTGATATGGATGCAGACTTTGTAACTGACTGAAGGGTTGTGGGCAGTAGATGGGGAATAATTTCCATTTTACACTACCTGTGATTTTATACCTGTGTTAATTATGCTTTTTATTTCTTAGACAAACAATCCTTTACAATCAGAGTTGATGTGTTTCGGTGCAGATGTGTTCAGCAGTGCAATTTGTTTACAGTGAGCCCCCCCCCCCCCCCCCCCCCCCTTCCACACACACAAGTGCTCACATTAACAACACAAAACGCACACTGAGTTTTCTTCCATAGCTGGCAAGGTGGGCAGCTGGGCACAATGATAGTTTGTTCTTTTGCCGCCCACTTTCGCATGCTTTCTGTGGAGACTGTGTGGCTGGAAGAAGGAGAAGAAAGTTCAGATGGCCCGGTTTTGGCTCAGGACGAACTGTGAGTGGCATTTTTGTCAGGACAAATGGACCGAACAATGCATCCTGCACCACACTGCATGCAAAGGCTGCCAGGCTGCCCCCCCCCCCCCTCCCAGCCTGCCTTCCTGCTCCAAAACAACATTTAAAGGAATGAAGGGAGCTGAAAATGTCTGAAGGAGTCTGGCTAAAAAGCCTGTTTGTTAAACAGCCATGGTCACTAGTATGGTGACCATTGTCTCAGTATGGAGGCAATAAAAGGAACCATCGGCCTGGGGTGTGGCGGATATCAGAGGAAGCTCGTGTGTTCAAGGAGACATCAATTAAAGCTGCTTCATAAGATGTCACCACCAAAAATAGCTGTTTTTCATGCTTAGGGTTTTCAGAGTTCAGAATAAACCAAGTGTATATAAGAGCCAATTTATTATAAAGTATAATTATGTATACTTTATTGATCCCCGTTGGGAAATTCCTCTCTGTATTTAACCCATTCACTCAGTGAAGCAGTGGGCAGCCATTGGGCCCCTGGGATCAGTGTGTAGGGACGGTACCTCAGGGTAGCCGTTCAGTGGATTCGAACCCCCGACCTTCCGATCATGGGGTCACCACTCTTACCTACTGAGCTATCCTTGTCCCATCAAGTAGGTCAGGGATGAAGAAAGTCTTCTGATCTGAAATCAAACCATGATTTTATGCATTAAAAATGCAGTAAAAACTAAACCAATACAATTAGACTGTACTGTGTTGTCTCTGTTACTATGTTGGAGGTAGGCAGCTGGTTACTCTGTCCAACTATAAAACCACAGTGAACCAATCAGGAGCAGAGGAGGAGTAGGTTTGATGGAATATCTTATCTGGCACAGATGCACTGTAGCTGTACGTGTGGTATCAGCGAAGAAGGGATTTTATTGGCCAGTCCGAGTCTTCGAGTCAAAGTTTTTGGACACTGGGTGCAATTATGTCTCTTACATGG